>NW_008359442.1:8665721-8691864 GCF_000622305.1 Nannospalax galili
CTCGGTGAGTTCAAGGCCAGCCTGGTCTACACAGTAAGTTCCAGGCCAGCAGGGGCTACAGGGAGACCCTGTCTCAAAAAGGAAAAAAAAAAGTAGCCTCTCAAATGTCCATAATAAGGAAAAATAAAAATAAATATGATGAAAAGACCAATGAGTTCTTCACCCAAAACTCAATGTACATGATAAATAAGCACATGACAACATGTTGAATACCATTAATCACTACAAAAAGGGAAATTAAAACCTCAGAAAGATCCCTCTGTACATATGCCCGATTGCCTAACATTTAGACTGATTATACCAAGCAATGATGAGATGATGAGGCCGTGACAAAACCAGAACAATCATGCACTTCACATGGGAATGTAAAATCATCTGTCTGCTTCACAAAAGAAAGTCCATGGCTTTTTAAAAATGTGTGTCTACCACTCCAGGTGAGAATAAAGCAAGAGCTTGTGAAATGTGTCACCTGTAAATGTTCTTGGCAGCCCTTTTTGTAATCGCCGAAAATTGTAAAGAAACCAAATAACCACCGACAAAGGAATAAATTAACAGATATATAGCCACACAGTGGAACACTGTTCAGTAATAGACAGGAATAAAATACATGTAAATACATGTAAAATATTACTCTTTAAATAATGATCCCGAAAAAGGACTGATTCATAAAGGTATATATTTTTACTTTTCTAATTCTATTTTCATAATGTTCTAGAAAATGTAGACTAATGAGTAGTGACCAAGAGCAGATGAGTCCATGGAAATGGGCTTCCAGAGAGGGGAGTCAGCTTGGGTAGGCATCTGAGTGGATGCAAGGCTGGGCTTCATGAAAGGGGTGAGATACTGTGAAGAGGAATGAAGAGAGCGCCATTGTGACTGATATACTAGACATCTGGATGTGGAGGGTGGTACCAATCATCATAACATATTCTTTAAATACGTAGTTTGTGCTTTATTCATTTAAGTCACATACCAATAAATCTGCTACAAATAGAGAATCATTTTATTTCCCCCTACAGAGAAAATATCAAAAGCCCTGGGGAACTAAGCTTTGCAACCAGGTGGCCTTATTTTTTTCTAAAACATACTATTTTAACATTCCTGACCCTGTGACTAGACATTGTAACTTTAGGGAAAAACAAACAAACAAACACAAAAAATCCACCATGTCCAGCCTGAAACTTCCATCATAGCAGCAACTTTAAAAACCTTCCAAAACATTTCTTTTTGGTAATTTATCCCAAAATACAAGATAGGAAACAGAAATTCCACCTTTACCTGACTCATATATTCTTAATGCCATGTCGTTTGGCAACATTGGAAGTGACTAAGCATCAGGGCAGGTGAAGAATGGGCCAAATTGCCTAAATCTGAAACCTAGCACTGCCATGTAGCAGCTAAGTGGCCTTAAGCAAGTGGCCTTTAGTTTGGTCATGAGCATCATCACATAGGCTATTGTGATATTGAAATGATTTATGTCTGCATTGTGCCCAGACCTGCACTGTGAGGTTATAAGCAGTATATAAGTTTCTGCTAAATAAGTACAATATTGTAAAGAAATCCACTCTAATCAAAATGAGTGCTGACAGGAAAACTGAAAAGCAAGGCTATTCAGGAGGCATGACCTAAAATGGCAAGGGGGCTTAGCTGAGAGTTACGGTAATCAGATATGTGCTTACCTCAAACCACCCCAGATTCTTATATGGGATGGTAGATTTACCTTCTGGAAAAAATAAAATTTCAGAAGCTCTGAAAGTGAGTATACTAAGCTTAACATGGACAAGTATCAGCATTTGGACTGAAATAAAAGGACCAAATAAACATTGCTCACTAATTAATGACTCTACAGATCCTTCCTCTTCTGTTCCAGGCCACTAGTTAGGCAGCCAAGCTCATATAGCCTAGGTAAGAGAAACAGAATGGAATCTTTTCCCCAGAGAAATGGTGGCACTTCATACATAAGCTCTTTAGGTATGTCTAGTGAGAACGCAGTGTCTAGTAAACTTTCTTGTAAGTGATATCCACCATAGAGAAATCTACTGTCCACATAGAATTTCTCTGATAGCTAATTGTGATGTCAACTTGACATGTATTAAACATCTAGCAAACTGGCCCAGCATTGTCTGTAAATGGTGTCTGTATGGGGCTGGTCTTGAGGAGACTGTCATGTGGATTGTTGGACTGAGTGGGGGAGATCTAGTCTCAATGTAACCAGTCACCATCAGATTGACTGAGGGTTTAGATAGACTAAAGGTGAATCTCTCCTAGAGGTGGTCAGCCTTCTCCTTCGAACATCACAACTCCAGGCTCTCTGGATTTTGAACTGTGTAACTTAGACGAGTAGGTTCCTGGGTTTTCAGACTTTGGACATTGGATAAAAACCATTGGCTTCCCAGATCCTTAGGCTTTATGACAAACTAATCCATGATACCAGTTTCCTGTGTCTCTAGCTTGCTGATGGCCAGTTATAAAGTCTTTCCATTTTTATAATCATGTGAATCAGTTCACCTAATGAACATCTACCTATATATGTCTATCTACTCATTCATCTTTCCTTCTTACAATTTTTGTTACTCTAGAGAACCCTAACTTAATACAGCTTCAAATCATTTGGCAACATCCCTGTTCCAGTGACTAGCTAAATAGCACCAGTTATTTGAGGGAAACCTGCATGGTAAAGGGGAGAAAATGAGACAGTTGAAAAGAAAATAGAAATGATGCAGGGAACAGAACAAAAACCTTTCAAAATATCACTTTCCAATAACAAGAGTAGGATGTTTATGCAAATAGGAACAATTGGATGGGAGAAAAAAAAAGGATAGTTCTTTGAATTAAAAAATAATAATTGCTGCATTAGGTTATCTATCCTAAGAGCATCAGCCTGACAGGGGTCATTGTTTAATTCATAGATTGAGAGAGGGTGTTTATGAGCGTGTGAAAATGCAAGATATGACAAGGTAAGAAGCCTTTTGAAGACTATGGTCTCAAGTGGAGACTTCTTTCAGTTTGGTTTCATTGGATAAGCTTTATAGTACATATTGCACCACTGCATCAGTCTCCCTTTATGGTAAGGGTCTGTCTGGCCTTTAATACTCATGACAGTAAGCCATTGTCTGAAGGTGCAAAATCTCTCCTTCACAGAGGCAGCTCCCTTCTGTGAAACAGCTTATGGTTGACTAGGATAATTCTCTAGAGAAGACAGTGCTGTTCTATATAAACTCACACCCAGTAATGGGAGGTTGGCAATACTGGCTGGTAAAGAGTGTATTGCCTGCAATGCCACCTTCCCATCCATTTTCTCCATACAATTTTATCCTTTCCTAAGATCTCTCAATAGTAAATTTCCTGGTGCACAAAGGAACACCTATGAAAATAATGAGCTTTAGAAATACCGTGAGTTATTTAGGCTACTTTAACCTTAGTTTTGAAATCTTTAACTGAATAATAGCAAGAATTGCCTGCCATCACCCCCAGTCTTCTGGTAAGTACATGCCGACTCTGAGACCAGCACCCGGCACCCATCTCCTTGCACTTCTATTTTTATGCTTTGGATTATGTAACCAAGGAAGTTTCATTAAACTTTCTTCCTCTCCAATTGTATTAATAGGTATGCTACAAAATGATGCGAGAAGGATCAAAGAAATTATACAAGAAACATTTTCCAAAACTAAAAGGTATAGCGCTCCAGATTAAAAGTGCCAGCGGAGTGTCAGGCAACAGAAATGAAAAGCGAGGCACAAAGAGGCACATCATGAAATCTTAGAGCACCAGGAAAAAGAAAACGTTCTGTACGTTTTGAGGTAGAAACCCAGGGCTATTTTTACAAGCCTTTGACACTATTTGACTTAAACTAGAAGTCGTAATAGGCATAACACAATGCATGCACTTCCAAGAAACCTTACATTCCATAAAATTAATCACTAAAAATAATGATACCTAGAGAGAAAAATAACACTAGGGAAACTCCTCAAAACTTAGGCATATTGCTATGTATTTTCTTTAGATGTGTAATTTGTTAATCAAAGCATTAAAATCCCAATAATGATTCTAAGAAAAATTCATACCTATTTTCAAAGCTAGTATGAGAGGTTTGAACAGTAGGGACCATTCTTAGCAGGATGCCCAAATAGGGGCACATCCGGAATGTCTAACCAGACTGTGAGCCAAGCCAAGCCAGGGAACAGAAAGGACAACGCTGCACACGGTCACAGAAGTTTAGGGAAAAGAATCTCCTATAGATCTAGGCAATTCTCCAGTCTGGGAACACTTGGCACAGGGTGAGCTTAACAGCAGCGCTCCTCTGATTGATACCAGGTAATACAAACACCACTTGCTGCATAGAGGACACTGATGCTGCTATCTTTGACTGTCTAAAGCTATCTCTTTTAAATAGGAGATTCAAAATAATCTATGATGCGCTAGTACAGGAGAGACAGAAATGGTGAAAGGCCAGGCAAAAACCAAACATCCTCAGATAAACCTTGACTAGACATATATTTTGTTCCTGGAACTAGTTGTATGTATAATTTGTCAGTAGGTTGTTGGACTAATATGGTTCCTTCTGGTTTTTTTAAACTAGCTAGGCATTATCTATCTCTCTCACTGTCTAACCCTTCCACCTTGTTTTCCCCATTTAAAGTGCCCCCATTTGCCCCCTTTCTCCCTTGATAATACCCTTCTCCTATGGTCCCCCCTCTCTTGAACTCTTTCTTTCCCTTTATCTCCAAGTCTCCTTGTATAACCCTCCCTCCCTCCTGCCATTTAAATAACCCCATTTTTATCCATATCTCCCTTAGTAACACCTGTTTGCTTCTGTTCTTCTCTCTCAGGTTCTTTCATTTCCTTTACCTCACTGGTTCCTTTTCATTGTCCTGGTTCCTGTAGCTATGTTTAGAAACAAACTCACTTATAAGGATTTGGTGCTAGGATCCCCATATGAGGGAGACCATACGTCGATTATTTTTCTGAGTCTGTGATACTTCACTTAGTACAGTAGTTTCTAGTTCCATCCATTTACCTGCAAATTTCATGATTTCGTCTTTACTGCTGAGTAGAACTCCATGTGTAAATGCACCACATTTTCATTATCCACTCATCAGTTAAGGGACGCTTAGGTTACTTCCATCTCTTAGCTATTGTGAAAGAGCAGCAACAAACATAGATGTACAAGTGTCTCCGCAATGGGATGAGTTCTTTGGGTATATGCCAAGGAGTGGTGTAACTGGGTCAAATGGTAGGTTCATTTGTAGTTTTTTAAGAGTCCTCCATACTGCTTTCCATGGGGGTTGAACAAGTTTGCAATCCCACCAGCAATGGATGAGTGTTCCCCTTTCCCCACATCCTCTCCAACATTTGGTATCATTTGTTCTCTTGATCTTAGCCAGTCTGACTGGGGTAAGATGAAATCTTAAAGTGGTTTTAATTTGTATTTTCCTAATTACTAATGATGTTGAACACCTTTTAAGATGCTTCTTAGCCATCTTTATTTCTTCTTTTAAGAACTCTCTATTCAGTTCCTTAGTCCATCTTTTGATTGGGTTACTTCCTTTCCTGATTCTTTTTTTTTTTTTGAGTTTGTTATATTTTCTGGATGTTAAACTTCTGTCAGATGTGTCACTGATGAAGATTTTCTCCCACTCTGTTCGTTTTCTCTTCATTTCCTTGGTTGCTTCTTTAGATGTACAAAAGTTTTTTAGTTTATTGAAGTCCCATCTGTTGATTCTTGACCTTGTTTCCTGAGCAATTGACATCTGGTTTAGAAAATCCTTTCCTACACCTATACCTTGTAGGTTATTGCCAATGTGCTCTTCTAACAGTTTCAGGGTTTCAGGTTTCACATTGAGGTCTTTGATCCATTTGGAATTGACTTTTGTGGAAGGTGAAGAGAGGGTTTTAGTTTCATTCTTCTACAGGTGGAGATCCAGTTTTGCCAGCACCATTTGCTGAACATTCTGTCTTTCCTCCTATGAATGTTCTTGGCCCCTTTGTCAAATATCAAGGTGCTGGTATTTGGGTTTTCAGTTAGTTCCATTGATCTTCGGGTCTATTTTGTGCCAGTACCATGTTGTTTTTATTACTGTAGCTCTTTAATATAGTTTAAAATCTGGTGTAGCAATCCCCCCAGCATTACTCTTAGTGGTCAGGGTTGCTTTGGCTATCCAAGGTCTTTTTTGCTTCCATATGAATCTTAGGATTTTTTTTTCCAACTCTGTGAAGAATGTCATGGGGATTTTGATTGGCATTGCATTGACTCTATAAATGGCTTTTGGAAGGATGGTCATTTTCACAATATTAATTCTTCTAATCCATCTTCTGGTATCTTCCTCAATCTTTCTTTAAAGATTTTAAATTTTCATTGTAGAGGTCTTTAATGTCTTTGGTCAGGTTTATTCTGAGATATTTTTTTTTCCAGCTATTGTGAAGGGGAGTGTTTCCAAGTACTCTTTCTCTGATTCCTTGTTATTGGTATATAGAAAGGCTACAGACTTTGTCCTTTAATTTTGTAACCTGCCACTTTAATGAAAGTGTTAATCATTTCTAGGAGTTTTTTGGTAGAATTTTTTGCATCTCTCAGATATAATATCATATCATCTGCAAAAAGGGATAATTTGATCTATTCTTTTCCAATTATTACTCCTTTAATTTACTTCTCTTGTCTTATTGTTCTTGCAAGAGTTTCAAGCACTGTTAAAAAGGTGTGGATATAGTGGACAGCCTTGTCTAGTTCCTGATTTTAATGGGAATTCTTTCAGTCTTTCTCCACTTAGAATTATGTTAGCTGTGGGTTTGTTGTATATGGCTTTAATTATGCTGAGATATGTTCCCCCAGACAGGTGGAATTAACCTTCTTGGACATTTAATAGCCATACTTTGAGGCCTATACTAATCTGGTCAGAGAGACTTAGAAGACAATTTTTGCTCCTTGCCCTCCAAGGCTGATTAAGTTCCAGGGGACTGTGGAGCATCTCTCAAAATGTCTTGTAAATGCAGTGAGTCACCTGTCCTCTTGGAGTCACCTGTCCTCATGGAGACCCCACCAGATGGAATTGAACCTGTGTCTAGTCTACAAAGAGGAGGATCAACACAGAAGAAACATTTTCTCCAAGTGGAGGGTCAACACAGAGGAAGCATTTCCTCCATGCTTCCAAGTGAAGCCAGCCACGGTCGAGCAGGACCTTTGACTTATCTTCACATAGATGGAACTGGTTAAAGAAAGAAGCCAGTGGCTCCTCTGAAGCCCAAGTGACCCCTGAGGACAGATCCCCAAATGACCATAAGAGTAAAAATAAATTGGTTTATCTGGGCCAACTGTATGGTCTTAAATACTCAAAGGAAAGTATAACCAAAGATTAAAGTGATCAGTATATTTCTTTAAGAATCCATGTGTATAGCTAAAGGCTACATGAAAAGAAACAGTGGCAGATAGGAGATACCTTCCTTTGAGTTCTTAGCTAGGGTGGTCCAAGGGCTATTACCACAGCCCTTGATGGCCTCCTAGAGCTTGAAGGTAAGACCCTTCTGCCAAAAACAGAACATATGTCGACACAGGATTTGGAGAAATAGAGCTGCAACTGACCTGGAAGTCACTTCCCCTGAAAGTGAGCTCCCATAGCTTTGGAGAACGCTATGAAAGTACCAAGGGAAAACATCAATGGAATATCCAGCACCAGCTTCAAGACAAATAACCACATCAACACCAAACATAGCATGCTCCATTGGTGAAGTAGTGGCACTTTTATCTTGGGGGGGGCAATCAACTGCTCCCTAATTTGACTAAAAGCCCACTCAAAGGGAAGAAACTCAAGTTTGGTACTGTAACATAACCTAATACATATGGCCAGAGTGGTCATAGATCTTAGCGAGCACCCCAAAACTATCACGTCGCTAGACAAATGTGATTTCTTACTATGTGCAAAATATGTATCCTTATATTTACAGACAAATATCCAAGTCACCACTCATCAAAGAAGCTCATTTCACAGCAGTCAGAGACTAATACCAAGTACAACAACTGGTCACACAAGGACAGGCCTAAGGGACACATCTGCAATGCAACCTCTACTCCTAAGGCTCATGGAACATAAAACAGGGATAAAGAAGAGGACAGTAAGGAATCAGTTCTCAATAATGAAGCTCCCTCATGGAGCAGAGGGCCAGGAACACAAAAGGTCACAAATGGCCAAAGTGTAGAGATCAAGAGTCTGCTAAATAATGGTCCTTGGACAGGACCCCTTTATTAAACTTCATCCACCCAAGGCTCAGGGACAATCGTGGGAGAGGAAGAGGAGAGATTGTGAGAGCCAGGGAGGATGGGCATGACCATATGGAAACAGAGACCCCCAAGCTCCTGGGAACCTGCTCATATGATCCTATGGCAAAGGTGTCAGCATACACAAGTCCCATGCAAACTCAGGCAGACAATAACCCAGCATAGAACTGGGAAAATGAACAGCAGACCTCAGTCTTTTCTGAAGGAATGTTGGCAACTGATTGCTGCTCGATGAAGAAGAGCTGATCTTCCTAAAAAAAAGCGACTCTAGATAAGCTGACTAGACTCAGCAGATGAACTTGCACTGGGGAACGGCTGGGGGCACTGACAACACAGGGGCAGTAACAGGGATGACAGAGTATATGGGCTCCTGTGAGGGGGGTGCTACGAAAGGATGTCATTTGGGATGTGGGTATAAAGATGAATAAGGTACTTAGGGACATTATGTATGAAATACACAAAAAATCAATAAAAATTTTTAAAAAAGAAAAATGTAGAAGCCTAGGTTTGAGCCTGAGGTTGGTAATAAAGTAGTTAAGATTTCCTTCTCTAGAAAGTTATCAGCCACAGATGATTTTGCTGTCTTCTATTCCCAGAATTTTTCATTTTTTTTCTTTGGTTTTTGAGACAAAAATCTTACTTACTACATATCCAAGGCCAGCCTCAATCTTGAGATCCTCCTGCCTCAGCCTCCCAAATGCTAGGATTACAGGTGTGTGGTGCTATGCTTGGGTTAGATCCTTTTGCATAAATGTTGGAGGTTATGGGGGTAGGTTTAAGTGAGGTGACAAGAGCAGCATCTTTTGAATAAAATGACTCTCATAAGGCACAGAACACCGAAGTGTCAGTGCTGCAGAGGATGAAAAGCACTCTCTGAAGCCTTGTTTCCTTAATCAGAGCCCCAATCCTGGAAAATTGACTTAAAATAAACTCCCCCTTACCTACTGTAGGATACCTGGAAATCTTCAAGCAGAAGCTAAACAATGATATTTCTAGGCTGTTAAGAGGTAATCTCTGTCTTAGAAGAAATATAGAGTTACTTACAACATAGAACTCTTGAGGTGAATGGAGCAGCACCCAGTGAAGCTATGATGGGGCTTAGAATTACCATGGGAACAGATGCTCTGTCAGGGAGTATCTAGATTAGGTTCATTGAAGTACGGAGACCCACCTTAAATGTGGGTAGTACCATTTTGTGGACTGGGGTCCCAGACGAATGAAGAGGAGAAAGTGAACTGAATACAGACATTTTTCTTTTTCTACTTCATGACTCAGTGCAACCAGACCCTGCTTGCTCTTGTGGCCAGTATTTTATCTGCTATAATGGACTGCATCCACTGGAATTACAAGCAAAAATAAATCCTTCTTGAAGTTGCCTTTATTATATGTTTTGTTGTAGCTATGAAACAAATAATAAAAACTGTACTTAAATACCAGAAAATGCCACACTGAAGTAAAATAATAGATGTCCACAAAATTGTAAATTAATTTGTAATTTTTCACTGGAGACAGCATGATCTCTATGCATCCTAACATTATACATCTTCTGCACCATCAAGTACAAAATGTCTTTTCCACCTAGGTGCTTTCATTATAGCAATATAGAGACAATGACATTGAAGAAAGAAAAGAGAGAAGATTAAAATTCTTTAAAATTCCTTTGATTAAAACTATAAATACAAACTATAGCCCTACAGTGATATATTGAAACAGAAAAAGTCAAAGATAACTTCCTTAGCTCAGATCAGGTGTTCAACCCTACTAGAGGCCATGAATTTTTTTTTCTTCCTTTTTTTTTAGATGTAAAAACTCCACTGGGTAAGGAAGAAAACCTTAAGACAGCATCCACCCACATTTAAGATTTTAAACTGAGTAATCCTTGGTCTTAGAACACATCTAAAATTTTCTAAAAGTGCCAATTTTATTTTCCTATTTAGTGTTAACTAATATTCATTTCATTGTGATATTCTTTTCATATTTTGATGATATTCAATTTTCTGGATTGCATATATGTTTAAACTTTTGTTATAGAACTAGTAGTGTGTGTGTGTGTGTGTGTGCATGTGTGTATGTGCTTGTGTTTTCCTGACACTGATTACTGACAATTGATTCCACTAGAGTCATTTCCCTAATTGATCCTAGCTTTCACAACAAATATCACCAGGCATAGTCGATGACAGCTTTCCCTTATATTTAATGACAATTTCTTTTAATTTAACATTTTTTAATGAAAAATAATGTAAGAGGTAAAACTGAAGAACGAGTACATTGGTACCACAATTGGCTTCAAACCTACCAATTAAACATTATATGAATTAAAGTTTTATGTGTTTTTAATTGTACCTTCAATAAGTGAAGAGTACAGCTTATCTGTTTAATATACAATGAATTATTTAACCACTAGATTTAGCTCTGAATTTCATAGATTTTAATTACCTGCAGAAAGAGCAGAAATAACAAAGGGAGAGTGTTAACCAAATATGGTCAAAGAGAGCCTTTGTCTTTGCTTCTTTTCGGGAGGAGAAAACATCCAACCACAGAAGATCCCTGTATAATTACAAAATAATTACAGTTGTGATCAGTGCTGATCACTGCACAGACATTAACAAGCCTCCCTAAAGCATCACTAGAGGTTCAAGTTCAGGGATGTAGGCTGAAGTACGGAAACAGGATTTAGTTGCCTATCAATTCAAAATATTTCTGTAGCATTGCTTCAAATTTGACAGAAAATAAGAAAGTAGGTTGCCTAGTTTTCATGGTGCTAAATAAAAAGTCTCTGGAATGTATCCCAGTTCTGAAGGCAGTTTGCTAAGCAAAGAGGAACAGAAAGAGGAGAGGGTGCTGCGGCTTCCTCCAGCCAGTCTGCCGCTTACTGAGCAACTCAGGTGTGAGGCATCAAGTCAGGTGCTGCCTGCCTGTACCTGGATTTGAACAAGATGTCAGCTGGGCTTGTTGAAGATGGCAACCACCAGGAAGTTCTCTTCTTACTAGATCCTTACTTCATCTTCTGCTTCACATAAAGAGCACCATCTCTGAGATCAATAAGCCCTCTGGAAGAAAAACTGAAAGACAATTTTGTTCTTGTATGTTGAATCCAAGCACCTTTATTTTAAGTCCTAGGTGTTATTTTTTGATGTGATATTCATTTCTCTCTACTTAGAAAGGAGAACTTGTAATTCTTTAGACAAGTCTGGCAGCTGCAGTTTTATTATAAAACCACAGTGAATCCATATCCTCTGTCATTAAAGCATACTGTGAAATGATTCAGTGGTAAGTCTTGAAAGAGAAAGAGAAAACATTGGCAGGAAAGGATTTATGGTGATATGTGATTTGGTGATCCCAAGTTGTTAAGCCATATAATAAGACTACAACAGGCCCCTTGATAAACTCAATTCTCTGGGCCTCCTGCTGGTTGAATTCTTGATTTCAGCTGGGAACATTGCCTTAATGACATCTGCAAGGCTCAATACGCTGTAGACCCCACACTGTGCCTGTGGGATCATCCACACCTTGCCGGAATAGACAAAGCTTCAGAAATCAGGCATGATGTCAACTAGGCCTGCTGCTGATGAGGGACCTAGAGACACTAGAAGAGGCCCGTCTTGCCTCATCATTTCTCAATTTCCTATTTGCCTTCCAGAGTTGGAATAGTTGATTAGAAATGGAATAAGAAATCGGGGGCAGCTGCTGAAAGGAAAATCAGGCCTCACTTAATGAAGCTTATGAACCCGTGGATCAGAGAAGTCCCAGTAGACTAAGAAACCTCATCTACTTTATGAGCTCTTTATTGGAATGGGTTTATTCCATCCCCATTTCTATTCCACTGGGTCTTTTCTGCCCTGATGTTTGATGTGTCTCTGAATGAATTGACCCCTCAACGCTCAGGCTTTTCTTTCCCATCAGCCTTCTCCAATAGGGTTGTGTTTCTTATTTCTGCTTGTATCCAATGTAATACCAAACATTTCTTTATGCATTTAAAATAATCACCAATCCATCATTTCTGTGTTTCCTGTTTTTTTCTTATTCTTGAACAGAGTTTCAGAAAATATTGTTGAAGATGCCCACTCTAGTGCTTGGCTCTACTCAGAGTCAGTCTTGGTAAGCTGCTTTCCTCTCCCATCCCTGCCTCATTTGAGTCTTTTCCTTTCGAACTGGAAGCCAGCAAACCATGGCCTTCAGAGAAGTCTTATCTGTAACAAAATTTTACTAGGACACAGTCCCACACATCTTTTTATGCTTTATCTGTCCCCTTTCATTAGAGCTAAGTGTTTTCACAGGATCATATAATTTTTTATTTAAATTTCTTCTTTTTTAATATTTTATTTATTTTTTATTTTATGTGTATGAGTGTATTGCCTGCATGTGTGTGAGTGCACCCATGTCGTGCAGGAGGTCAGAAGAGGGCTTCAGATTCCCCTGGAACTGGAGTTAAGGACAGTTCATAGCTGCCATGTGGGTGCTGGCCTTGGAAATCAGAAGAGTGCTTTGGGTTCCCCTGGAACTGGAGTTAAGGACGGTTCGTAGCCACCATGTGGGTGCTGGGAATCGAACCCAGGTCCTCTGCAAGAGCAACCAGTGCTCTTAACTGCTGAGCCATCTCTCCAGCCCCCAGGATCATGTTTGTGGACTACTACTTTATATCAAAGGATTTTTTAATCTAGATCCTGTAATGCAGGCCTTTCACCCTAGCTACTCACACATACATGTGCAAAGGCACATAGACACACACATATACACTTAAAAAAATAATCTTTTTTTAAAAAAAAATGAAACCATTAAGATAGACCCAGTTCCAATATGAGTAGTGTTCTGATAAGAGGAGATCTAGACACAGAGGTTCCAGAATGCCTGTCCTAACTAAGGGTTAGGCATCTGAAGAGGCCGCAACACGGTGGCCAACTGAGAGGAAAGAAGCTGCAGGAGAAATTACTGCTAATCCCCAGAACCGAGAGAAAATTAGTGCTTCTATAAGAGGTATTTTGTCATGGTATAATGCAGTGCGGCCCCTGTAGCGGTTTTCCTTTAAGCCTTAGAAAATTTGTCCACTCAGTCTTCCCTAACTATGAAAACTGCCGCAGTCATTACTCCTCCCCACTTTTATGCAAATAATCCTCGGAGCCCCTCTCCTTCCTCCACCAAACTGTCCCCTTTGGCATCTTTTCACGAAGTGATGACTGCCAAGATGCCTCAGGTTGTCTAATGTCATCCATTCCTAGGCAACAAGGAATGGAAACTGAGGGACTCAAGCCAGCAGACACGTTGCTTTTCTACATTTAGCCTGGGTATTCACAGCTGAACATGGCTCGTCAAGTGTTCCACTGTCAGTTCAGAAGTACTTTTTCTCTTGCTGCTCCTAAAATATCACATCTCTACCTTTGTTATACTCTGTTGTCCAGAAGAGGCACACTTTATGTGATTCCTTTCTTGGCAATCATAATATACTTCCTACTGCATTCTTATCTCAAGAACGCTAGCCTGAAACATTTTCTGCAGAAGAGAGAATAGCAGTGATGCCTGTTGCTTGTCACATGAGAGTCAAAAGACAGCAGGCACAGGGAACCTGTGGAAAGAACCTTTGTGCTGTATACACTGGACATTGGAGGGCAATAGTCAACATGGCCTTTTAGCTTTATGTAAGCCAGAATTCAATGTGGACAATCATGTACATTTTTAACTATATATACTCTTTGCACTGTTGGAATATAATGCTACCAAGTTCAAGCTCTTTGAAAAGGAAAGAAAAATTTTACATGAGTCATAGCAGCCATGTTGCTGAAATCTAAAATTCTATTAGAAAATCACTTATCTTGGTCATGGTTTTGCCATAGCTAAGGAAATTCCTCTTGGGATATCTCATTACATGCTTATAATGGAAATGTTTGAGCATGGAAATTACTTTAGATGGTTCCTTCCTTGAAAGGAGACTTCTGGTGGAGTTTGAAATGTACAGGGATGAGTTTCTTTCAGTAGAGGTGGTAAGCACTGGTGACAGACAGGAGGGGTCTGAATTGGTTAGTTATTCACAGGACAAAAAAGGGTAGGAATCGGGTCTGATATGATCAGTCAATAACAAGAAACTTAGGGAGAAAAGCAGACATACTATCATCTTGTTGAGGGATGAACCCATGTAGAAGACTCTTCCAAGAGCTGTCACTTCATATAGGAGAGACCTGAGATGTTGACTTACTAGGCACTGGTCCATCTGAGAGGAACGTCAGGCCTAATTGTTCTTTACTTGGACAGCACCTCTATTGTCACCTATAGTTTCTTGCTTAAAAATTTAAATGCTTTAAAAAAGCATAAAAGTTATAAAGTGGAGATTTTTTCATTTTTTTATTATTTTTATTTTTAAAATATTTTACTTATTTTTATTTTATGTGTATGGGAGAACTGCCTGCTTGTATGTAAGTGCATTAGTGTCATGTGATGCATACAGAGGTCAGAAGAGGGCATTGGATTCCCTGGAACTGGAGTATTGGATGGTTGTTAATGCCATGTGGGTGCTCAGAACCTAACCCCGGTCCTCTGCAAGAGCAGTCAGTGCTCTTAAACACAGCCATGTCTCCAGCCCCAGTTTCTCAATTTTTAGAATAAATATTTGGGTTTGAATACATTTACATTAGGTCCCCTTTAAAGACTATATCAGTCTACTGGATATAAGGGTGATCTGGCTAGACATCTGTCACTCTATTGATGACTAGGGTTGATTCAGCTGACCTGTTTGGAAACTGACCCCTTCCTCCCTCAATGCTCCATGTATATCCCTCCCCAAAGCTGAGCACTCAGTGAATAGGGTGATCATCCTTGATAGAGGAGGACTGATCTTCAGTCAATGGTATACAAGTAGCTGCACCCCTTCCCCTGATAGAGCCTCCAAACTCTTATGGATACAGTCATTTAATATAATTTCAGATTTGTCTCAGCATGTTATAGATAGCTTTTGTAAAACTGCAAATACAGTTCTTAAAAGCCTTCTACATACATAAAATATAATCAGTCATATGTGCTCATTATAAACATATCAACATACATGCAATACACATGGGCCCCAATATCACCTAAGAGCACACATTCACATATAGACACTTAACTATGTGCACATTCACACCAACAGCCTCCCCGTAGGTTTTAATTAAAATGCCATTTCCAAAGATTGATGATTTCTAGAAGTGTGTACCGAAACAAGTAAATAAAAAAGTTGGTGGCACTTTTGACAGCTGACAGGGTGACAGGAATGCATTGCCCAAGTTTCACAAGAATAAATCATCTTCATTCTAGTTTTTCTTTTTCCTCTGCTCCTCTAATTGTTCCCATGCTTCTCTGAGAGGGATGACTGCTTAGACAGAGACATGGGAAGCTACTCTCTCCAAACATTTCTCTGCGATCCCATGTAGAACAGTGAGAACCAAAAAGCCACACGCCACTATTAATTCTGCACACCGTGAACTAGTGCAAAGACCTTGTTTCCTCATTTTCCTTCCAACAGCCTCTCTTTACTGTAAGCATCCAGGCTGAGGAGTGTGCTAAGGTAGTGAGAACAGGTTACATATAGGGAAAAGACAAAGAGAACATAGCTTTCAGAAAGTACATTCCATTTTCAGATTTCTTTCTCCTTTCACAACTCACAGCGTGATACAGTCTCTACTGCAGCTGGACAAGACCGTTCCTCACACCCCTGATCTCCTCTCCCGGGGAAGATTCATTCCCTGATAAAACCAGTCACATTTAAAAACCTTCATTTCCTGAACAGTGCCTTCCAGCCACACTAAATGCATCTAGGCAAGGGAAAGTTAAGTGATTTGAAGTATTGTGTAGATTAGGTCCCCTTAAATGTATAACCTAGAGTAAGAAGATTAATTTGGATGAAATGAGAAATGACCTCCAGCTCTACCTTGCCCTAGCACCAACCCCCAGACAAATTCAACCTTACAAATATCTACCCACTATATCTCTGTGCCTTTTCTTCTCACTTGGTGCACTTGGCATGTACTTTCTTCTACTTCCCATTTGTGACAAAGCAACTATATCAGCAGCTTAAAAAAAAATAGATGAGTTTCTCCTCACCATTTTGCCATTTAAGAAGCACAGACTCTGTATGTGAATTGCACAAAAGTATTCAAAATTTTGTAGCTACTATTAGTATATGGTTGAATTCACACTAATTACTACAATGAATCTCACATGTTAACCATTCAGCATCACACTAGAGCGAGTACACTTATTGAATGAAAATGTCTTCAGTCATTTCCCCTAAACTTATGCATCCTGTTACCTTTTTCTGCTATTTACAGGCAGAATATCTTCGTGTTTGCTTGCATGCACAGTGCAAATCATTACCTCTTCAAATCTTCTGAGACAAACTTTTCTGCCCATTAATCCAAACACATTAAACAGATTAACAGCTAGACTTGCTCTCAGTGACTAACCCTCAAAATCCTCCAGTGAAAATACACCAGTGCTGGGTAAACATCTGCTGTGCTCCTCCTCCTATTTCTTTCTATTTTTGTGGGTTTTAGTTGCACAAGGAAGGGATTTTTGTACAAATACTTATAAGTTCAGTTGAAAATGTAGGATATCTTGAAAATCTGTGTAGTACTTCCACTTAGGATTTATTTTCACCAAATATAAGGCATTATTAGCATCATTTTAGTAGTATAAATGACTTGGTCATACTACATACATACATACATACATACATACTACATACACATCAACAAATAAAGAATGAATTATAAGGTTGAATTCATTAAAGTAGTCTTGCTATTCCTCCCAAATTCTTTTAAAGTAACTTGAAAATGTTATTTGAAGAGAGTGGATCTTGGCAATGATGTATGAGGTTTCATAAGTTGCATTGCATAAGTTTGTTTTAAAAATTTCCTATGATCAATAACATAAGAGGATATGAAATGCATTCAGAGCCACAAAAAGGAAAACAGAAGAACACAGCACTAATTTTCAACTTGTCTGATTTAGTTTCTGAGATTTTTTTTTCCAGTATCAATTCAAGTTCCAAGGATCCTGCTGTGTGGCTCTATTTTTCTACCTCATAAATGCAATAGTTGGAGTGGCATACCAAAAAGTCAGGCAGAATAGCAAATCATCGTCAGAAATAAAATCCTTAATATTTTTTATTTTGCTATGAAGAACTTTCTCTGAAAGCCGTGCTTACTCACTTTATTGTGAGATATTTTGTGCTGTTCAGTCCATGCTGTTGCTTACAGATGGCTTCCAGCTGTCTGCCCAGAGGATGACATGGCAGCCATTCAGATTTCTATCCTTAGGACATCTATTCTACCAAGGGACCATGATCATCTATCTAGTATATGAGGTCGGTTGTTGGAAAGTTTTTCAGAGTCCTGGGAAAGGTAAAGAGGAGTTTTTAAAAAAATTCCCCTTGATGAAACTGAAGCTAAGAAAAAAATAAATGTGGAAAGTGTTGTTACAATTTAGTGTTTTGTTTCTGCTTCCCTTTTCTTCACTGTCCAAATACCAGCACTCTGGAGTTGAACAAGCTTCCAGTTACTTCTTCATCAGGAATTAGCTTGATGTAGCCTCACATGGGACTTCTTAGCAGAGTTCCAATCAGAGATTGTGATTAACTGACTCAAGTGTTGACATGTTTATCCCTCCCTTCTTATTAGAGAACTTGGTAACCTGAAAGTTTTTCAAGATCCAAATAAAAGAATTCCCAACTAGAGAGCCCCAGGTTTTGAGTACCATATGGAAAAAGGGCATCTTGGAGTCCTTTCTACTCTTTATTCAATCTCACTCCTCACTCGCGGCCTGACCAAGGACAACTGACTATAGAGATTATGTTTCTGGACCCCCTCTTGTATTGGATATTTTCATTTATCAACTTGATTCAACAGGGAACCACAGTTGAGGAATTTCATTCGTCTGATTGGCCTGTAGGCATCTGTGAGAGATTTTCTAGATTTTTGAATAATGAGGAAGGGACCAGTCCAATGTCGATGGTATCACCTCTAGGCAGGGGATCCTGGGTTGCATAAGAAAGCAGGCTAAGCACAGGCTAGCAAGCCAGTAAGTAGTGTTCCTCCAAGGTCTGTGCTTCAGTTCCTGCCTCCAGGTTCCTTGCCTGAGTTACTTCCCTGACATCCCTCAGTGATGAACTGTGACTGGACTATGTAAGCAAAATAAACTCTTTCCCCTCTAAGCTAGATGTGGTCAGTGTTTCATAACATCATTAGAAAGCTTTTTAGGAAACTTTGTTCTTTCTTGCTATAAATCTTCATGTTTGAGCATCTTACATTTGAAGGCCATATTCATAAATATTAAAATCACAGAGTCTCATTTAGGACTTCTTGAGTTCAAGTACTTATTCGTCACTTACTAAGCCTCAGTCAAAATGGACGACAGCAGGCAAATGTGGAGAAGACCACACTCACCCCTTAGGTATGTTCTACCATTCTTCTCATAATAAATTCAAACTTTACTTCAGAAACGATGGATATCAGCCATAAACATCCAAAGAAGATAAGGGAGAAAAGGCACTGATATAATGCACATCCTAGTATATGTACACCCTAGTACATAATCAGCACTCTGAAATGTAGGTTATTTTAACATTAATATTTTAATTATCTGTCAGGACCTTCAGTTCCTGATTTGACTTCATGCCAAGTTTTTCTCCTCTGAAAGATGTTTTCCAGCTCACCCGCCTCTTTCAGTTTAGCGCCTTCTTTCCACTCGGTAAATACAGACTAATCTGTTGAGGAAAGACAAAACTTTTAACATGCTTCCTGAATAGCCACAGACCCTTCTCATGTCATCCATATCTTCTAGTCACCTCTGTGTTTCAAGTGAGGACTGGACTGATTCTATGCTTCTGTTATTAAGCTTGGCCTGCTTCTTTAGTGGGTTAACACTTCTTTCTAGACTTTTCTTGATTTTAATTAACATTTCTGATGTTCAGTTATGCTTCTCAAACATTAGATAAATGTAGTTCTTTTGTGCTAAAATTATCGCTGATTATGATACATGAAAGGCAACTGTAAAAAAAACCAACAAAATTATCAAGCACTTGAGTAAACCACTCACATTTTATTTTCTCGTTTCAGGTGGAACAAAACCTCCCAGCCTCCTATACACAGTGCTACTCAGAAACAGAATCTGTGGACCATAAGGGTCCACAAATCTCCTTTCCTTCTTCTTCCTCTTCTTGCATTTTGAGACAGAGTTGTGTTGTATAACTGACTTAGGACCCTAAATTCTCCATCTTTCTGACTTACAGGCATGCACCACCACACTCAACTCTAGAAAATATTCCTTCTGTAAGTGAGTGTGTCTCTCTGTGTGTGTGTGTGTGTGTGTGTGTGTGTGTGTGTGTGTGCATGAATGTTCCTGTGTCTGTGCCATAGCACTCATGTAGTCCTCACCTCTATTTAACACAAGGTCTCTTGTTCAAAGCAGCCTTTGCCAAGCTAGCTGGCCTGAGACTTTCTAGGAATTCTGTCTCTACCTCTCATTTCACCATAGGAGCATGAGGGGAATTACAGAGCTGTGCTACCAATGTCTGATTTACATGGGTTCTAGGGGCCCAAATTCAAATCCTCACACTTGTCTGGCAAGCTCTTTATCCACTGAGCCATTTCTTCACCCTTAGAAAATCTTCTTGATTGAAAAATATATTGCATTGATTTGCACTTTTGTCAAATTGATAAATAGTTCACATGTAGGCCAAGCATATTTTTTGAGTTTTTTTTAACGTGTTTATTTTAATGTTGGGTGCATGTGCTTATGTGCTTACATCCCACAGTGTAGATGTGGAGGATAACTTTGTGGAAGTCAATTCTCTTCTTCCACCAGGTCTAGCCAACAGTATCATTGTATAGTTCAAAACATCAAATGGATGAGAAATTCCTTCCTGATAAATTATCCAGCTTTTTACTTTTTGATACAGTGGACAGAAAATCAGTCAGAAAGAGGTAGGGAATGACTATTAGTATAGTGTGAAGTGGTCTCAATGAGAGAATTAAATGAGCAAAGATGAGATCATTTAAGATGCATAGAAATAGCTAGGAGGGCAACTCGACCCCTATTGCTCTCACATCACTTATGTACAGGTTCATGTTCATTAAGAATTGTGTGTGGGTCCTTGGCGAGGACTCCTATATCAAGCCTTACCCACCACCCAGGGCTCAGTGGCCATTGCAGAAGAGGGGACAGAATGATCGTAAGAGCCAGGGGAGGAGGTGCATGACCATATGGAAATAGACACTTACAGGCTCCTGGGTCCTTGCTCATATGAACTTACAGCAATGGTGACAGCATGCACAGACCCATGCAAACACAGACAGAACTGTGGAAATGGGCAGCAGGTCCCAATCTTAGCCAAAGAACTATTGGCAGCTGATTACTGCTGGGTGAGGAAGAGCTGATCTTCTTTAAGGGATGAACTCTAGATAGGCTGACCAGACCCCAGTGGATGAAATTCATGAGGGATGTCTGAGGACACTAACTTGACTTGAGGGGCCTTAACATAAATGACAGAATGCGTGAAATCCAACGTGTGTTGGGGGGGGTGCTATGGGAGTGTGCCAATGAGGAAGGGGTTACAAAGATGATTGAGATGCTGCGTATGAAATACAAAAAAAGATGAAATTCACTGAGGGATGTCTGAGGACACTAACTTGACTTGAGGGGCCTTAGCATAAATGACAGAATGCGTGAAATCCAACGTGTGTTGGGGGGGTGCTATGGGAGTGTGCCATTGAGGAAGGGGTTACAAAGATGATTGAGATGCTGCGTATGAAATACAAAAAAAAAAACAATAAAAATTGTCAAACAAAGAACTGACATTGTTTATTTCTCATGTCATCAACTACCTGGTTTCCAAGGCTTCTACTTTCAGCACACTTATTTTTAAGCCACTACAATTTTCTTATTGTTCTCTTTTGTACATTTATAAAATTCTTCAACTTCTTCCTGATCTAACTATGTTAATTTCTTATTCTAGACTATAATATTGCCACAGTCTTCCTCATCTGACCCCTTGAACATGAAATACATGTGGAAACACAACTTGGAATTCTTTCCTACATTTATTATCTAAGATTGCTTTGCATTTACACTCCCTTCTTCTATATGTCTTCTATCTTCATGTAATTCACCTACTGTTATGTTTTTAATTTCTATTACCCTTATGGTTTAAATGGCCTCTTTTGGAATTCAATCAGTGAGAGATTCTTTTCAGATTTCAGTATTTATCCTGATGAGTGCTTACTTCATAGATGATTCAAGGACCGAAGAGGTTAAAGCTGCTTTAGCTGCAGAGGAAAATGTTTGTGAGAGGGAGAAATAGAGAAGATGTTGATGTGGATACGGTCTTGTGAGTTTTTCCCCTTCATTTATTTTCATTAAAAAAAGATAATTGCATGAAACGGGATTTTTTTCCCTTGAGGGCACACCTGCTCCTTCTCTGACACATGACTTAGAAGTGCTTCTTGTTTTCTGTGACATCTGTTGTTTCCAGAAAAGCCTAAAATAATATTTCTTACAATCAAAAGGAAAGAAGTCAGTTAGACAGCATTTCCTCTAAGCTAAAAACAACAACAAAACAAATAAACAATAACAAAAACAAAGTTGCCACACTGCGTAATTGCTACATGATGCTCAAGTGTGTTTCATTCGTTGATGAAGAGATGTTGCTAAGAAAATGACTGTTTACTAGAATGTCCTAAGCTACTGCACACATGCAATGTAAATATAAAAATATCATGATCAGAACTTAAATTACAGCCAGAAAAGGCTTAAAATGACCAGAATTTCTGTCTTGTTTAAGGATACATGACTTTATTTTTTTTTAAATCTAATTAAGGGGTTATTTAGAACTCTAATATGTGCCTGCTATACAATAATCACTAAAACCTCTTTTTCTAGTTATCAATTTTATTTATAAATAGTAACTGCTGCTTAAAAAGAATATATATACATATATATATACATAGTTTGAAAAACAGTATATCTACATCATCACCAAACAATTGTTCTAATTAGGTAAATGTTTAAATTTCAGGCTAGATATAGGCATTTTCTAGTCCTTCAGTTCCTTCGTATTGTGTGTCTCAACACTTTCTCTTTATTTTTCAAGCAAAATGAAACAAGGGAGATTGTTTCCTGTAATCTCATTGAGGTTGAGGGGTTAAAGGTGTTACCTGCCATTTCTGCTTCCTTTCTAATTTCAGCAGTAGTCTATAGAAGACAATGAGAGGTAAAGGAAAACTCTAGTACATGGCTTAGAAAAGTGAAAAGAAAAACCATTAGATAATCTAAGGGTTACAATTGCTTAGATATGTCATTTATCTGATCCACCATGTCTCAATGATCTCAGTCTTTATGGTAATTTAGAATTTTGGCCATTTGCTCAATTCAAAGGAATTTACCAGCACCAATATTACTAATAGCTTCAAATATTTGATGCTCTGCCAGGCACTACAGACATATCCACGGGCATGGATGCCATCTAACATTGCCTGGGCATCATTTAATGTCACTACTTTACACAAATCACCCAACAAACAGTGGTAAAAGTTCCAAGGAAGGAGATTGTTTGGAGGCAATAATTGTTGCATTTTATACAATGATTAATTATAACAGCATAAAAAATAAAAGCCCCTGTGTATGGTCTTTAAAATAGGTTAGTTTTTTTTTCTTTTTAAAACACTTATTTTTATTTTATGTTTCAGTGTTTTTCCTGTGTGTATATAAGTGAACCCATGTCATGCAATGTTCACGGAGGCTAGAATAGGGTGTCGGATCCCTGGAATTAAATTTATAGATTGTTGTTAGCCACCACGTGGGTTCTAGAACCACACCCGGGTCCTCTACAAGACTTGCCTGCACTCTTAACTGTTGAGCCATATCTCCAGGCTCAAAATATGTAAATAATTTGATGTCCTCTTGACACTTCTTTGCAAACGCTTGACTGTTGAAAATAAATTTCACTTCCTATGCGGAATATATGGTTAGATCTTCCCTACTTCCCCGAATGGAGCTTGCCTTTTGATAGTCAAGTTGTAATTTGCAGGTGGAGGGAAGCCTTCCATTTAAAGTTTTCCCTTTTTTTCTTTTTGCCCCAAGAGCTGTGTCCTAATATCTCAAATTTCACATTTTAAGATTAATTTCTTTTGGCCTTGAAGGCTTTTGTGCTACAAGAATTACCCATTAAAGTGCAAATGTTTCTAGCAATGGAAACATCTTAAGCTAGTAATGAACAACTTGGGGTTCCTCGGGCCCTTGAGATATGGCCAAGATCTGATTACACACCAAGGAGATTAAAAATCTGCTTCCATGTTGTTTCTCAAATATACCAAGATTCTTACATTTTAGTAGCTAAAAATAAATGCCATTTCCTCATTTACATTTTTCCAGTCAATAAAGTAAGTAAAATAAATGATAAGAATGTATATTTTTAGACTAGATCATCATGGAGCCTAACAGATGGAAAACAAGAAAATCTAAGATTTGGTGTAAGAGCGCTGAAACATAAATAGCAGACGGGTTGCGCCTGATGAGCCTGGGTAACCACAACATAATGCATAAGAATGTGAAAATTATCATGAAGATAATCATAAATGCGGAGAAACACCAAACTCAGAGTGAATGCGTGCAGCAAAGCGAAGCAAAACAAAATGGGCTCCTGGAGCAATCCATCAGAGCTACTTACCAGGGGAGTTTAAGTGAAGTACTTGTAATAGGTGAGAATTGGCCTTTGCACACACACACACACACACACACACACACACACACACACACACAAGTAAGCAACCAGCACAGATATGTATTACCATAAGCAACAATCCCAAAAGTAAAGACAATTTTCTGACTTCATGAGAACATCCCAGACTCAATCTGAGTGAAAACTCCAAGCTCCTATCACAGAGAAGAGAGTTAGCCAAAAGGAACTCTCTAGAGAAAAGAAACATGCCAAACTTCTCTACTACCAGGATAAATCTCTTCTTACTTGGCAATAGGGAAACTCAGTCCATGGATCTAATTAACAGCATACTAGTTGATTGATTGCATACTCAAGCCCCTCTGCATCCTGACAGTCAGAGTTAAACTCTGGAAGAAAAAAAATTCAAGGAAACTCTGGCACCTGACTCCATTAACCCAGTTCATGCATGGACACAAGTCAACCATCAAGAACCATCAAGAACCATCATTCATGTAAATGAAACCCACATCATGGATGGAATAAAGACAACAATATGACTGGTCCCTGGAAAAACAAATAATTATAATAATTCTACAGAGTCTTAATGCAATTAGAGACAATAATACACACACACACACACACACACACACACACACACACACATTCATCATGTTTTGCCAAGAAAACATATATGAAACTGAAATATAAACATTTATTTATTTATTTATTTATATTTATTCATTTAAACTGACCTAACAGTAGGATAATTGCTACCAAATATAAAATTTGCGACTGGGTAACCAACTAGAGAAAAGAGGAAACACATGAGACGAAGCTTCAGAATTAAGGAACGTGTATTCAGAATGTACACAATATGATTTACAGGAGCTTCAAACAGAAGTAATGACTGTATAGAAGCAAGGGAAGGAGCAGTAGGCCAAAATATCCTCAAACTGAAGGTAGGGGAGGAGAATTCAGTCCCCAAATGTTCACCCAAGCCAGAACAGGATACATAAAAACACGGATGTGTATTTTGATAGGGGGTCTCTGTTGGGATTGGAAGGATAGAGGTGGTGCAGGAAAGTATAGAAAGAAGTGGCGTGGAGACTACTGCAGTGTGACTACTCCTGTAAATGCTCTGCTAGCTCCAAACTTTATGTGGAAAATACTTAAGAAATCATGGTCTTATACAAGTCAGTAAAATGCCCCCAAAGATTTTTAGTGACTAGTCCTTCCTTATTCATCTGGGCTGGGAAATAAATGAGGGCTTTTGTTTTCTGACCTTCTATCACTCTCAGCTTACTTCTCCTTTGTTCTGGACAAAGCCATTTCTGAAAAACACATTAGAAGTCTCTTTGGGGGGTTGGAGCCCTTATGTTGGCCCAGTATATTCATCTTGATTTGAACCACAGTATAATGAATCATTCTGCTGGTAATGGCTGAACCTCTGTATTTATAGAAAACTGACATTTCTTGAACATGAACTGTTCCTGTTGCTGTATCACTGCTGCTCTGCATTTAAGAGCACCGGCTTTTGTTCATTTTAATTGCACTATCTTATTTAAATCAAAAGATTACATCATCAGTTTTCATCCTGTACCACCCCCATCTCCAAACTGCTACGCATTCTTGGTAAGGTCTTTGCTCTTTCTCAAAGAATATTTCCCTTCCCTTCTGTGTCTCATCCAGCACGCCTATTTTGGGTTTACTAAGATTGTAAGATTTATAAATATCTTACAATCAAATAAATTTTGTACATCAAACTAAAATACAGTGGGCTGTATGTGTGTGTGTTTGATCTGCCTCTCTGCTACTCATGTACAACACATGCATTTGGAACAGTTCCCTTCTTGACATGGGTCTTGCCAGTGTTTTGTGTTTCTGGCAGAATATAAACTCTAACAGAAAAGAAGTAGTCTCTTCTTTTAGGATAATTTCTGTTTCAGCTCAGGCTGCCATAATAAAGCACTATAGTCTGAGTGGCTTTAGTACACAAATTTATTTTCTCACAGTTTTGGAGGCTGAGAAATCCAAGACCAGTACGTCAAAGGCAAATCAGTTGGCTAGAAGTTCAAGCCCTGGTGCCCAGCCACTTGTCATCAGCCTGACCTGCCTTGTTCTACAGGTCCTCTGCTTTAGACAGAAGGGTTCTATTCTCTCTCTCTCTCTCTCTCTCTCTCTCTCTCTCTCTCTCTCTC
>NW_008359442.1:8691880-8709324 GCF_000622305.1 Nannospalax galili
CTCTCTTTGGAAAGGGACATTGGTTTTCTAAACGTGGAGTCACTAATAGCTGCTAACTGCCATGTGGGTTTGGGGGACAGAACTCAGGTCTGCGGCAACAGTAACCAGTGTTCTTAACTATTGATCCAGCTCTCCAGCCTCAATCTTCTAATTTTTAATATTTTATTAGTATTTTGAGCATATCCTCCTTTTTGTGAATGCTACCTTCCAAACCTCATGTTTCCATACTGTCTCATTTAGAAATTATTCATGGTCTGCCTTATGACCATTGCATTATAATCTCTCGCTCTGATCTTTTCATATTTTTCTTGCCTCCTGCGGGTTTCTTCCAACTTAGCGCCCTGTACTATCACAGAATCTCTTCTGGTTTCTAGGTATGCTAATGCATGAAAGTATTTAATATTGTCTTTCTTCCTGTCTTTCTTATTGTTTGCTTTAATCTGCATGTAACAAACTAATCACACATTTAATTAAAATGAAATTGAGTTGGGCCATTTTAGACAGGAAATATGGCAGTAATTATTTTTAAATATTTATTATCTTTGAAGGATTGGTAAGTAAGAAGGATAGGATTCATTCTTACTAATATCCTAGCACAATTTTTCCCATTTCTGTTTTATGGAAGAATATTTTTTATATTTTATTCATTATTTATGTTTATTTTATGTATGTACATGGATTTCCTGCATGTACATACGTACACTCATGTAATGCAATGCCCACAGAAGACAGAAGAGGATATCTAATCCCCTGGAACTGGAATTATGGACAGTTGTCAGCTGCCATGTGGATGCTGGAAACCCCACCCAGGTCTTCTGTAAGAACACTCAGTGTTCCTAACCTCTGAGCCATTTCTCCAGCCCCAGAAGACTCTTTTTTTTAAAGATGCACATTTACTGTTACATAAATGTTATATACATATTGTGTTTTCTATTACAATGACAGAAGAATATTCTTGCTGCAGGTTAAGACCATAGTAGGATCCTAGTATACCATGCAGTACCCATGGAGTATTGGAAGAGCTAGTTGTTAGAGAGAAGCTGATTTTCATCTTGTTCTCCACTTTCATTGTTGGTTTATGGAAGACTCTTTGTCCTCATTCAGAGTTTCCTGAACAAGATGGTTAGGATGGAAACTGGAGTTCAGGATAGCTTAAGGATTAAACCCTGTGAAGAGAAGTAGGAGCAACAGGATAATGAGAAGAGAAGAGGCTGGACTACAACTTGGGTTCAACAGAGCTTCAGTTAACCCATCAATAGATCTGTGGCTAAGACAGCCATCACATCTGCCCTCTACAAACCTGAATCAGGCAGGCCTTTGCACATCACTCATTGCATCCAGGCTGCTCTTGGAAAGGGTGAGCCTTCGGGAGAAGTAACATTTGATAGACAAGGCAGACACTGAAGCTTCTGACAGCTGGAGCAAGAGATCTGACCTCTTCAAGGAGATCTGAGCAGAACACCCCTTCTCTCTCCAGCTTCCCCTTTGTAGTACTTAGCTCAGCTTCATGTTCATTCAGAAAGGAGCTCCTCTAGTATCTCTTTGGGCCTCTTTGTCAGGCTAATGCTTTGAAGAGGGCATTGGTTGGACAAACTATAGTCTTGCCACTGTAGGCCATAGCTGATACTCGTTTTTCCCCTCCTATGCTATTCATTCTAAATCCCTGTCACACCTGATGCTCACAAATCATTCAGTTCTTCATCTTCAGAACAATGTCTACATTGCATGGATATGGTCTACCAATGAATGTCATGTCCATGAACCCACTCCAACATTTACATTATTATAAGTCCTGTGATCTGACTCAGCATTGTACATAGGCTCTACAGTTACATTAAAGACTCTATAACCACTAGAAAAGTGGTACAGAGTTAACACCATTCAGAAAAACAAATCTGTGCCTGGAATTAGTATCTATGATTGTTAGAAAAAATCTATGGTCCTTTTGGTATATGTGTGTTCCAACATAGTCAGTTGCTCCCAGAGGGCCAGTTGGTCTCCTTGTGGAATACTTAATCAGGAGCTCAGGGTTAGTCTCTGCTGCCGGCAGAGGACAGTCAGCCACAGCAATAACAAGATCAGACAATAAACAGGAGCCCAAGCTATTAGACTAAATACAACATTAGTCTGTGTTGGGGGTGGTGGTGCAGATTATGGCCTGGTTTCTTCAAGCTGTAGGATCTGGCCTCTAAGAGTGATCAACATCTTAAAGAGACAGTCCCCAGGATCTAACATTATCAATTGGCAATTTTAGTTGAATAAAATACACTGCCTTCAAAGATCTTTAAGTACCCATTTTAAAAATCATCAATACAGGCTGGAGAGATGGCTCAGCGGTTAAGAGCACTGACTGCTCTTGCAGAGGACCCAGGTTCAATTCCCAGCACCCACATAGCAGCTACAAACTGTCCTTAACCTCAGTTCCAGGGGAATCTGAAGCCCTCTTCTGACTTCCACGGCATTGCACAACACGGGTGTACTCATATACATGCACTCATACACATAAAATAAAAATAATAAATAAAATATTTTTTAAAAATCACCAATACGTTGACCCAGCAAATTGAGGTGAGGAACACTGTTGAATCCTTGGAAAGTCATCAAAATATTCGAAAATGGAAAGAAAAAGTAACCAATGTCATATTCTGACTATTTCAATTGAGTTCAGTGCTACTTTACATGAACAAGGTCCACTGTGGTGTCATGTTTTAAGTTTCATTGTGCTTTGGTCTCTGATTGTGGCTCATTTCCACCAATTATTTACACTAAGGCATTATTCCTTAGTACAGACAATATCGCACAGAAATTGGCACTTTTGGACAACTTTATGTCCTGTTGCCTCTAACTTGACCTTGGACAATTTATATAAGGTCCTAGCTGACTTTCAGTTTTCTTATGAGTGAATGAGCATTACTTATAGGAATTAGGATTGTTCAAAGGATTGGAGACGTCAGATGCCTCCTACCCAACATTTGCTCTTGTCATTATTATACAAACATTAAGGTTACTAGTCTCCCTCCTTTTCAACCAAATTCCTACTTCATGTTAAAATCAGATAAGTAGATAGCAATTAACTGGCTCTATTGCTTCATTATGCATATTTAAGTACTATGAAGAACTGCAGTGACAAACACTATTCCTTTGGCAAACATCATTTATTGCATTTTGCTGAAGTGATAAGTAAATACTGCATATATGACGTCAGTGAAGCTTTTAAATAAATTGCACTCTTGTAATCACAAAGAGAACACCAGCCCTAATGCTATGAAATATTTTTTTTTGTTTGTAATTATTTGTAATGGAAACAGTGTAATAGGAGCTCTTATGGTGCCTTATATAAGTGCTAATTAAATTATATGGTGAATACATGTGCAATTGATTTAAATGCCTTAAATTCTTTACAGCATTGTTATGAAAATTGCACATATGCTTACAGACCCTAATGTAGTACTTTATTCCATTATCCTAAGTGGTTTGCTTTCTATGTCTGTGATGAAAGGCATCCAAGGGAAAACATGTGGCTGTCAAATGCCCAGTACAATAAGAAATCAATTACTCCAGGAAGCCCCATAACAAGGGTTACTAGCTTCTGGGAATACAGATTTCATCATCTCATCTGTCCTTGTTTGTGAAAATGGTGTCATTTAGACATTTGAGAGAAGGCAAGGGATTGAGAGATGTCTCAAAGACTGAGCTACCTGGGTATCCTAGTTCACTTTCTATCGCTCTGATGAAACACTGACCAAAAGCGACGTGGGGGAAAAGGTTTGTTTCACCCTCAGCTTACAGTCTATCACTGAAGGAAGCCAGGGCAGGGGCTCAAAGCTAGTCTAGAAATGGGGACTGAAACAAAGACCACAGAGGAAGGAATGCCACTTACTGGCTTGTTCCAGTGGCTTGCTTGGCTAGTCCCAAGTGAGTCTAGTTTGTCAAGTCAAGAAAGACTAATCATTAGCATACCATGTATACTCTTCGTCTGATTAATGGTGAGGGCACATCCTGAGAAATGAGTCATTAGCAATTTTATCTGTGTAAATATTACTAAATACACAAAATGCAATGGCTATCATGTGACATGGTGGTGTAACATTAGGAGACCTCTTTAATGGAGCATCATTAAGCAGCACAAGCACAAATTTATTCAAAAGTATTTTCAGGCCTTGTGGGTCTTGAAAATATTTGCCAGGAGAAAAATCTGAAGTAATTTTTCCCAATTTTATTTTAAAAAGAAAAACAATACCTTTATTAGTGTCCTTCTAGTCTTGAAATGAGGGTGCCAAAATGTTTTTCCTTTATGTTCTTTCTTGGTCAAACACAGCGTGAAAACTCTCTGCTCCCCAGGTTGATAGAAATGTTGAAGTTCTCAAGACAGAAAAAAAGAGAGTTCAGGGAAGGAAGGGGTGGGAGAGTGAAAGGGAAGAGAGGGAGAAACGAGGAAAGGAGAGGGAGAGAAGAGGAAGGATGGAACGGCGAGGGGAAGGAAGAATGGAAAAAAAATAAAAGTTGACACCAAGGAGTTCTTTCTTCAAAATCTCATCAGTGTAAGACTGAAATATAAAGTATTTGATTCACCACTACTCCCACCAAATAATTGAAGAGATTTCATTTATTTAATTAATTATGTAGATGTTGTAGAATAAACATTCAAACAAGATGCAAATTGCTTCTGCTCCCTAACTACTAGGACATACAGTTATATTAAAGTTCTCTGGACATGGACTCCTTATAGAGAGAAAGAAAACTTCCTTGTCAGGTCATTTCTTAATAAGAAATTAATACTTGTATTAATGAAGATAATAGATAATTAGCATTTACATAGGATTTTAAAGTCATAAAATACTTCTGATGACAACAGGTACTAGAAACTGGTCAGTCTGTTTCAGGACAGAGATCTCAATTCATGTTCTTGGCCATATGTTGGAAATGTCTGTCTTGACCAGAGCCCCCAAATGCCAGAAATGTATTCTTCTTCCTGTTCTGATTTCTTGTTATCTTTCTTACTTTACGCAACTGCCTGGAAGGGTGTGACTGCTACATGAGGGTGTGACTGAACCCCTAGTCCAGATGCCACCATTCCTTTTGGTGAATAGCTTTGGAACGGATCTCTGGATTTTCATGACTATTAATCTTTGGACCTTGTGTACTCAACTGTTTCTTAATTTCACCTTCCCTAGTTTATAGTCAATCTACACACAGAGGGCCCTGCAATCTAATTTCATCTATTCTGGTCTCCTCCTTGATCTACCTCTAAGACCAAAGAGTCAGAAAGAGTAGAGACCCTAAATCCTTTTTTGGCCTAATTATAGCCCATTTCCCAAATTATTTTAGGGCCTCAATTCTTGAAGAGGGAATGTTACAGGTATTAGTAGGCTTAGAAACCATTGAGGATGAAACTCTCCCTCATGATCCCCATTGGACACTGCCTCCTGTTCCTCTAGTTACTTTTGTTAACTTGACACAATCTAGAATTGCCTGGGAAGAGAGTCTCATTGAGGGATTGTCCAGATCAGGTTGGTCTGTGGGCATGTCTGCGGCAGATTGTCACCCATTGTGGGTGGTACTTCTAGGTTTGGGTCCTGGACTTCTGTAAGTATAGAGAGGGGTCTGAGCACAAGTAAGCATGCCTTCATTTATCTCTCTGTTCTTGGCTATGGATGTAACTAGCTGCCTCAAGTTCCTGCCCTAACTTCCCTATATGATGGACTCTAATGTAGACTTGTAAGCCAAATAAAGCCTTTCTCCCTTAAAGTTAAAGTTGCTTTTGATGAGTATTTCATCACAAGCAACAGCAAACTAAAATAATACACATAGTTATACCAGAAAAGGAAGTTTCATAATTGCCCCTTCTTATGAATTAAAATATCATATGAAAAGATGGAGATTTCAGGGCTTTGTTGAGTTCCATTAAGTGAAAGCTATTTCCTCCTGGACAAAAGACCAGACTCTGAGTTCTACCTCTGGCCCTCCCAGGGTAGAGACATGACATTCTGACCAGCTCTAAAGATTAGAACATCACTACCTCCTCTGTCCCTTATGAGTTAATCAACTGGGACTGTCAATCACCTGGCCTGGAGATCTCCCCACGGGAAATCTGACTCACCAGAGGACATACTAAGGAGATGGGAAGAATAATTATCCCCTTAATGATTTAATGCACTTATCCTTCCCAGAAGTCTCTCCTCTGAGGCAGTTGCTCACATTGTCTGCTGTGATGCACTCGCTGCTAAGCATATCTGTTTTTCTGAGTACTAGCTCAAAAATGTTACTTTTACTTTTCCTTCTTTGATCTCTTTTAAGGATATTGATCAAAAGCTTAAGAATGCTTTCCCTGACACTTTGGGTTTTCTCAATCTTTCTCTGCAGAACCCATTCCTCCCAGCTGCGTGCTGACCTCCATGTCGAACTTAAAGGCAAAACTTCTTACCTCTTCTTGTCTCCTCAATCCCGAAGCTGCCAAGATTTTCACCTTTCCTGCCCTATTGTTTTTCTTCCAAACTCTAATAAAATGATCCTTAAGCTTAATTCTGAGTCCATTTTTTAATTCTTGTTTTAAAGATTTAGGTGTGTATGTGTGTGTGTATGTGTGTGTTTGAGTGTTTTGCCGACATGCATGTATGTGCACTATGTGTGTTCAGCACCCTTGGAGGCTAGAAGAGGACATCTGATGTCCTGGAACTGGAGTTACAGAAAGGTGTGAACCACGATGTTGGTGTTGAAGACCAAACCTGGGTCCTCTGCAAGAAGAGCAAGTGACCCTAACCACTGAGCCAGCTCCTAACCACTGAGCCAGCTCCTAACCACTGAGCCAGCTCCTAACCACTGAGCCAGCTCCTAACCACTGAGCAAGCTCCCCAGCCCCTGTTTTTAAACTCTTTTTTTTTAAATGAAATTAGGAACTGTACAAGGCATCTCTGATTTCCTTGGTAGTATTTCTATCTTTTAGAATTATAGAAAACAATCCCATGAGGAACATTTGACTATCGCAAGTTAATATATAATTAAATTTCTGCAAAAGATACAGTGAAGAACTAGGCATTGTGGTACCTGCTTTTAATCCCAGCGCTTGGGAGGCAGAGACAGATGGATATTTGCAAGACAGGAGGCACCCTGGCCTGGTCTACATAGTGAGTTCAAGGGCAACTATGGCTACAAGGAGACCCTTTCTAAAAACAACCACCAAAAATGCAATGAAAATACCAAAACAGGAGAAGTTTTAAACAATAAAAACAAAACAAAGTCTAGCAAGTAAACGACTTTTCCATATAACTCAGCAGAAAAACTTCCAGTACCTTTGGGATGGTGGGTTAAAGAATAGCGGATCTAGTTATCTTTTTTCTCCAAGATGATATGTTTCAGAAAGACCCATCTATACAATCCCAAGTTGAGTTGCCTTGTAGCAGGATTTGGCTTAGGGTGGATTTGATGACCGTTGATTTTCCATCACCCAACTTAACCTGAGTTAAGTTCACCAAGAAACGAAGAGTTCTGTTTCACTCAAAGAACCCATATCAATTCTACCTGGTATGACAGTGATTGCTGTCTCTCACAGCCTTCCTTTGTAAGCATGCAAGGTTCCTTCATGGATATGTGTGGTAAATGCAATACCCCCTCCCCTCCTCCTGATCCCAGGGAATCAAAGACAAGTTGATTATAAGCATGTACCATGAACTATACATAAACCACATAGCATGGAACATCTCTACTTCCTCTGAAATCTATAAGGAGAGTTCCTCCACTCTGCCACATGGACCTGAACTCTCCTCAGAGGCCCCACTGTGCTTTTGTCTGTCTGTTCAAGTGTTACTAGCACTTCTTACCCAAATAACCTATTACCAAAAGACAATCTACCTTACTGCCCAGCCCCCCCACCCCAAACCCTAAACCTTTCACTACCAAAAACTTGAGTCGGGGCTAGAGAGATGGCTCAGCAGTTAAGAACATTGACTGTTCTTGCAGAAGACCCAGGTTCGAATACCAGCACCCACATGGCAGCTAGTAACTGTCCGTAACTCTAGTTCCAGGGGATCTGACAGTCTCTTCTGTCCTCTGCGGGCATTGCACGACATGGGTGCATTTACCTACATGCAGGCAGTATATGCATACACATAAAATAAAAATAATACATAAAATATTTTAAAAAGAAAACTTGGTTCAAACTTTTGGCCACAAAACCCTTCTTGGGATGTAATTTGTTAAGCTTCTGAAATTATATTTAAGAAATTATGTCCTATAAATCTGAGATGGGAGTGGTTCTCTGTGAGCAGTAAGGATAAGGGTCCATGACAGAGGAAAACCTTGCCACATAGTCTAAGACCAAAAAATGGACAAAACATGTAGCCTAAAATCAATCAATAGCCTACAAAACCAGCAAAATGAAGTAGGAGAGAGATGCAGGTGATCATGGTGCTTGACCACTTGCTTGAGTGGATAAATAATACATGATCACTTCTCTACTTGGGCATGTAAAGGGTATATAAAAGTCACTTATTGGCTCAATTCTTGATGTATTCAAAGATGACCACTCTCACTAAAGACTGCCTCAGTCTCCATTCAGTTCTCACCATAGGACTCATTAAAGGCTACAGGATGGCACAAGTATTCCTTCCTTGAAACCCATCCCATTCTCAGGAATTTTTTCTTACATTTCCTTAGCAAATCCACATTCAGTCTGCTCAGTCCTTGCCATGTTTCCTTATTTTTTTCTTCCTGGGCATGAGACAACAAACTTGAGAGATCCACGGGCTTAGGGTGGCTTTGACAACCATTGATTTTCAGGCACCCAACTTAACCTGAGTTATGTTCACCAAGAACTGAAAAGGGCTCTGTTTCACTCAAAAAGCCCCCATCAGCTGTACCTGGTGTCACAGTGCTTGCTGTCTCTCACAGCCTTCCTTTGGCCAAAGTAAGTATGTGCAGTTCTTTCAGGGACATCGTAGTAAATGGTGTTTGGCTTTGTTACGGTAATGATAAAGGTCCATTAAGAAGAAACTCCTGGTCAGGAGAATAAAATCTGTGGCCCGAGTGAAGACCTAACATTCTATTTGGGGCAGGTTAATCACCTGCCCAAGGGATCACCCCCAGGAAAGTGAGTTCACCTTAAGCTATGCCATAGAGAAATGTGAATAAAGAATTCTTTAATGAGATAATGTACTTTGCTTTCTCAGAATCACCACCCCTTAATGTAGTAGCTTATAAGGCTTCAAACATGCAGCTCCGTATGCCCAGTTTTCTGAACTCTTCAGGAAAGCACAACCTTTCCTTTTCTTTTTTCTCTTCTCTAAGCATGCTTTCCCTAACACTGTGGGCTTCTCCAATAATTTGGGCTTACTTACTCCTTAAACTCTTATCCCTGCCATATTGCTGCTAGCTTACCATGCGTCTAACCGCTATGTGAGCTTAAAAGAAAATGATTATTTTTTTCCTTTTTCTCCTTCATTCTCCTCCTCTAGGAAGCTGCTGAGATTTACAGCTTGCCTGCCCCAAGAATTTTTCTGATAAAGTTTCCTTTTGAGTCCATTCTCAAAGTCTTTTATAAATGAGATAAGAACCCTAAAAAAGGATTCTGATTTCCTCTGTACCAGTTTGAATGAGAAATGTCCTCCATAGGCTCAGGTATTTGAATACTTGGTCTCCAGTTAGTGGTGACATTTGGGGGAGATCATGGAACCTTCAGAAGAGGCAAGCACGTCATGGGGTGGGCTTTGAGAGTTCATAGCCCCACCTAACTTCTAGTTCTCTCTCTGCTTCTTGTTTGCTGTTAAAGATGGGAGTTCTGAGCTTCTTGTTCCTGTCACCATGTCTCCCCATGATGGAATCTTAATCCTCTGAAACTGTAAACAAAATAAACTATTTCATATATTTATTGAGTTATAATTTTCATACAATATAATATGATGGTATTTATATTCCCCCCCTTATTCACACTTCTCCCTACTGTCCCCTGCCCAATTCAATGTACAATGTACTCCACTATATATATAAATCTATAGACTGATTTTTGTCCCCACATCACATATCCCTCAGTGTCACTTTGGTCATGATATACTATCACAACAACAGAAAAGTAACTAATACAAACAAGGGTGCATTTCTTCCCACTAGAAAAGATCACAGACTCCTAATCCCTCTTCTGTTGAGCATTCCACAAATCAAGAATAGTCTTGAATATCTCAACATTTTCAGAGAAAAATATGCGAAACAAAATACTGACCTCAGAGTCTATTCTGGAAAGAATAACAGTAGGCCAGGACTTCAAATGTCTCTGAGAAGCTGAATGATTTAAGGCATCATTTTCAAGAGCTCTCTCTTATTCTCTCTCTCTCTCTCTCTCTCTCTCTCTCTCTCTCTCTCTTGAATGTTTCTAGCAAGTCAGTTTTTGCATCTTGCACAGTCCTAAGCAGCTGAAAAATGAATTAGTGCAGACTTTAGCAAGCCATCGTGAAGAATATGTATTCACAAGTTTTAAAAGATTTCTGGAATATTTAAGAAGGCAGGTATATTTCAGTCACAATCCACTAACCCTATTTATCATCCATTGAAAATGTCTAAGTGTGAAACCATTTCCAATCTCAGCTAATGTGCCTGGAATTGATATAGCATATCATACTTAATTTCTACACTATGTTATATAGTTGTGTTTAGTGTTTCTGCCTACAGAGGTGGCAGATCTCACAACCTCAGGATCTCACTCCCAACACAGCCAGGCAGTGCAGTGGTTGCAGCTTCTAGCATTGATGTCGCAGAAGCCAGAACGATGGGAATCCCTTCCCCTTAACTTTTGCTCTGTGTACAGTACATAAACTCTTTGGCCATGAAAGGTGGCTTTGAGAATAAAATAAGTAGTGAGTTCTCTACAACCATTACATTTCTAGCCATGTAATTAGCTTTGTAGAAGGTTCAGTGTAAGGTGTGGTTCTTTCTAAGAATTTTTATTCACAGCAAGCATAACCAGCTCTCGTGTGTGTGTGTGTGTGTGTGTGTGTGTGATCTTATTTGGGCTATTTTCCCTTGTTGATTTGGTACAATGTTTAATAAACATCTATTATTTCTTACTGGTGACAGTTGGTACAATAAATAAAATTTATTGAAAATTTTCCTATGTTTTCAGCTCTGTCCTAAATGGCTATGGGCATTGTTCCATTAGCTACTCATAACTACTCTGATTTAAGTAGTACAGTTGGTATCGGTGGATTTGGTGGGCATCCCCACAGGGGCTTCTGGTTCTAGCGTCCTACAACAAGTAATTGAGCAGAGACACACAATTGCGGCAGAAGCAGAGACAGTTTATTAAGAAAGATGCACTTCGAGGGAGAAAGCAGACTACAGCAAAAGAAAGTTCAGCAGCTCAAATTTCTCTGCTGTGAAAAGGACTGAAGTTGTTGTATTATGCATAGCCTTTTGGAGTCATTTGCATAGCGTGGTTTTCTCACACATGTCCTGTTACATGTAGCTCTACATACAGCTTCATGTACCACATGTCTCACTATTGCCCTAAGTCTTCACCCTGGTTGCCTTCAGACACTCTAAAGGGTCTCTGTGCGGGAACGGGGATGAGTGATTGGAATGGAATTACTTGATGGGGTGAGAGGGGACAGGGGTTGTTTTCAGCCCTTGTCTTTGGTTTTTTTCATACACTAATTTTAAAGTTTTTCTGCTAGGACTTTTGGATCTCACTCTGTCCTATTCTCCTGCTTCATCATATAACAATTTTACATAGGTGGGAACTAAGACTAGGAAAGAGTTTAAGTAATTTATTGAAAGACCCAGTTTTGTCTGACTGTGAAGCTCATCTCTTTCATCAGGTTGTTGCAAAAGGAATTGCAGTTTCAGCCCCTGAATTTTAAATCACTGTATCTAGTCTTAAACACATCTTTATCAAAAGAAAAATGGGAACCATGCTGGATAGCTTCAGTTGCCAACTTGATGCATTTGGGAGAGAGAACCTCAATTGGGGAATTTCCTCCATTGAACAGATTCTGATCATGTCTTTAAGACAGTTTCTTGATTGTTGAGTGATGTGGGAGGGCACATGGTTGTGGACTGTATGAGAAGGCAGGCTGAGCACAGGCCAGAGGAGAAAGCCAGTAGGCAGCATTCCTCCATGGTCCATGCTTCAGTTCCTGCCTCTAGGTTCCTGCCCTGAGTTCCTGCCCTGCCTTCTTCAACAATGAACTGTGATGAGGACTTTTCAGCCAACTAAGGCTTTTCCTCCCCACGTTGATTTTGGTCAGAGCATTTTTCTCACAGCATTAGATAGCTAGCTAGGACAGGAACCATTACAATTAACACATTTTGATCAAGAGCAAATAAGTTTGTTTATTCTAATAGTATAAAACTATGTGTTATTGGATTCAGTGAATTCTTGGAAAGCATTTCCTGCATCCTGCTGGTTGTGAATGAGTTTTCCATGCACAAAGTCTGTTGAGATGCTTGAAGAAATGTTAGTCAGTTGGCAAAGGATACAGTGAATGAGGCAAAACTTGTTCAATTTTTGAAGCATTGGTTGTGTGATTATGGATCAGCCTAGACAATGGAGCTAATTGTGTCGACCAACACCAGCTGCAGGTATGGTAGTTTTGGGTATCTCTCATTTTTGGTATTTACTGAGCATTCTTCTCTAAAGTAATGATTTCACTAGGATTCAGAAAGCTGTTGTGGATCAGATCACTCACCAGCAGCAACCACCAAACAGTGACCAGGATCTTTTATTTATTTATTTATTTATTTATTTATTTATTTATTTTTATTAACATTTCTTGTTTCAGTCAGATTTGGCTTTGGAACTTTCTTCTTAGCCCATCCACTGAGTCGATGAGCTGATCACTACCAGTTGCCATATACTAAGTTTGCTCTGAAAAAATGTTGCTGTCAATGCACATCTCAATCTAATTGAGAAATGGTTTGATTTTGTGCAGAATAAGAGCGGAGGGTACACACATTAAAATGAACTTTTGGTCTGTTTTATTTTAAATTTCCAGTCAGCTCATGACGTACTTACTTATCAAGGTTCTTAACTTTCTATTTTGCTTCAAATGCCAAATGGTCCTGAATGGTCCATGTTGACTTCACTGGCAGCTTCTCCTATAGCCGTATCGCTTTTATAATTGCTCCCACATGGTCATCACCAGCTTCCAATGGCAGGCCACTATATTTCTCATCTTCAAGACTCTCCTTTCTTTTACAAAATTTCGTGAACCACCACCATGTTCATCAGCAGTTCCTGGACCAAACATGTTGCTGATGTTTCCAATTGCTTCTACTATTTTACTACTCATTTTGAACTCGGGTAAGAAAATTGATGGAATTTGTTTTTGGTCGAACATCATTTCTCCAATAAAAAATTATTAAAAAAAAAAAACAGTAAGTAGCAAAAAATACATGATAAATGCCCACTAAAATTATATATGACATAACTGATATGCTTAAGAATGTATTCCAATATCAAATGACAAATTCAACAATGCAAAAAACATAACTATTTTTGTGCCAAGTAATATAAATCACAGAAAGAGCCAGAGTAACAAAGACGCAGAGCCTTCGTCAAGGAGGGCTAATCATTTCCAGATGGCAGGATGCTTGGCAACTCTCCTGTGAAGGTACAGGACAATTATCAAGTGAAGGGTGGGACCAAGGAGAGGAATGAATGTTAAGAGTGCTAAAAACTGCCATTGAAATGGCTCCCATTTTTAAGACCTCATAGAGAGGTTTCTGTTGCACAACTGTTTGGGAATAGGGCTGGGAAAATGACATCCTTGGACCTGTGCATAACTGCAGCTGTGTTTCCCTAACCTCTACTACCTTCGTTAGCTTTAATTTTCAGCTGGGTACGACACAGTGTTATCAAGGAAGAGAATCTTAACTGAGAAATTTTCTAGATCAGATTGGCCTGTGGGCATGTCTGCATGGGATTGTCTTAACTGTTAATCAATGTAGGAGGGCCCAGGTCACTGTGGGTACTATCATTCCCTAGGCAGGTGGTCCTGAATTGTATAAGAGGCCTAGTTGAGCATAAGTCTGCCACCCAGCCAGAAGCAGAATCCTCAGTGGTTCCTCCAAGGCTTCTTTGTCTGTGAAGTGAGTTCCTTGGTCAGAGGCAATGCTGTGTAGAACAAGCAGGCCTGCCTTGGACTTCCTACCTTTTCTTCCCTCAGTGATGGACTGTGACCCGGAATTGTGAGTTGAATAAGTCTCTCCTCCCCTAACTTGCTTTCTGTCAGGATGTTTTTATCACAGCAACAAGAATGAAGTTAGAACACTTCTCTTAAGTGAATGTGCTTTTCCTTATCTCTACTCCTAAGTGGCCACAAGCAAAATGAATCACAGTCTGTTGTCCCAATGCACCTAGTTTATATTTCTGTGTAGCATGAATTATTTTGTAGTAGCACATGTCTCACCCACTGGTTATAACCATTCTAAAGACGTGTTCACTTAATTAGCATTGCATTGTTTTAAAAATATCTAACAAATGTACTTTAAGTGCCCCCCCTTAGTAGAAGCTTTAAAATATTTCATTACTAATTTTGCTTTTCTTTTCTTTCAGTTCTTGACGTTTACTACAGTAGGACTTATTGGAAGAATTAAGAGGCAGATGTAGCAAAGGACAACACAGGGGTAATGCAGAAGGGACAATACAAACAGTGCCTCCTTTTTAAAAATTATGATTTATTGAGTTTTTTGTGTATTTAATACAGAACATCTCAAACAATCTTAATCATCTTTTTACCCCCATTCCCACAGGCACCCTCCCATAGCACCATGGAGTCCACATACTCTGTCATCCCTGTTAAGGCCACTGCCTTGTCAGTGTCCCCAGCCGTTCCCCAGTGCAAGTCCATCCACTGAAGTCTAGTCAGCCTATTTAGAGTCCCTTGTTTTAAGAAGATCAGCTCTACTTCACCTAGCAGCAATCAGTTGCCAATATTTCTGTGGCAGTGGTGTCAACATACACAAGTCCCATACAAACTCAGCAGACAAAATCCCAGCATAGAACTGGGAAGACAAACAGCAGACCCCAATCTTATATGAAGAAACAATGCCTCTTGAGAAGTCAAATGTCACACAAGTTGAGCTGGCTTAGCATCCTGTCTGTGGCCTGCCTCTGCCATGTACTAAAAGTTCTAACCTCAGTTTACCTGGTTAGATCCCTCCAGGAGCACAAGTGCCACCTTGGCTTACTGAAGGCAAGGACCCTATCTTATTTGGAATACTATTCCATATCCTTGGCATTTATATCCCTTGAATCACATAAGGATCCTGCTTAGGGACTGAGTTTCCGGCATGATGAACGTGAAAGCTGGGGAGGCCTGCTGAGTAGGGAGGATGGCTTTGCATGCCCCTGTGCTTAACAATGCTTTCTGAGCCCGCATTCTCATTCTGATTTTAATCATACATAGGAGTGGAAAATGCACTTCCCTTTGATGGATGCACAAATGTTCAAGTAGGTTATCTGTTCCATGTCTTGAAATTGCCATCCTCTGAAACAAGAATATGAACTTCACATGCAGAAAAACTGACAAATAGTGCCATTCCTGGGGATTGTTCTCAATGTGAAAAGGAAATGTGCTGACTGTCGAGGATCAGACGTCATGAGGAACTCATACCGCTACTGAACTTGGACTTCTCTCTCCACACCTCTACTTTGAATTGGGAGAAATATTTTATAGCTGAGTGTTTGTGTTCTAGAATCATAGAAACTTGATCTTAAATTCTAGCATCTCTGCATGTACATTGTATTTATCTTTATGTGCATGCATGTTCATGTATGTGCCTTGCATGTGGAGGCTGAAGGACAAGACAACCTCAGGTATCGTACTCAAGAATGCCATTACATCCTCAAAGAGAGAGTCTCTAACGTGGACTTTACCAACTGTGACAGATTGGCTGGCTGATGAACCACAGATACCCCCTGCATTTCTACCTCTGGGATTAAAAGCATGTGCCTCGACACCTGGCATTTCACATGAGTTATAGGGACTGAATTCAGAACCTCATGCTTGCAAGAAAGTGCTTTACCAAATGAACCATCTTCTGAACACTGTACTTAATTTTTTGAAGACTTAGTTTCCCTATCTGAAAAAAAGATTATCATTTACAAGAGTTAGGTCTTCAAGTAGTAATTCTACTATATCCCTCATTGACTATTTCATTATTATTATTAATTATTATTATTATTATTGTTAGGCAAAACTACTGCATCTTAGAGTCTACATCAGAAAACACCAACACTGAGCAAAATCTCATACTACAGATTTTTTTTTCTATTCTCTTAGAAAAAAAAATAGGTTGAAATATCTTGAAAATTAACAACTAGAAACTTTCACACAAACATCCCAGTATCTGGCTTCTTTAAAAACAGATGAGCTCTGGCAATACTAGCCACCTCCATTTTCACAGAGCAACATGCAACACTAGTTCAGTATGTGTGACCCTCTGAGATGATGTTTTCTTTTTCTTAACATTTTATTATTTTTATTTTATGTGTATGAGTGTATTGCCTGCATCTATGTGAGTGCACCTGTGTCGTGCAATGCCTCAGAGGTCAGAAGAGGGCATCAGATTCCCCTGGAACTGGAGTTAAGGATGGTTCGTAGCCATGGTGCTGAGTGCTAAGTATTGAACCCGGGTCCTCTGCAAGAGCAGTCAGTGCCCATAACTGCTGAGCCATCTTTCCAGCCCCAACGGTGTGCTCTTTAGAGTGATACAGCTCCCTTGCTCAAAGTGGTCTCCTGGAAAACAGTGTCATTGTCAGTTGTTATTTTTCATTGGGATTTTGGTGATTTTATTTTCTTAACAGAACACATAAAATATAACATTTTATAAAATAACTCCTTTATTTTTCCTTTAAACATATTTTCTCTTGTTGATTTCTTTTTCTTCTTATTTGATACACAAAACCAAAGAAATTAACAACTATTTTTAAATTAACTTCAATTTTAAGCATATTTTATGTATTATTTCTGTGCATGAGTGTATTGCCTGCATGGGTGTAGGTGTACCCATGTTGTGAAGTGCCCACAGAAGTCAGAAGATGGTGTCAGATCCCCTGGAACTGGATATGGACTGTTGTTTTTGCCATATGGGTGCTGGGAACTGAACCTGGGTCCACTGCAAGACCAGTCAGTACTCTAATCCTCTGAGTTATCTCTCTAGCCCCTAGCTTCAATTTTTAAAAAAAGATTTCTTGCATTTTATTGAATTGAATTAGATAGATCATTCATTAAAATATATGTAATTGTAGGAATGTCTTTTTTATTTTTTTCAGTTTATTATTTATTTAATAACCACATACTTAGAAGAAGTGTTTCATTACAACAGCATTGACATATTCAATAACAATTTCCTGAGCTAAGATGCATCTTTTTCAAAATTGGTTGTAATTTTTAGGTTAACAGTTAAATTGTTACAGTTATACAATATTTTACTCAGTATAAACCCTACAAGACATA
>NW_008359442.1:8709560-8710861 GCF_000622305.1 Nannospalax galili
ACATCTGCTAATTATTATTATTTTTAATTGTTTATTTCATAACCAAATGATTAGAAGAGGCATTTCATCACAACAGCATTGACATATTCAATAACAATTTCCAGAGCTAAGGTGCTTCTCTTTCAAAATTGACTTTAAATTATTAGGTTTACAGTTGAATTAATACAGTTATACAATATTGTACTCCGTATAAACCTTATAGTACATAAATTTAAATGAGGTTTTAAACTTTGAGAAAGATCTCCATTTCATTATTAAATGCACAGTTTCATACAGAAAAATTCATTTTAATACAACTGACACTAAGATGCATATGTGTTTCTAATCTCTATATATCTGATTATTACTAGTCATAGTCGGTTACTTTTTGAGCTCCTTGGCATCTGAGCATGGATATAAAGTCATCAGGTAGATTTCAGTGGTAATGTTTTTCACATCTACTAATTTTTAAGGAGCAAATTTTATGCTTTGAAGAAATTTTTTTTATACACCCACTTCCCAGATAGCACCCTCCCATAGCCTCCCTACCCCCACTAGAGCCATTATACTCTGATTATCCCTGCTACTGTCTGCTGTGTTGTTGGCACCCCCAGCCATTCCCCACTACTTGTCCTTCTGGTGAATCTAGTCAGCTTATCTAGAAGTCTTTGATTTAGAAGGGTCAGCTGTTCCTCATCTAGAAGCAATCAGTAATCAATATTCTTTTAGATAAGATTGAGATCTGCAGTTGAATTTCCCAGTTCTATGCTGGGTTACTATCTGGAAATCCCTTTGGCCACCCTGGTCAACAACTCAGAAGGAGGTATCGCCTGTCTGGCATTGTTGCTTGCTATGTAGCCTTTAGCTATACATATGGTCTCTTATGAAATTATATTGGCCCCTTTAATCTTTGGTTATACTTTCCTTTTGGGTGTTTAAGGCCACGCAGTTAGTCCAGAAGACTGATTTATTTTTACTCTTAAGGTCGTTTAAGGATCTGTTCCTCAGGGGTCACATGGGCTTGGAAGGAGCCCCTGGCTCCTTTCTTTTACCAGTTCCACCTATGTGAAGATAAGTCAAAGCTCCTGCTCGACTATGGTTGGTTTCGCTTAGAAGCATGGAAGAAATGATTCCTCTGTGTTGACCCTCCTCTTTATAGACTGGACACTGGTTCAAGTCCATCTGGTGGGGTCTCCTCAGCCTCCTTGATCAAGAGGACAGGTGACCCACCACCATTATAGGACATTTTGAGAGATAATCATAGTCCCCCAGAACTAGTTGACCTAGGAGGGCAAGGAGCAAAAGTGTCCTTTATGTCCCTC
>NW_008359442.1:8712129-8718561 GCF_000622305.1 Nannospalax galili
ATACATTTGGAGCCTCCAGAATTAGGCTAGCATTGGAAATCAGAGTCTCCTAGCCAGAGGCAGATTAACTAATATATCTGGGTGCCTGCCTTGACGTACAGAAGCTTTTTAGTTTAATGAAGTTCCATTTGTTAATTCTTGCCCTTGTTATTCCCAATATTTTCTTCTAATAGTTTCAGAATTTCAGGCTTTACATTGAGGTCTTTGAGCCATTTGAAATTGACTTTTGTGCAGGGTGAAAGATAGGGGTTTACTTTCATTCTTCTACAAGTGGAGATGCAGTTTTGCCAGCACCATTTGCCAAACATGCTGTCTTTCCTCCAGTTAATGTTCTTGGCCCCTTTGTCAAATATCAGGTGGCTAAAATTGCAACATATAAGGTGTTTTGATCAAATCCATGCCCACTCCCTCCCCTCCAACATTCCCCCCTCTGAAGAGGTAACCCTAAAATCTTATAAGGATTAGATCCAAGCTCCCAAATACTTTTGACATTTTAAATCTTTGAACAGAGTATGTTGCCAACAGGCCCAAGGACATTCTGATTTTTTTGCCAAGAAACTGGCTACATTTCTTTAGGTTTTTTACCCTAACTGCCTAGCCAATTCCTACCTCCTATTCTTATCACACCATCCTCTGAAGGGGTTACCCAAATTGCCAATAGGGAATAGGGATGCAGACCTCTCTGGCTTCTTCCATGCTGAACAGGGACACAGGGTGAGGCAACTGGAGTACCCCTTCAGTGGGTCTATCTAAAAGACTCCCAAATTACACAACTCTTGTCTCTAAGGGGAGAAGAAAGTCCTTGGATCATGAATAGAAGATGTGAAGGTGAAGTAAAGGCAAGAGTAACTAACATTTCAAGTTCTAGACAGGGAACTAGAAAAAAGAACAGGGCAGTTTTCAAATGTTCATATGAGAGTCTATTGGAGTTTCTTGACAAGGGCTTCCAAAAGCATCCCTCTATTGGGTTCTTCCTCATTTTTCTTTTGTCTTGCAAGGCTGGACTAGCAGGCTGGGAAAAGTGGGGATACTCAAGTGAGGGTCCAGTAACCTGCTTGGCACTCCTTTAATGAATGAGCACAACTGTCAACAAGCCCAATTGTGACGATGTATAGCGATCAGGCTCAGGTGAAGTCGTGATGATGGTAGTTATTTCATGCAGAAGGGGTGGCTGTATAGCATCATCTTATTAAAAGGACCTGGAATTGAAAAGGATTTGGTGCTAGGATCCACATATGAGGGAGAACATATGTCGTTTGTTTCTCTGAGTCTGTGTTACTTCACTTAATATAACACTTTCTAGATCCATCCATTTACCTGCAAATTTCATTATTTCATTTTTGTTTACTGGTGAATAGAACTCCATTGTGTAAATATACCACGTTTTTGTTAACCACTCCTCAGATGAGGGACACTTAGGTTTCTTCCATTTCTTGGCTATTGTGAAAACAAACACAGTTGTATAAGTGTCTCTACAATAGAATGAGTCTTTTGGGTATATGTCATATATGCCAAGGAGTGGTATAACTGGGTCATATAGTAGGTTCATTTTTAGTTTTTTAAGTTTTCCACACTGTTTGTCATAGAGGCTGCATGAGTTTGCAATCCCAACAGCAGTGAATAAATGTTCCCCTTTATCCACATCCTCGCCAGCATTTGGTATCATTTGTTCTCTTGATCCTAGCCAGTCTGATTGGGGTAAGGTTTTAATTCACATTTCCCTAATTATTAGCGATGTTGAACACTTTTTAAGACGTTTCTTAGCCATCTTTATTTCTTCCTTTGAGAACTCTCTGTTTAGATTTTAGCCCATCTTTTAATTGGGTCATTTGGTTTCTCAGTTCTTTGTCTTTTGTGTTCTTTATATATTCTGGATGTTAAACCTCTGTCAGGTGTCTCACTAGTGGATTTTTTTTCCCATTCTGTGGGTTTTCTCTTTGCTTTTTTGGTTGTTTCTTTTGCTGTACAGAAGCTTTTTAGTTTAATGAGGTCCCACTTATTAATTTCTGACCTTAATTCCTGAGCAACGTCTGTCTGATTAAGAAAATCTTTTCCTACACCTATATCCTGTAAGTTACTGCCAATATTTTCTTCTAATAGTTTCAGGGTTTCTAGTTTCACACTGAGGTCTTTGATCCATTTGGGGTTTACTTTTGTTCAAGGCAAAAGATAAGCACCTAGATTCATTCTTCTACAGGTGGAGATCCAGTTTTGCCAGCACCATTTGTTGAAGATGCTGTCTTTCCAAGAACATTGTGTGTTCTTGGCAACTTTGTCAAATATAGGGTGGCTGAAATTGCATGTACTCGGGTTTGGATCTTCAATGATGTTCCATTGATCTATGTGTCTGTTTTTCTGCCAGCACCATGCTGTTTTTATGACTATGGCTCTGTAGTATATTTTGAGATTTGGTATTGTAATCCCCCCAGCATTGCTCTTTGTGCTCAGGGTTGCTTTGGCTATCCGGGGTCTTTTGTGTCTCCATATGGGTTTAAGGATCGATTTTTCTAATTCTGTGAAATATGTCATGGGGATTTTGGTTGGGATTGCATTGAATCTATATATTGCTCTTGGTGGGATGGTAAAATTAATATTTTAACAATATTAATTCTTCCAATCCATGAACATGGGTGGCCTTTCATCTCCTGCTGTCTTCCTCAATCTTTCTTTAATGATTTAAAATTTTCATTGTAGAGATCTTTGGTGTCTTTAATCAGATTTATTCCAAGATATTTTAATTTTTTTTGTAGCAATTGTGAATGTGGGCATTTCCCTGTGAATGTGTTAATAATTTCTAGGAGTTTTCTGATGGAATTTTTGGCATCTCTTGGATATAATATTATATCATCTGCAAAGAATGATAGTTTGACCTCTTTTTTTCCAATTAGTACTCTAATTTCCTTCTTCTGTCTTTTTGCTCTAGCAAGAGTTTCAAGCACTATGTTGAAAAGGAGTGGAGATAGTGGACATCCTTGTCTGGATCCTGATTTTAATGGGAATGCTTCCAGTTTTTCTCCATTTAAAATGATGTTGGCTGTGGGTTTGTTGCTTTAATTATTGTGATGGCTAATCCTGGGTGTCAACTTGATTGGATCTGAGATTAACTGAAATGAAAGAGATCTTGATTGGATCATCTAAAGTTAGAAGACACACCCTAAATGTGGGCGTTACCTTCTGATGGCAGCGGGTATAAAAGACCAAGGCAAAGGAGAATGCGGGGCTTTTTGCGGCTTGCCTTCTCTTTCGCTGGTGAGTTCGTCTTGCTGCTGTAGACTGAAGACTAGCTGATATTTTGGAATTTGTCAGACCTTCAGCACCGGATTGGGACTACTGAGACATTCAGGCTTGTGGACTGAGCAACTACAGATTCTCAGCCTCTCCAGTGTGGTGCAGCCATTGTTGGACAACTCGTACTCTATCCTGTGAGCTAAGCTGATAAATCTCTATACATATTCATTCTACTGGTTCTGTTTCTTTGGAGAACCCTGACTAATACAATTATAACATAATTGGTTCTGTTTCTTTGGAGAACCCTGACTAATACAATTATAATGTGTTCCCTCCAGTCCAATTCCCTCTAGGATTTTGAACATAAATGCATGCTGAATTTTGTCAAAAGCCTTTTCTGCATCTATTGGGATGACAATGTGGTTTTTGTCTTTGAGTCCATTTATATGATTAGTGATGTTTATTGACTTACGTATATTGAACCATCCCTGCATCTCTAAGATAAAGCCTACTTTATCATGGTCAATGATCTTTTTGATGTGTGTCTGTATGCAGTTTGCAGTTATTTTGTTGAGAATGTTTGCATCTATGTTCATTAAGGATATGGGTCTATAGTTTTCTTTTTTGGTTGTGTCTTTAACTGGTTTGGGTATTAGAGTGATGTTGGCTTCATAGAAGGAATTTGGAAGTTCTCCCTCTATCATTTTGTATAATTTCAGTAGTATTGGTTGGAGGTCTTCTTTAAATGCCTGGTAGAATTCTGCTGTAAATCCATCTGGGCCTGGGCTTTTTTCACTTGGGAGGCTTTGTATTACTGTTTCAATTTCCTTATATGTTATGGGTCTGTTTAAACTGTTGATCTCTTCTTGGTTTAACTTTGGAGGTTCCCATGATTTCGGATATCCATCCATTTCTTTTAGACTTTCAGATTTAGTAGCATATAAGTTTTTTTTAAATATTCCCTTATAACAATTTGAATCTTTTGGGTGTCTGCTGTGATATTTTGCCTTTCATCTCTGATTTTGTTGATTAGGATTTGCTCTTTCTTCCTTCTGTTTAACTGGGCTAAGGGTCTGTCTATCTTGTTTAGCTTTTCAAAGAATCAGCTCTTAGATTAATTGATTATTTGTATTGTTTTCTTTGTTTCAATTTCATTAATTTCTGCTCTGATTTTTGTTATTTCTTCTCTTCTGCTGGGTTTGGGTTTCATTTGTTCTTTCCTTTCCAGTGCCTTGAGTTGCAGTGTTAGGTCATTTATTTGGGTTCTTTCCAATTTTTTAATGTAGGCACTTGGAGCCATAAATTTCCCTCTTAGGACTGCTTTTAATGTGTCCCAGATATTGGGTTGTGTTGTATTGTCCTTTTCATTGAATTCCAGGAATTCTTTTATTTCTTTCTTAATTTCTCATTTGACACACTCATTGTTTAGGTGTGTGTTGTCCAATCTCCATGAGTTCATGTAGTGACTAGGGCTTTATCCAGTGTTGATTTTGAGATTTATTGCTTTGTGGTCTGATAGAATGCATGGAATTATTTCAATATTTTTGTATTTGTTGAGGTTTCTTTTGTGGCCCAGTATGTGGTCAATTTTTGAAAAGGTTCCATGAGGTTCTAAGTAGAAAGTGTATTCTTTGGTACTTTGGTGGAATATTCGAAAGATGTCTGCTAGGTCCATTTGATGTATGGTATCATTTAATTCAGATGTCTCTCTGTTTATTCTTTGTCCAATTGACCTGTCTAATGGAGACAGTGGGGTATTGAAGTCCCCTACTATTACTGAGTTGGGGTTAATCTGTGTCTTAAGTTCCTACAGTGTTTTTATGAATTTGGGTGCACCATAATTTGGATTGTTAAGGACTGTAATATCTTCTTGGTTACTGTTCCTTTGATCGGAATGAAGTAACCCTTCCTTATCTCTTCTGGCTAGTTTTACTTTGAAGTCTATTTTGTCAGATATTAGAATTACAATCCCTGCTTGTTTCTTAGTGCCCTTTGCTTGGAATATTCTTTTCCATCCCTTTACCTTAAGTTAGTGCCTGTCCTTGAAGACGAGATGGGTTTCTTGCAGATATCAAAGATATGGATTTTGTTTCTTAATCCAATTGCTTAGCCTGTGTCTTTTGACTGGGGAGTTCAGTCCATTGATATTTAAGGTTATTATTGAAAGTTGTGTATCGGTTGCCATCCTTTGGATTGCTATTTGTGTTCTCTGTCTAATTTTGTGTTTCCTAGATTATATCTTTGTTTATTTTCTTTCATTGCCCCTAGGGTATAGTTGTTTCTCTCTCTTCTCTCTGTATTGCTTCAAGTATTCTTTGGGGGGCTGTTTTTGTGGACATGTGTTCTTTCAGACTATTTGTGTCATGGAATACTTTTCTTTCCTCCTCAACTATAATAGACATTTCTGCTGGATATAGCATTCTGGGCTGGCATCTATTGTCATGTAGAACTGGGAACACCTTGGTGCAGGCTCCTCTGGCTTTCATAGTTTGCATTGATAAGTCAGCTGTAATTCTGATGGGCTTTCCCTTGTATGTGACTTGTTTTTCTTTTGCTGCTTTCAGTATTCTCTCTTTGTTCTGTACATTTAGTGTTTTTGCTATGATATGTCATGGGGAGTTTCTTTTCTGATCCTGTCTATTTGAGTTCTATGTGCTTCCTGTATTTGTATGGGGATGTCTTTCCTTAATTTCTGAAAATTCTCTTCTACAAGCCTGTTTAAGATCTGGTCAACACCATTAACCTGAAATTCTTCTCCTTCCTCTATTCCTATGAGCCATAGATTTGTTCTTTTCATGGTGTCCTGCATCTCTTGCATATTTCATTCCTGTGCTTTTTAAAATTTTTCATAACCTTTGCTTGAGCAGTCCAATTCTTCAAGTTTATCCCCCAGTGTTGATATTCTGTTTTCCATTTCATTCATTCTAGAGGTGAGGCTTTCTCCTGTTGTTTCAAGTTGGCTTGTTGAGTTTTGCACTTCCTTCTTCATTTCTGCCCGAGTTTTCTTCAATGTTTCTATCTCTTTTGTGGATTCATTCAGAAGTTTATCCCTATCTTTTTAAAAAAATTTATTTTTATTATTTTTATTTTACTTGTATGAGTGTATTTCTTGCACGTATGTGAGTGCATCTGTGTTGTGCAATGCCTTGGAGGTCAGAAGAGGGCTTCAGATTCCCCTGGAACTGGAGTTAAGGATGGTTCATA
>NW_008359442.1:8718709-8726948 GCF_000622305.1 Nannospalax galili
GTTGTGGTTTTGGCATGTGAATTTCTTTTGTTGTTTATGATTCTGATATGAGAATTAAGTTGAAGCATGCTTCTGTTTGTATTATCGGTGTGCCTAGATCCTTTCTTTATTGGTTATGTAAAGCTGGTTGGTACAGGGTTCGTGTTCTCTCAGGTTTATTTTGGAGGGAACTGATGGCTTCAGATCAGCTATTCAGGGGTACCCACAGAAGCCCAATTCAAGTTCCAGTCAGGTACACTCAGGCTTCCTTCACCACCTTTAGGCAGGATCCAGGCTCTCTCAGGCAGTCCTGTACACTGTCAACCCTATGCCAGAGGGAGGATAGAAGGGGGCAGGAACTCAGCACTCTCTAGTGGTCTGCTGAGATATAGGCCTTAGCCTAAAAAAGCCAGATCTGCCCTGGGGCCTTGGGAGGGGCCTCATAAAATCCAGGTAGGGGGATGGTATGACGTAGTTTTAAAATGGACAGAATCTGGACAAATGACCTTTGTTTGTTTTGTTTTACAACAGAACGTTTTTGTTCTTTTTTTATTTTTTTAAAAATTTTAAATACCCCGATCCTGAATCTGGGAAGGAATAAAAAAAGATACACAGTTTATATTAACTTGAAAACTATATTGGAATACAATGTTTTCAAATCAAGTTTACTTCCTTTTGTTCTATTTTGTTTTTACAATAGGGTCATTTGTAATATAGACTGGTTTGGAACTTGTTCTGTAGATGAGAATGATCTTCAACTCCTGACCCTCCTGTCTTCCCCTTCTAAGTGCTGGGACTCCAGCGGTGCACCAATATACTCAGATTGTTCACTTTCTTAAGACTGAAATATGATTTGTTTTGAAAATTAGTAATATTAAATGATTATGTATAATTTTATCAATTTAATCTAATATGTAGTAACATAAAAAAATTTTAAATAAGCACATGATTAGAAGAAGCATTTCATTACAGCTTTAACATACAATAACACACTCCAGAGCAAGAGTACGTCTCTTTCACAAGTGGCTGTAAGTTTCTAGGTTCACAGTTGAATTAATACAGTTACACAATATTGAACTCAGTATAAGCCCTGTGACATAAAATTGAATGAGTTTTTTACCTTTAAAAAAGATCTCCATTTCATTTTAGCATATATTGTTCCTTGCAGAAAGACTCATTGTTTTTGCTACTAACACTGGAGGAATGACTTTTAATTTACCTTGCAACCAAAAAGCTCCTGCAAGCTCACCAAGCCATGTCTCTTGTGATCTGGACAACTGACTAAATTTGCGGCCCCACCCAGTATAATGAATGAATGTAGGTTTACTTGAGAATTAACAAATCAATGCACTGAAAGGCAGTGCATTGACCTCTTTATCCAGTAACATTTATCAAATTCACTTAAGGCTAATAATATTTTGATTTTCTTAATATTTTATGTATGAAAAATGCATTCGTAATCTCGATAACTTTTCTTGTATTATTACATTGGTTGTAGCCTCCACTACAATATTTGGTAAATTAGTAAAAGCAATCTTCCTTAGTCTTCCAGGAGAACATTTCATGTATTCATAGGTTCATTTTATTAAATGGATGTGTTTAGTTTTATGATAATTGAATTTTACCATGAGTATGTTTTGTAAGATTATTTTGATGCTCCTATTGACATAGTTGTGTGATTTCCCCCTTTTTTCTATTAATGTGGAATGATTAACATTTATTAATGAATAATATTGAATAACTTTCAAATGGTTAAATTATTATTATTATTATTTTAAAACTATATTTGATTGATCTTGAAATTTTAGTTTTATATGCTACAGAATTCAATTCTCTAATATTTTTATTATGATTATGAGGGATGATGATTTCTAATAGCATTGATTCTTTTGATATAATAAAAATAAAGAAGTATTAGTCCATCTTAATGCAATATTGTTCTTAATTCTTCTTTATATTAACATGGAAAGTTATATTTACAAGAAAGTGTTTAAAGGCTGGATTGAATTTCATTCCTAACTACTGTCATACATAGACTTTCTATTTTATCATTGTAAGTTTTAGCTAGAAATAGTTACAAGTAAATTTTTCAGCCCATCTGTTACTGATTTGTACCAAATATAAAGTTATTCATAAAGCTTTTATTATCTTTCTCTAGCTCTAAAAAGTATAGCTTCATTCTTTCTTTCTTTTCCAAGTGGAACTCTGTGCTTCTCCTCTTTTTGTCCTGCTCAGGCCTGATTGGGTTTATCGACTTCTTTAGTCTTTCCAAAGAGCCCAGTTTTGCCTGTGCTGATTTTGACAATTTACTTTTCCATTTTATTGGTTTTTGTTGTGTCTTTAATGTCTTTTATCTGATTAATTTTGATTTGAATTTCCTTTACTTTGTTAGTTTTCTGAGGAAGAAACCTAGATTATTAATTTTAACCATAATTTATTTTTTAAAATATTCATTTTAGCTGTAAGTATAGCTTGAAGAACTGGTTAAGCTGCATTATAGAAACTGGAAAAAAATGCTGTGTTTGCTTTATCATGCCGTTTGATAATTTTTTCCTAAGTGATTTGGGTAATGATTTATGGATTATTTAGAAATGTTTTATAATTTCCAATTATTTAAGAATTTTACAAGCATCTTAGTGCTATTAATTCTTAATTTGCTTACATTATGGATAAAAAAATGTTGCCTGTAGTATTTAAATATCTCCAACTCTGTTGAGTCTTTAAAAAGTTTTTTAAGTTTCATTTTATTTTTAATTATGTGTATGCATGTATGCCAGTGTGTGGATATGTGCACATGTACGAAGGTGTCTATGGAAGCAGAGAAAGTGTTGTATCTCCTGGAGCTGGAGTTATATAGGCAGTTGTAAGACACCCAGTGTGGATGCTGGGAACCAAACTCAGGTCCTCCGCAAGAGTAGTGCTGCTGTTAACTGCTCAGCCATCTTTTCAGCCTAGAAAGTCTTTTTCTTAACCATGTTCCATAGCTACTGAGGTTCTGTCTGTGTAAGTTGGGCACACCGGGTTCTTTGCACTGTGTTCTGCAGCCTCTATATTCTTCTGTATTCTTTCATCATCTAATTTTTTTAAGCAATTCAATCACAATTGCTGAGAACTGGACGTTAGACTCTCCAACTGCAATTATGGGTTTGTTTCTTTCATTAGTTCTGTACATTTTGGGTATAGAAACTTTAGAGCTCTACTTTAGAATCACATAAAAATATAGAAATATCACTTCTTTACATTTCATTGACCTTTTAATCATTATGAAATGATCAACTTTGTGAGCAAATATTTCTTCTCCCCCTTATACTGTTAAAATGGTATATCATTTTCAAAACACTTTCTAGCCAACTATGTCTTTGTTTTTAAATTGTCTCTTTTATGTTTCAAACCTTGCTATTTTATCCATGTTGATGGTTTCTAACTCTACTTGGTGTATTTATTACTTTCAATGCAGCACTGATATGTTTGGATTAAAGTTCAATAATTTGCTACAGTTTTCCCATTCATTCCGTATTTTTGAGATGATTTTGCTCCTCTTTACTCTATGCTTGGGTTAATTAAACATCCTTTGTATACCATTTTGTTCCCTGTACTATTAGTTATATCTCTTTTTTATTACTTTTCCAAAGTTTCATCCTTACTTTGTCACAGTCTACAAAGAATTAATACTCTTCTAGTTTATATTTTACTCTCTCCAATTCATCTTCAGATATAACAAATATAAGAACCTTACAATAGCAGAATCTGATTTTACCTATTCCCAGCCTCTGTATTGCATTGGAAGTATAAACCATATTATCCAGTAATGCTGTGATTGCTGTAACAACCATTCCCCTTGATGTATCTTCATGTTTCTTCATGTGAGTACAAGTGCTTGCCACACAAGCCTTAACTATCAGATCCCAGTCTCTGAGACTCACATATAAAAACAGATATGGCACACATCTGTAACCCTAGCAGTCTTACCTAGAGGAGAGGTAGAGACAGACGAAATCAGCTTGAGCTGATGGCTTCAACAAGATGAGGTAAGACTTAACCAACTGCCCAAAGTTGTCCTCTGACCTTCACATGTACACTGTACACCCTGGCAAGTGTGTGCCTGCAGGACGGGGGGGGGGGGAGAGAAATAATACAAAACAAAAAACTTAAATGAATACTTTTAAAAAGTCTAGAATTTCTTTTTATTTGTCTCACTGCCTTTCCTGGCTAGATCTCTAATATGATGTTGTTCACACATGATGAGAAGAGATATCCTTACATTTTTTTCTGCCTTAAAAAGAAAACATTCATCCTTTTTCAATAAAAATCCCTTTTACAATTTGAAATTATATATATATTTTTAATATTTTTATTAGGGTTTTATACATTTCATATAACAGTTCTTAATCGAATTAAAATCCCTCCTCCATCCATGCCTCCCACACCAGGCCTTATGTATTCTGCCATACATGTTAAGTTCCATTGTTTTTACACTTATTTATTGTTGGGGGGTTTGTAGGGGGTGTTGCCCACTCCATGTGTTGAGATCAGAGAAAAAATTGTGGAAGTTATGTTCTTCCTTCCGTCATGTGAGTTCTGAGGATCACACTCAGCTTAGGGGTTAGTAGATATTAGTTCATGTCTTCTCAGGAATAGTGTCACACAGCACTATCTATCTGTCATCTATCTATTTATCATCTATTATCTATCTAATCTATCATCTATCTATCTATTTATCATCTATTGATCTATCATCTATCTATCATCTATCTATCTATGTACTAAATTCACTGCACAATATGTATAATATTGGTTTTCTTTGAGGAGCAGGGAGTTAGTTTTGGCATCTCTCCATGTAGCCCTGTTGAATTTTGTCTACAGTTTGTTAGAGTTGTCTTATTTCAAGAGGTTGTTTATGCTGCAAAGGTATATTCTTTCTACTGTTTTAGATCAGTGACAGGATGATCACAGGATCTCACCTTTGTCTTTCTGGCTGGGCTAGAGCAGCTATTTCTAGACAGCACAGTGGAATATTTAATACCTTCACTTTCTATTCCTTAGCAGTTCTCTGCTAAGCCTCAAGGAATATCACCCTGTACCTTAACTCAGCTGTGGTCTAAGAAAACCTATACAGACTGCTTTACCCACATACCCATTATAGAGGTCTCCCCTTTTCCTGCATCATGCCAATAAGTTCCATTCACTTCAGAAGCACAGGCTGTAAGCTCCACAGAGTCACTCTGCTTTGCTTCGGTACCACCTCTGTGTCAGCGTCAGGAAACCGGCCCAAAGAGCCATACTTGATGGGAGGCACATCCTGGGCTTCCCCATTTACTGGGACAGCCATATTCATTTTGTCAAAGGTGACAGTTTATGGTTAGAGTACTGATAAAAGAAACAGCTCTCACCTCAAAAGAATGAAAGAGATAGATTTATTCTGGTGTGAAATGTGAGTGACCATTATCTGGAAACACAGATTTAGGATTCCCCAATTACCATGCTCCAATGAGGTAGCAATTTCATGAACCTTTTATAGTAACAGAACAAAGAAAGTTGTAAGTCAACATATTTTCCAATACACTGGTGGGTACATTCAGCAGACAGGACATAGCAAAACAGAGAGAATTCTGCTGTATGGTGACATTCCTATCCTAGCCTTTTGGTTGGTGAGTGCCAGGACATTTTAAAGTTAATACATTCCTAAAGGTTTTTTCATCTGTTAGTCACAAGAAACAGAAGTGGGTAGGGAGTGACGATTTAGGGGCTAAAGATGACCCAAGATAAATTTTGAATAGGCTTTGGATCTGCAACATTCCAAACCTTCTACAATCATTGAAGTCCTAATCAGTTGATCAGCCTTGCAGGAAGTGCAGTCCAAGAGGCAGGATTTTCCTGGGAACTTCCATTCACAGAGGTTAACTGCAGAACCAGTTATATTATAGCTGGGAATTCTGTACATTCTTTTCTCAGTTTTGAAAAGAATCAATGACAACATTTCTTTTTGAAATTTGTATTTGTAGTGCACTAACTTGTAGCAATATTAGAAACAGTGAGTGCAATTGTGTGTGAAGTCGCACATTGTATGCATTACAACTAACTATAATCATAATAAAAAACAACCTGGAGGAAAGAGTGAATTGTCTTTTTAGTCTCCCAACAGAAAATAATATTACAAACTCCTTGCTAAATGGAAAGGCGATCAAACAGTATGAAGTTAAAATATACAGGGGCAAAAAGATTTTATAGAGGTGTTTTAGGCAGTAAAAAAAAGATGTTTTTCTTTTTTTCATGCAATTTATAAATCTTCTGTATTTGTTAACTTTTAAAAGTTGTATTATTTCCTTTAATGAGAGTTCATAAGCTTATATACATTTTATGCTCCAAAAAACCTAAATTTAACAAGTCTGAAATATCTGTAATGATATTTAAGCAAATTTCTATCTTCTGGCAATCAAGTAAAGAACAGAATTTGAAATAATTTAACCTGTTTAAAGCCTCAAAGAAGAATGCAGAAATTCTTCAGGGTAAGGGAGAAGATAGTGGGAAAAGAGCAAATCAATCCATTCTCTATTGTTTTATCATTTTCAGTTTGGAGAAGGTAAATGCTAAGGGGAAAAAAGCTTGAAAATTCAACCTGAATCACTGATGGATGTGATAGTAATGTGGATGCGGGAGGTTGTCTGTCAAAAAGGAATAGCAAACATTCAAAGTTCAAATTCAAATAGGATAGATGCATGCATACATCTCCATATATATGTACATATATATTTCCACATCCATTTTCTTTAAACACAAGAAGTATTTACCTTTGGAGAAATGAAACCAAAGTGCAGATTCCCTATAGCAAAGTGGATTCCTTCAGGTCTTCCTCCTATGCCACATTCTGCTTCTTTGGAAATGTGGGGAAAGCAACAAGGATCCCATTATCTGTGAGGCTCAATTAAGATGCCAGCTGTGTTCCAGGATAAAGGAGAAAGAGGCTATTTTGCATTAGAATGCATTAGGGGAGGGGCACTAGGGAGTCACAGATGGTGACAATCTGGAACACTGGAAAATTGCCATTCTCTCCCTTTTCTACTATGTGTGTGACTTTCAAATCCTGAGGACCATATCCTTAATCCCTTGACAGATCAGGAAGAGAGGTTTCTATCACAGGGTGTGATAACTGACTCTTTAAAGCTCTTCTGGTAGGGGTGAATGTCTGTTTCTTTTCACTGGTAATTTATAGACTTCATGCATGTTATATATAGGAGAAAGGAGGGATGTCTTGGGGCCAGATCCTAAAAAGATAGTTGGCAACATAGGTATCTATAAATAAAGCACTTATGGGTATTTGAAATAAAATGAAATGATATTTTATGATGCTAAGGCCCAAAGCTAACAGGCAAATTGAGATCCAGAAATGCCTAGGTCCATTCCTGGTTCATCTAGTCACTGATTTTATACACTCTATCCCTATTCCTGCCTCTAATCAAAATTGCTCACTCCTCAGTATCTTTCACTGTTTCAACATTTGGATGAGAAAAATCAAATTCTCTAAGTTCTCCCAAAACAGAGCTAAGTGCATTCCAAGGAGAAAACGTGAGCACAAATAATAGGAGTGACAATATACAAACGTCTGCTTGTCTGGGTGCTAACATGCCTTTAAATACTCTAGAGAGGAGATGCAAGCAGTAAGAAAGGGGATGAAAAGGGCCATGAGCAGCCATTTGCTTCCCAGGGACCATTTTGGACACATGAATATCTGTATCAACATCCTCTGGTCTGAATAGCGTGATCCATTCAAGGCAAATAACATCTTTCCTGATGTAGACCATGGGTGCTTCCCTTGCCCAGACAGGGCTGGAGACCTTTGTGACAAGGGGAAAATTTCTATTTTACAACCTAAAGAAGACAGCCTAGTAAGCTGAATAAAACCAAAAAACATGATACACAAGAAGATGCAACAGGCACATGGGCAAAAGGATAAGGTTGCCCTCAGTAAGATATATGCTTTTATGGTCCCGAGGACTTTCCCTCACTGCAGCTATTCAAAGCTCAATTAGAGCCTACCAGTTCTAATTCAGAAAGCATAATATCCTTTCTCCTCCACCTTTAAAACTTCCTTCCTTCCTTCCTTCTTTCCTTCCCTCCTTCCCTCCTTCCTTCCTTCCTTCCTTCTTTCCTTCCTTCCTTCCTTCCTTCCTTCCTTCCTTCCTTCCTTCCTTCCTTCTTTCCTTCCTTCCTTCCTTCCTTCCTTCCTTCCTTCCTTCCTTCCTTCCTTCTTTCCTTCCTTCCT
>NW_008359442.1:8726969-8738854 GCF_000622305.1 Nannospalax galili
GATGGTCAAGGTCCATGTCCCTTTCTCTCTTGGAGATCTAGCTCACCTTAAATGCAAAATAGGCTCTTTTCTAATAATCCTATACACTTCACACAAGATTTTAAATACATCACTCACACCTATGATCTAACCTGGACTGTCCTGCTCCATGTGTTTCGAGATAGCCCTCACCACTTTGGACAAGCCCACTCCAGGATTTAACATCCCTAGACCTTAAGCCCTCCACTGTCCTACAATATGTAGAAAGGCTACTTCTTTGCTCCCCATCTCTCTCAGGCTCCAAAGCCCACACAATCAAACTCCTTAATTTTCTGGGGGACAAAGGATATAGGGTATCTTCAGCTAAGGCTCATCTCTCTCCCTCAAGTCAAATACTTGAGGCTTCTTCTCACACCTACATGCTGCTGCTTAACTATAGATAGAATAAATTACCTAAGGTCTTTAAAACCCCCAACAACCAAGGAGGAAATTCTGTCTTTCCTAGACACTGCAGGGTACCTGCACACCTGGATTCCTAACTTTGCTCTCTTTACAAAGCTGTTCCATGAAGCTTCCAAAGGGAACTCTCCCGAGTCTGTTGACCCCTTAAGGCCCATTACAGCAGCTTTCCACTCTTAAAGTCACCAGCTCTACCTCTCCCCAACCTCAAATGTCCATTTCTTCCCTATACAACCGAAAATAAGGGCCAGGCATTAGGGGTTTTGGGACAGATGAGGGGGTCTCACTTTTGCCCCAGTAGCTTATCTCTAAACAGGTTAATACCACCATCTGGGACTGGCAACCTTGCCTCTATGCTCCGGCTGCTACTGCTCTCCTAGCTCAAGAGTGACTTAAGCTCACTTTGGGTCAGCCCATCCCTGTCCTTTGCCCCACCAGCTTAAGGATTTAACTAACCCACACATCTCTTGCCAATCTTGCTCCCTCTAAACTACAACTCTTCCATGTCACGTTTCTTGAAAACCCCTGCTCACCCTTGATTCCTGCCCTCCTCTCAATCCAGATTCCCACCTCCCTTCCAGCAAACCGCTCACTCACTCATGCTTGGAAACTCTTCAAGAACTCTCCTACCAGGATCCCCTAATTTCCCCAGATCCTCTACCAAACCCGACCCTGACTTGGTTTATGGATAGAAGTTTAACTCTCACCCCAATGGGATCCCACAGGCCATAGTATCTCTCACAGATGTCATTGGATCAGGAGCCCTAACACTTGGAGCCACACCACAAAAGTCAAACTTGTGCCACTCACCAGGGCCCCAACTTTAGCCAAGGATGACCTCTTACTCCAACATCCCTCTACCAAACCCGACCCTGACTTGGTTTATGGATAGAAGTTTAACTCTCACCCCAATGGGATCCCACAGGCCATAGTATCTCTCACAGATGTCATTGGATCAGGAGCCCTAACACTTGGAGCCACACCACAAAAGTCAAACTTGTGCCACTCACCAGGGCCCCAACTTTAGCCAAGGATGACCTCTTACTCCAACATCCCTCCCCTCTATGTGACTATTTACCTGCCTTCATTCTTCTAAGGAAACTACTCAGGGAACATGCTGACCAGATTATTCCCCAGGCTTATAAAGCCCAAATTGACCACCCACTTCAACCTGGAGATCACACCTACCTGCGGGTTCATACCCAACAGAAAGGAGTGAAGGAAGCCCTCCAGCCAAGTTGGTCCTCACCTGGTGATCCTGTCTACCCCAAGGACTTCTCCCTTAACGCCAATCCAGGAATGAGTTTTCTACTGACCCTATGTCTATTCTTCCCTCTGGACCCCACCTCAGCCATTCCCCACTACACCTACCCACTGTGTTTCTATAAATTTGAAATGAGACAAAGATAATATATCAACAATCTTAAAATTTCTAAGGTTGTAGCTTAGTCAACTAGTCTAAGGAAAAAAAAAAAAAGAGCTATTACCTTGGTGCCAACCATTGCTCCTTGCCTCTTCAGATATTTTCAGGACCAAAATCCAAAAACTAACTCTTACTAATTTTAATCAGTTGTTACTTACCTTCCCTCCACATGTATATAAGCACCTGTCAAACATTGAGGACCCTGTTGAGATGCATGAAGAGGGAACCCCACTGTCTGATCCACCCCTAATCTAGCCCCTCCCACATCGACCCTGTCCAGCAGGAAGTAGCAAGAGGACAATGGTGCCCCCTATCCTATAACACAAAAGACAGGAATGATAAGTTTCAGATAGCTCCACCCCCTCACCAACAGGCTTCAAGAACCTCACAAGCTCCTGAGAAAAGGGAACTGAGTTAATAAGCACCCTGGTCTTTGAAGTCAAGAGAAGCTGACTTTTCTCTACTGTTCGGCCAACACAGAAAGCTTCCCCTTTGATCACTAAAGAGCGCAGATTTTAACAGTCCCACCCGCCTGCTTCCCTTGACCAAACTTTAAAAAAATATATCTTCCTACCTTCTGCACCCCCTGAAGCCTCCCCCTATAAAAGACCCCAGCTCATGACCCGGGGCAGGCATTTTCCCTGCCCAGGAGGGAATCTGTCCCATGTGTTCCTTTACTAATAAACCCTATTCCGACAGAGTTTTATCTGTGTCCTGGTGCTTTCTCCTGATCAACTGGATTCATCCATCACCTCCTTTACCTATCTCTTTCTTCTCTCTCTCTCTCTCTCTCTCTCTCTCTCTCTCTCTCTCCTCTTTCCATCTTGTTCCTCCTGGCAAAGGCCAATGTTATAGTGAGAATAGAATTTAAGGTTAAAAAAATGTTAGAGTTAAAATACAAGATTGGGAATACTAGGGATGAGAAATACAAGGACTTGCAGCTGAATACAAAATAACCACATCAGCCAGATAAGAGGAAGAACAGGGCTCTGGGAAGGGAAGTTCAGTTGGTATGCTCCCTCTGGCTCACACCAAGTTTTCCCTGAGGAATATAGACAAGACACTATTGTCTTTACACAAATTCTTGCTTCTAATGCATCTAATTGAAACAGACTAAATTGTAAGAGAGCATGGCTTCTAACAAGAAGCTTCCACTTACTTCATGAAGGGGACTACCCCAGACTACCCAGTAGACAGAGAGCAAGATGTAATGTAACCAAGAAAAACTGCAGCTACACCTTGGTAACTGTAGTAGAGTTAGCCCCCTACCATGCTAAAACTACAAGCTAGTCATGGGAACATGAGAGCAAAGACAGTGTAGTCTTATTAATGGCTAGCAGACCCCACTGAAGTCTGGGACCAGCAACATCTGCAAAGTCTAAGAGTAGTAAAGACAGTCAGGGCTAATGGCCAGCAGCAGTCAAGGTCAGAACACAAGTCAGAGATGGACAGAAGGAGGCTTCAAAGAATGATTTACTTGGGTGAACAAGTGCAAGAACAATGTGTGATTATCTCCCTGGTTGGGCCAGGGGGTGTCCACAGAGCCTGTGGGCCCTCCGTTGGCTCAACATGTGAGATGATCTGAGAATTGGCATATCTCAATAGAAATTACCCCAGTCTTTGTCCAGATTTTGCTATAAATCCTATAAAAGCCCCTATAGCATAATCCTGTGGATTTTCCCATCCCTTGGCCCCACTGATACAGTAACTAGTCTAACCTTTTCAGTAATCCTCTCTTGGCTCTCCTCTGGAGTTTTGCTTACTTTCCAGAGCTCTTTCTTTCTTTCTGTAACTATTAAATCATTTCCCTTTAAGCTCACTTTCTTTAATAAAGTTCCTTTTTAACCTTTCTTGTTGCCAATGAATTTCATTCTTTAAAACCCCCTCTTAGTATGTCATGTCTGTCCTAATTAACCTAAAACTTCATTTCTCTATTTTCTTCTGTTGTAGTTTACTTCTCTGTTGCTGTGAAACAGCATTGACCAAAAGGAACTTGGAGAGAGAGGAAAGGGTTTATTTGGCTTACATGTCTCAACCACAGTCCATCACTGAAAGGGAAAAAACTTAAGCGGGCAGAAATGTGGAGACAGGGACTGAGCAGTGACCATGGTGACTGCTTCTTACTAGTTTGTGCCCCGTGACTTACTCAGTCACTCTTCCTGTGTAGCCCAACCCCTACCTGTCCAGAGATACAGAGATAGCACCACCCAAAGTGGGCTTGGATCTCACAAGAAAATGCCTCATATATGGAGGAAACTTCTTAACTGAGCTTACTTCCCATGGGAGTCTAGTTTGTATCAAGTTGACAAAAACTAATAATGTAATCTACCCCTTGTCAACTTGACATAAACACATCACTATTAAATGATACCATTTCCTTTCTTATCACCAAGATCGTAAGTTAATATCATAATATAAAATACGGTATAACTTAAAAGTTCCATAGTCTTTAAAAAATTCCAATGCTTGGGGCTGGAGAGATGGCTCAGTGGTTAAGAGCTCTGGCTGTCTTGCAGAAGATCCAGGTTCAGTTCCCAGCACCTACATGGTGACCAACAACCATCTATAACTGCAGTTCCAAGGAACCTGATGCCCTCTTCTGGCCTCTGTGGGCATTGAATGCCCATGGTACACTTAACATAAAGAGAGGCAAATCACTCATACTTATTAAATAAAAATTAATTTAAAATATTAGATCCCAATGGTTTAAAAGCTCAAAAGTCCAAAGTCTCTTGACTTTGGATGCCTATAAAACAAACAAACAAAAATCAATCCTTTTTTATTTCAATACATGAATAGTTAGGCATATTTAAGCAAAACCAAAGTCCAGCAGTGTAGCTCAATATCTAACATCTGCAATTCACTCCAATCTTCTGGCTTCCAAAAGGCTTGGGCATATCCACTTCTGAGCATATATAGCTTGTCTACTATGCTTAGGTAAGCTCCACCCCACACCTACTGTTGTCCTTGATGGTCATCCCATAGTCTTGTCATCTCTAATATCCTGGTATTTCCACTCCAACTGAAGCTGTATCTTCACCAATGGCCTCTCCTGACTTCTTCAAGAAATCTTACCTTACTGCATAGTGCCAAGCCTCGATTTCTTTCCATAATTCCTTTATGCCTTCAAAACCAGTACCATGCTGGAAATTCTTACACATTGCCAAGTGCAGCTGCCAGCTTGGGATGTAACTTTCATCATCCCTGGACCATATCTTCTGTGTGTTGACCCTGAAGATTTCGCCTTAATGATGCTGGTCTTTTAATAATCACAGTTGACTTTTTCTGTCTTACCTAAAGAACATCAATTATCTCAGTAAAGCAAAGGTTTCTCTTCCACAGATTCTTTATTCAAATACATCATACAAGTAGCCCTCATGGAACTTTGCAAGTCCATGATGATGGCCTCCATCATCTCTATTTCTCACAACATTCTTTCAAGCTCCCATACAACAGCCCATTAAGCTACGAATTTTCTACAGTTTTTCTACTCAAAGACTCCAACATCCTTCCACAAACCTCATCTAAAGCAACGTGGTCAGGTCTGTCACAACAGTACTAGTACCAGTTTCTATTTTAGTTTGCTTCTCTGCTGCTGTGATGAAACACTGACCGAAATGAACTGGGAGAGAAAAAGGTTTATTTGGCTTATACATCCTGGTCACAATTCATCACTGAAAGAAACCAGCACAAGAACTTAAGCAGAGCAGGAACCCGGAGGCAGGAACAGAAGCAGAGACCATGGAGGGACACTGCTTACTGGCTGGCTCTCCTTGGCTTTAGCCACTTTTCTTTACAAACCAGGCCACTTGACCAGAGATACTACTGCTGCAGTGGGCTGAGCCACCCCTGCATCAAATTACCAGTTGTGATACTGCCTCACAGACATGTCTATTGACAAGTATGATAGAAGAAATTTTTTTTAACTTTTACAAAAACTTTATTGAGAATTTCATGCATGCATATAAGGTGTTTTGATCAAATCCATGCCCACTCGCTCTCCACCAACACCTCCCATATCTCCCCATCACTTTTTTCTTTTCTTTTTTTTCTTCTTTCATTTATTTATTTTTATGGGGTTTTTGGCTACTCTAGCAGCTGCCCGTTTGAAGAGGTAACCCTAAAATCTTTTAAGGATTAGATACAAGCTCCAAAATACTTCTAATATTTTTGGCCTTTGGAACAAACTATGTTGCTAACAGTCCCAAGGACATTTTGACATTTAACCAAGAAATTGGCTACCTTTCTTTGGGGTCTTTTTACCCTAACTGCTTAGCCATTTCCTACCTTCTATTCTTATCATGCCATCTTCTGAAGGGGTTACCCAAATTGCCAATAGGGAATAGGGACACAGACCACTCTGGCTTGACACAGGGTGAGGCAATTGGAGTACCCCTTCAGTGGATCTATCTAAAAGACTTCCAAATTGCATAACTCTTATCTCTAAGGGGAAAAGAAAGTCCTTGAATCATGAATAGGAGATGTGAAGGAGAAGTAAGGCAAGAGTAATTAGCATTACAAGTTCTAGACAGGGAACTAGAAAAAAAGTCAGAACAGGGCAATTTTCAAATGTTTATATGAGAGTTTATTGGAATTTCTTGAGAAGGGCTTTCAAAAACATCCCTGTATTGGGGTCTTCCTTGTTTATCTTTTGTCTTCCGAGGCTGAATTCTAGAGTGATGGATTCAGGATTTGCTTTCAGATATTTTGATATCTGTTGGAGTGGTTAGAATCAGTGTCAGTTCCCTCTCAAAGCCTTTGAAATGGGGGAGAAAACAAATTTATCCATCATTTTAGAACAATAGCTGTTTGTCTCCCTTAACTACAGGTGGGCATTACAGTATTGGAGACCAAGATTTGAAGTCTTATATCTGAGCAGTGCTTTCTGGTTAGGAACAAAATCATCAATGAAAAATAATTGTCTAAATAACTTTTTATATAGACTTAAGCCTAATGTCTGGGAAGTATAATCCCTTGAACTCTTAAAGAAGTATACTGATGACTTTACTATTTGGTTATACTTTCCTTTTGTGTGTTTAAGACCATACCGTTGGCCCAAATAAACCAATTTGTTTTTATACTTACAGTCATTTGGGGATCTGTTCCTCAGGGGTCACATGGGCTTGGGAGGAGCTACTGGCTCTTCTTTTTACCAGTTTCATATATGTGAAGATAAGTCAAAGGTCCTGTTCGACCATGTCTGGCTTCACTTGGGAGCATGAATGAGATGTTTCCTCTAAATTGACCCTCCTCTTTGTAGACTGGACATTGGAGAATTTTTTTAATTGAAGCTCCTTCTTTCTAGTTAATTCTAGTTTGTGTTAAGTTGAAAGGAACTAACCAGCACACCTTCATAGTCAAACTTCACAAGAAGTAGCACACATTCCTTACTCACATTCACTGTAATGGACTTTCTTCCCTGCATTGATTCACAAAATCTCTATAGGCCACTGGACCCAAGGCCTAGTTCTCCTCTCACTGGATGTGACTGACCACTTCCCCCACCTTTCACTTAGTTCTTTTCCCAAAGCATCTGTCTCATGGTCCTGATTCTCTATTGTCATTCATCCACATCTTCTCTGACAGCTCATCCTCCTTTCCCTGATCATTGGATTCTAAAGTTCTTCAGTCTTAAGACCCTCTTCTTTACTCAGCCGGCATCCTCCTCTTACAAGAACTTATCCATGGCTTCAGCTTTAATTACTACCAATGCAATTTACCCATCAATCTTTATATCTTCATGCTAGAATACCCCCAAAGTCTAGACCGATAATATATCTACTTATCTACTAGACATCCTACTTTGATGTCTCAATAATTCACTCTTAAAAGGTGTGATTCTCCTGCACTGATTCAGCCCACTGTACAGCCCTAACTCAATAAGCACATAGAAGAAACCAGTCCTGTCTTGGAGTTTGACCAACCTGCTATCAATTCTTAAAGAAGACTCTTTATTTCTTAGCACTTTCCAAGTCCTGCCTCTGCTACCATCTATCTCTCTAATGCACCTTTGTATGTTCACAGTCACGACTCTCAGCCTCATGCGACAGCTCAGTACCTTACTTGGGTGACTACAGTGAAACAGCCTCTTGTTTCATCTTTACAAACTCTTGTTTCCTTCTCTTGGTCACCCAAGAGGTCTTTTCTAAACCTAATCTTATTCTGTTCTTCAAATATTTGAAATGTTAATGATTCCCCACTGCACTGAATAGAGAGACTAAATCCTTCTTTCCCAGGACCCAGTGAAACTGTACTTCCATGCCCATCCAGATGTGTTCCCTCCAGTCTCAAAAGTCCTTTACATCTCTGACATCCCTCCACTCCCAAAAGCAGATTACACTGTGGGACTCTGGCAGTTGTAAGTCAAAAAAAAAATCTGGCCTAGGTTTATCAATAAGAAACGAGAAGTCAAGAACCCAGACTCTTTCCATAAAACATGAAAATGCTGTTTGTATAAATTGCCACAAGAAAGGGCTCTTTTTAAGTGCCAAGAACAATCATTTATAATTTCCGGCTTTAGTAGATTGTTTTTCTCTATGCCTGGCAAACATGGTCTTTTTACCCATTGACAATATAGCAGTCAGCAAAAATAAAATAGAGAGATCTTTTTTTCTCTCAGAAAAGTGACAGCAAATATTAAATAGCATTTAGCACTCACTGTTTCAATAAGCTCATTAGAGATCCCGAGTCTAACTTCTATAGAATTGGGAGGCTATAATAGAAACGTTTATCAAAATCACTAAACCATTTTTCAGAATGATTTGGTGTTCCCAGTACTGAAGAGAATCATTCTGAAACACATTTCCACAGATCACCTTAATTCAACTTGAACTAAATTCATTTATGAGAGCTGCTGGGCTGTACATCTCAACTTATCTCTACCTTGAATTTGCCTTCAATGGATATTGTGTAAGCTGCATGGATCATTGAGCAGAAAAGAATGCCCCTGCCCTTCCTTGTCCTCCATAATCAGAGAAACTTGCAACTTGTTATGTGTTTCCATAACGAGAAGTTCAGAATGGTCCTTACATACAGCTTGGAAGGAGCAATATAAAGTGATCTTCCAAGTCCTCTGGGGTCATTGTTCTTTCTGGTGAGAGCTGAGGAGGATATGACCAATGGATAGGAAAAAAGTCAGATTGTGACTCACAGATGCACTTCCTCGGTTTAAAATACAACTGCTGCAGTTAGCCCACAAACAAGGGCTGTGGAACACTGCTCTTGTCTTACCCCTCAAATCTAGCTCTTTGACAATTTTTCAGCTTGATTGAAATTTATATGCCCTTTATAGAATGAAATTCCTCTTGGGTCCTTGTCCTGTACCCTGTCTCGTGTTGCACATTCTGTCTTTACTTCCCTAAATTACTAAGTAGTACTGATTGCCAAAGCATATCATGTGATTAGCTCTCAGCCCTAAGCTATCAACCGAATTATGTATCTACTTACCAACAAAAAGGACTTAGATGCCTCACAGGTGCTTCAGACACAGAATGTTCAACTATGCCCAATATGTTCTCCCCTGAACCCTTTCTAGATTCTTTATGTCTATAGAAGGCATCTACTATCTATCCAATGGCCCAAGCCAAAACACAGGTATATAAGCTACTTCCACAATGATGATGTATAATGTCCCTTCAAAATCCATTGGCTTATACAAACATGTACTTTCATCTCTGTAGGTCCAAAGGCTGGCTACCATGTAGCTCACCTTGTTTGAAATGTGGCTGGGAAGCTCTGTTTCATGCTGCAGATCAACTATCCTCACTGGAAATATGAGTTGGTTCCAGGTGTACTCCATAGCATAAATTCTGGGACTGAGGTTAAAAAGAAAGTGACTACCCTGATTTTTTTCTTTACTCAGTTGCACAAGAGCACAAAACCATTTAAGGCTTTTGTTCATGTTGTTGAAAAAAAAAAAAAAAAAAAAAAAAAATTGGCATGAATCACATGACCAAATCCAAATCCAATGTCAGTTGAAATAAATACTTTTCCACAAATAATTCCGTCTGTCACATCTGGGCATTTGGTTGGTCTTTGTTGTCAACTTGACTAGATTAAGAGGCACATAACACATGTGTCTGTGGAGGCACTTTCAGAGAGTGCTAGTGTGTACAACAGTGACTAAGGAGGAGACCCTCCCTTGAAGGTGGGCAGTACCATCCAATGAGCTGGCAGCCTGCATGGAAGGAAGTTGGAAGAAGGCAGGGTGCAAACACATGTACCCCCCCTTTTCTTTCTGAATAAATACCTGTGGGTTCCTGCCTTTGATGCTGACTTTAGGCTCTGGCTAGACTCAACAACAGTGACTCTTCAGGGAACTTCCAGACCTTCAGCACTGGACTGGAACTTCTTTTTACTTTATTATTTTATTTGTAAATTTTTACTGAATTTTTGTGTTTCATACAGAACATCTTAATCATCTTTATACCCCCTTTCCCACTGGCATCCTCCCATAGTCCCCTCTCCCCAACTGGAATTCATACATTCTGTCACTTGTTTAAGGTCTATCATGTCAAGTTAGTGCCCCCAGATGCCCCTCAGTGCAAGTTCGTCCACTGAGTCTAGTCAGCCTATCTAGAGTCCCTCCCTTTAAGAAGATCCGCTCTTCCTCATCCAGCAATCAGCTGCCAATAATTCTTTGACTATGATTGGAACCTGCTGCCCATTTCCACAATTCTGTGCTGGGCTTTTGTCTGCTTGAGTTTGCATGGGTCTTGTGCATGTTGGAATTTCTTAGACTAAGCAACTACCATATTGTCTGCCTTCCCAGTGTGCAGACAGCCATTGCCCCTATCATGCTAGCCAATCTAAAAATCACACACTTATTATATACACCTCCCTGTAGAGAACCCAAGTACAACTACGTACTATTTCTTCTCTTTTATCTATGTCATAGTGGTACTTTTACCATGAGTATCACCAAGCTTGTCATTTGCACTTTTCCTAAGCCTCTGGAGTCAGTGGTACAGAACTTACCATAATCTTGTGTCTGGATATCTGCATTAGTTTCTAGATGGAGTTCCTGGATCCAGGTCATCTTCTCCAAATTGATGCTTGAGGGACCATTCTGACATAGTTTTATTTATTTATTTTTTCATTTTCATTCAACAAGCACACATATTTTTATCTTCTTCCACATATTATGCAGTGTAATAGAGCCTGGGGATATAAAAATAAACAGAAATATCTGTGCTTATAGATGTGAGATGAACAGTAGGTAAATGAAAAAACTCAAATTACTTACTTTATCAGACAATGGCAAATACTATTGGGCTAAGGAGCAAGTATAAAATGTTAGGAAGGAAGGTTGACCTTAGAAATGGAGTGAACATAGGCGGTCTGCTGAGTAGCTGACATTTCAGCCAAGGGCACAAGGATGAACAGTGGGGATCTGGAAGTGTGACTGACAGAATGTGAATTCATAGGTGACGAAGTGGCAGAAGCACAACAGACAGGGGGAAAGTAATAGATGATGAGACCAGAAAGAGTTCTGGACCACAAAATTGCAAACCCTGATTTAGTTGCCCCAGTTCAACACAAGGACATAAGGGATGTTAAAAACCAAAACTTTTTCATCTGACTATCAGATTTTTGACCTCATATTTCTTGCCTTTTGCCTAAATTTCTCATTTTCACATTTTATGATAATGACATTTGGAACAACTTTCAGGTTTCTGAGCCTACAGTGTCCATTTCAATACAGAATATACCATTCCCTTTGTCTGAAGGACCAACTCCCCACTTCCCCTGGTCTCACATTTGCCTGGATAATGCTTCCTTTGCTTCTGTTTTTACATTAGAAATCACTTCCATTTGAAAATCATCCTTAAACTGCAAAAGAAATGTTAGACTTTTCACAACCTGGGATATGTGAATCTCATCACAATGTCCAACGACCCCTCAATCATCTGAATTCTTCATTTCTTACTAGACAGAGCCTTTCTTATTCACTATTGTATATATACTACATCTTTAGAAATGCAGAGCATGGAACAGGTGAGATAGAAGACACATAGATAGATTA
>NW_008359442.1:8738939-8742182 GCF_000622305.1 Nannospalax galili
ATACACACAAATATATATACACACAAAGATGCAATATGTTACAGAAATATGGAAATATAGTATAATGAGGATGTTGATTCCAATTTTCTGTAAAAGGATTATAAAGATTAATATAGTTGAAAAAAGATTAATATAGTTGGTGATATCATAAATAAAAGAGTACAGAGGGCTTTCTGGTGCCAGCATCTTTCCTGGGTAAGTCCAGTGGCACCCACCGTGCTTTAACTTCCCAAGCCTCATTCACCCTCCCAGCTCACCCACCCCATCTCCCCTCCTGGCCTGGTACTGGCTCATTTCTTGTGTTGGCACCCCAAACATCGGGGCTGACCTCTTGGCCCAGAGTCCCCACTGATTCCTGATCCTTTGCATCTAGACCAACCCAGTTCCTCCCAGTGTTCCCCAGGAGCCCTCTGGGCTTCTTCCCACCCCCATGGCCCTTTGCACCCCTGGGTGGCACAGCTACCACCTTCCTGAGACCAGCACCTTTCCTGGGTCCTGCTCCCAGGCCAGCCCAGCCCCCAAATACCTGAGGGCAGCATCTTTCCTGGAGGGATCCAGACCTTAGGAGAAAGCCTGAGAGCATCGGAGCCACATCTGACTTGGGCCTCTGTGGGAACTCCTGAAGACAAAAGCAATTAGGCCACTCCACTATAAAATCAAAAGAGAGAACCTGAAGCTTAGACCAACAAGATTTTCATGCCCAACAAGAAACCACAAAGACACAAAAAGTTTACAAAAAGAAGTAGACCTAAACTCAACAATGAAAGACTGGAGACTCACACAAGAATCAGAAACTACAAAAGAAATTCACATGTCAAAGTCACAGAGAAAAAAATAATAACATGATAAAACAAAATAATACATCCCCACCAAGTACCAATAATTCTCTAAAAGAGTACAATGAGAATCCCCTAGAGATAATACAAGGCATGGAACTCAAAAGAACAATTATAAACATGTTAAAAGAATTTAGTGAATTTAAAGAACACACAAACAAAGAAATCAAAGAACTGAAAGAAGACAGAGATAAACTTCTGAATGAGTTTAGAAAAGAGAAATATTGAAGAATAATCAGGCTGAAATGAGGAAGGAAGTGAAACACTCAACAAGCCAATTAGAAATTACAGGAGAAAGCTTCACCAATAGGAAGAATAAAATGGAAAACAGAATGTCAAGACTGAAAGATAAAGTGGAATAATTAGATGAGTCAAGCAAGGATTATGAAAAATTTAAGAAAACACAAGAATGGAATGTGTAGGAATTGTATGACATCATAAAAAGACCAAACTTACGAATCATAGGCACACAGGAAGAAGACAAATCTCAGGATAATGGTATGGACCAGATCTTCAAAGGGATTGTAGAAGAAAATTTCCCTAAATTAAAGAAAGACATGCCCATATAAATACAAGAGCATATAGAACATCAAATAGACAGGACCAGAAAAAAAAGTCTCCATGGCATATCATAGTAAAAACTCTAAACATAGAAAACAAACAAATGATACTGAAAGCTGCAAAAGAAAAGCAACAAGTCACATGTAAAGGAAAACCCATCAGGATTACAGCTGACTTTTCAGTGCAAACTATGAAAGCCAAAAGAGCCTGGACCAAGTACTCCCACAAACGACCACAGATGCCAACCCAGATTACTTTACCCAGCCAGAATGTCTATTATAGTCAAAGGGGAAAGAAAAATATTCCATGACATAAATAGGCTGAAAAATTCAGGTCCAAAAACCCAGCCCTTCAGAGAGTCCTTGAAGCAACACAGAGAGCTGAAGAAAGGAACGACTATACCCAAGAGATTAAGGAAGGAAACTCAATGAAGGTATAACAATAGAAATGCATATCTATACCAAGAATGAGAAAAGAAATAAAAATGACAGGATTCAATACACATCTTTCATTACTAACATTAAATATCAATGGACTGAACTCCCCAATCAAAAGACACAGACTAGTTGAATGGATTAAGAAACAAAAGCAATCTTTGTGTTGTCTGCAAGAAACTCATCTCATGTTCAAGGACAAGCACTACCTTAAAGTGAAAGGATGGAAAAAAATATACCAAGTGAATGATAATAACAAAAAAGCAGGCATTGCCATCCTAATATCTGATAAAATAGACTTTAAACTAAAGTAATCAGAAAAGATAAAGGGGGCCACTTCATTCTGATCAAAGGAACAATTGATCAAGAAGATATTACAGTCATGAACATATACTCACCAATCTCTGGTGACCCAACTTCATAAAAATAGTACTACAGGACTTTAAGATCCAAATTAATCTCAACTCATTAATAGTAGGGGACTTCAATACCCCATTGTCTCCATTAGATAGGTCAACAAGAGAGAGAATTAACAGAGAGACACCTGAATTAAACAATACCACACATCAAATGGGCCTAACAGACATCTACTGAATATTTCACTCAAGCACCAAAGGATATACTTTCTATTCAGCAACCCATGGAACCATCTCCAAAATCGACCATATACTGGGAAACAAAATAAACCTCAACAAATACAAAATGCATTCTATCAGACCACAATGCAATAAAGCTTAAAATCAACACCAGAAGAAACCCTAATAACTACATGAACACATGGAGATTAAACAACACACTCCTGAATGATGAATGGGTAAAAGGAGAAATTAAGAAAGAAATAAAAGTATTTCTGGAACTAAACGAAAAGGGCAATACAACACAACAAAACCTCTGGGATACATTGAGAGCAGTCCTTAGAGGCAAGTTTATAGCTCTACATTAAAAAATCAGAAAGAACACAAATAAATGACTTAACATTTCAACTCAAGACACTTGAAAAGCAACAACAAATGGAACCCAAACCCAGCAGACAAGAAGAAATAACAAAAATTAGAGCAGAAATAAATGAAATAGAAACAAAGAACACAATACAAATAAACAACAAATCCAAGAGCTGGTTCTTTGAAAAGATAAACAAGATTGACAGACCGTTAGTCCAGTTAGCCAAAAGAAAGAGCAAATCCAAATCAACAAAATCAGAAATGAAAGGGGAAACATCACAACAGACACCAGAAAGATACAAAACATTATAAGGGAATATTTCAAAAACCAATATGCTACTAAATTTGAAGACCTAAAAGAAATGGACAGGTATCTAAAAGCATGGGAACCACTAAAACTAAACCAAGAAGAGATTAACAGCTTAAACAGACCCATAACACATAAGGAAATTGAAACAGCAAAACAAAACC
>NW_008359442.1:8742572-8743123 GCF_000622305.1 Nannospalax galili
CCACCATGATCGTGTCGGTTTTATCCCAGAGATGCAGGGAAGGTTCAATATCCATAAGTCACTAACGTCATAAATCACATAAATAGGCTCAAAGACAAAAACAACATGGTCATCTCAATGGATACAGGGAAGGCCTTTGACAAAATTCAACATGTATTTATGTTCAAACTCCTAGAGGGAATTGGACTGGAGGGAACATACCTCAACATAATTAAAGCCATATATAACAAACCCACAGCCAACATCATTCTAAATGGAGAAAAACTGGAAGCATTCCCATTGAAATCAGGAACCAGACAAGGCTGTTCACTATCTCCACTTCTCTTTAACATAGTACTTGAAACTCTTGCATGAGTAGTAAGACAAGAGAAGGAAATTTAAGGAATAATAATTGGAAAAGAAGAGATCAAATTATCCCTTTTTGCAGAAAATACATTGTATCTAAGAGAAGCCAAAAATTCCACTAGAAAACTCCTAGAAATTATTAACATGTTCAGTAAAGTGGCAGGTTACAAAATTAATCTATAAAAGTCTATAGCTTTTCTATATAC
>NW_008359442.1:8743243-8779547 GCF_000622305.1 Nannospalax galili
TAAAGAAAGAGATTGAGGAAATATCAGAAGATGGAAGGACCTCCCATGCTCAGGATTGGAAGAATTAATATTGTGAAAATGACCATCCTACCAAAAGTGATTTATAGATTCATATGGAAGCACAAAAGACCTCAAGATAGCCAAAGCATTTCTGAGCACTAAGAGCAATCCTTAGGGGATTACTATACCAGAGTTTAAACTGTATTACAGGACTATAGTCATAAAATCAACATGGTACTGGCACAAAAACAGACCCATACATCAATAGAACAAAAGTGAAGACCCAAATATGAGTACATGAAATTTCAGCCACCTGGTCTTTGACAAAGGGAACAAGAACATTCATAGGAGGAAAGACAGCATGTTCAGCAAATGGTGCTGGCAAAACTGGATCTCCACCTGTAGAATAATGAAACTAAAGCCCTATCTTTCACCTTGCTCAAAAGTCAACTCCAAATGGATCAAAGACCTCAATGTGAAGCCTGAAACTCTGAAACTGTTAGAAGAGAACATTGGAAAAAACCTACAAGATATAGGTGTAGGAAATGATTTTCTAAAGCAGACATCAATTGCTCAGGAAACAAGGTCAAGAATCAACAAATGGGACCTCATTAAACTAAAAAGCTTCTCTACATCAAAAGAAGCAACCAAGGAAGTGAAGAGAAAACCCACAGAATGGGAGAAAATCTTCACCAGTGACACATCTGACAGAGGTTTAACATCCAAAATATATAACGAACTTAAAAAACAAAATCAAGAAAGGAAGTAACCCAATTAAAAGATGGGCTAATGAGCTGAACAGAGAGTTCTCAAAAGAAGAAGATGGCTAAGAAGCACCTTAAAGGGATTCAACATCACTAGTAATTAGGGAAATGCAAATCAAACTACTTAAGATTTCACCTTACCCCAGTCAGACTGGCTAAGATCAAGAGAACAAATGATACCAAATGTTGGAGAGGATGTGGTGAAAGGGGAACACTCATCCACTGCAGGTGGGACTGCAAGCTTGTTCAACTCCTATGGAAAGCAGTGTGGAGAACTCTTAAAAAACTACAAATGAACCTACCATTTGACCCAAAGAACTTATCCTATTGTAGAGACACTTGTAATCCATATTTGTTGCTGTTCTTTTCATAATAGCTAAGAGATGGCAGGAACCTAAGTGTCCCGCAACTGACAAGTGGATAATGAAAATGTGGTTTATTTATATGATGGAGTTTTACTCAGCAGTAAAGAAAGATGAAGTCATGAAATTTGCAGGTAAATGGATGGAACTAGAAACTGTTATACTAAGTGAAGTAACACAGACTCAGAAAACAAAACAAAAAAAATCAAACAACAAATGACGTATGTTTTCTCCCATATATGGATCCTATCACCAAATCCTGATAAGTAAGTATGCATCCAGACATGACTACAGGAACCAGGATAATGAAAAGGAACCAGGGAGGTAAAGGAAAAGAAAGAATCTGAAAGAGAAGAACAGTAGGAAATGGGCATTCATAAGGGAGATATAGATAAAAATGGGGTTATTTTAGGGGGAGAGGGGAGGGAAGGTTATACAAGGAACCTAGGGGATAAACAGAAAGGAGCTTAAGAGAGGTGGAACCATAGGAGAAGGGAGAAATGGAAAAAATGAGGGCATCTTAAATGGGGAAACCATGGTGGAAGGGTTAGACAATGTGAGAGATAAATAATGCCTAGCTAGTTTTTAAAAAACAGAGGGAAGCTGGGCATGGTGGCACATGCCTTTAATCCCAGCACTTGGGAGGCAGAGGCAGGCAGATCTCTGTGAGTTCAAGGCCAGCCTGGTCTAAGAAGGGTATTACTAAGAGAGAAAGGGGGAAAATGGGGCACCTTAAGTGGGGAAACCATGATGGAGGGGCGAGACAATGTGAGAGATAAGTAATGCCTAGCTAGTTTTAAAAACCAGAGAGAACCATATTCTTCCAACAATGTACTGACAAATTATACAGACAACTAGATCAAGGAATATAATATATGTCTAGGCAAGGTTTATCTGAGAACATTTGGTCTTTGTCCAAGCTTTATCTACATGGCACATGCTAATTGAAACTACCATGTGGAACAAACCTTGGATGTGTAACAGCCATACTTTGAGGCCTATACAAATTAGGTCAAAGGGACATAATGGACAGCTTTTGCTCCTTGCCCTCCTAGATCAACTAAGTTCCAGGGGACTATGAGCAGCTCTCAAAATGTCCTGTAACTGCAGTCAGTCACCTGTTCTCCTTATCAAGGAGGCCATGGAGACCCCCCCAAATTGACTTGAACCAGTGTCCAGTCTACAAAGCAGAGGGTCAACACAGAAGAAACATTTCCTCCATACTTCCAAGAGAAGCCACCCATGGTTGAGCAGGACCTTTGACTTATCTTCACATAGGTGGAACTCAGAAAATAAGGAGCCAGGAGCTCCTCCCAAGCCCATGTGGCCCCTGAGGCACAGATCCTCAAATGGCCCTATGAGTAAAAATAACTTGGTTTATCTGGGCCAACTGCATGGTCTTAAACACCCAAAAGGAAAGTAGAACCAAAGATTAAAAAGGCCTATATAATTTCTTAATTATTTTTTAATTAATTTTTCTAATTATTGTATTAGTCACTTTTCTGTTGCTGTCATAGAAACACTGACCCAAGCAATTTATAGAAGGAAGTACACTTCCAGAGGAATTACAGTCCATCATGGTGGGGAGGCATGGTGGCTGGGAGGTGGCTGGAGCAGGAGGAGCACAAGTGAAGCTCTCACATCATCACCAGGCACAGGAAGAAAGAGAACGACTGGAGATCTGGCAAAGCTTAAGAACTCTCTAAGCCCATCCCCAGTGACGTGCTTCCTCCAGGATAGCCACACCTTCTAAAACCTCCCAAAACAGCGCCATCATCTGGGGACAAAATGTCCAAACACTTGGAGCCTATGGGGAACATTTTCATTCAAACCACCACAATAGCTAAAGGCTACATAACAAGAAACAATGTCAGACAGGAGATACCTTCCTTTGAGTTGTTGGCCAGGGTGGCCCCAAGAGACTCCTAGACAGTAACCCAGCAAGAACTGGGAAAAAGAACAGGCCCCAATCTTATCTAAAGGAATATTGACAACTGATTGCTGCTAGATGAGGAACAGCTGATCTTCCTAAAACAAGGAACTCTAGATACGCTGGCTAGATTCAGCAGATAGACAATCACTGGGGAATGACTAGGGCACTGACAACACAGTGGACAGTAACAGGGATGACAGAGTATATGGGCTCAAGTGGGGTGGAGGGGAGGCTATGGGAGGGTGCCATTTGGGAAGTGGGTATATAGATGAATAAGATTGTTTGGGATGTTCTGTATGATACATGCACAAAAAAATCAACAAATAAAAAATGAGTTATATTTGAGAAAGAAGCATAAAAATTTATTTCATGTTAATTAGCAGAAGTGATAAACATTACCATTGAAATCTACTTGATGACTTTATATCTATACTCAGGTGCCAAGGATCCGAGTGTAACTGACTGTGACTAGTAAGAACCAGATATATAGACATTAGAGACGCATGTGCAAACATCTAAGTGATAGTAGCATTAAAAATGAGTCTTTCTGTAGGAAATGTATATTTTAAAAATGAAATGGAGATCTTTTTTAAAGGTTAAAACCTCATTCGATTTTATGTCTTATAGGGTTTATACTGAGCACAATATTGTATAACTATTAATTCAGCTTTGAACCTAAAACTTGTTGAAAATTGAAAGAGATGTATCTTTGCTGTGGAAAGTGTTATTGAATATGTTAAAGCTGTAATGAAATGCTTCTGCTTCCTCTAATCATGTGGTTATTAAATAGATAATTTAAAAAAATTTAAAAATGAAAGAGCATGGAGATTTGACCTGTAAATAGCTCAGGGTTGGGATTTAACAATATATTATCTGCAAAATACATATTTCCCATTTTCCTGTCACTCTTTTTCTGTTTAGTGTGAGTGCTGTCTCCCACAAGACCAGTCTATTATACATTGGATAATCCTCAACGAACTGAAAAGTGTTTAAGAGTTATAACTCCCTTTTATGTTTGTATTTCAAAAGTGTATTATTTAAAATTAAAACTTCAAAACTTAAAAGTATTTTCTTCTTAATAATGGAATTCCAAGCACTACTCATCACCCTCAAATGTTGGCAGAATTTGGAGGAAGCAAGACCTTCCTTTGCTATTGTTTTAAATTGTATGTGTATAATGTGTAGGTGTGTGTGATATGTATTCACACATGTGTATACCCATGTCCTGCATGTATATGCAGAAGTCAGAAGAGTATATTATCTTCTTCCCTTGTCATTTCTCCATCTTAATTTTGAGGCAGGGTCTCTCACAAACCTGAAGCTCACGGAGCTCACCAGGGGGGCTAGGCTAGCTGGCCTTCCAGATTCCACCTGTCTCTACTTTCCCAACACCGAGGTTACAGGTACAGCCACACCAGGCTTTTATGTGTGTACTGGAGATTTGAACCTCTTGTTTACATAGCTAGCACTCTTACTCATCAAATCATAGCCCAAGAACTTCTTGGAAGAGTGTGAATTAGACCAAATAATCCTTCTTACCTTCTCCACATAAAGATAATAAACATCAATCTTTAAAATTCCTTATGCTTTGCATTTTGCATAGAATTCATATAATCTCCCTCCTCTGAATTTTATAGTGGAAAGAGTGAACCAATTTTATAGCTGGAGAAATGAAAAAGGCAATGAACTAGTACAAAGAAGACAAAAAAAAGTAAAATGAAGCCAAGATTAAAATTGAATTCCAAATCCTGTGCTTTGTCAAGAAAGAGAGACCATTTAATAAGGCTGACAATTCAGCCCAGTCTTCTTAATGGGTTAATGGAAATAGGGTTTAAATAAATTGAACTGGGAGCTGTGAACCAATCTGATTTGCAATTTTATAATTTGGTCTTAGTACCAGCATCTTAGCATTTTTCCTAGTGGGATTTGAGTGTTTTAAACAGCCTGCTATGATAGTGATTAGGAGCATAGACTGCAGTCTGTTTCCCAAGTTTAGATGTGGGCTCTGAATGCCACTTGTTTGAGACTTTGGGTTGGTTACTTTCCTTTTTTGTCTCAGATTCCTTGTCTGTAAAACAAAGACAATACATTTGTCTTGTAGCATTGTTGTGAAGATTAAATGAACTAATATCTTCAAATTACTTCAAATGATCCCAGGTACACAGTGGACACCCATGCTGGTTAAGGATCAACTACTATTGTCATCTTCTCAAGCAAAGAAACAGCTGCCTGTTTTTACATTGAAAACACTGAAGACACAGCTTTCCCTAAGGTAAACCTGTAACAAGATATACTGATGCTATAATTTACAAATATGAGGGGCCCACTGCTGAAACTCAGAAAATATAACGATGTGCACATGATTGTTTTTTACTTCCTACTTGGATGTAAAACAGTGCTTTTACAGAATTTCACTTGGTAGGTTTTGTTTTATGGATCTTAGAATTGGAGGATAAATCAGAATTTGTACATTAAGTTCGTGTCTAGATTTCATTCTCAAAATACAATGACTTGTGGTATTAAACAGTGAAAGAATTTATAAATGTATTTTAAGGACAAAGAAACCTTTAAAACGGATGCCACTTGACAAATATTTTAGGGCTATGAAAAATGTGAAAATAAAGTCTCAATTGAAAAGAGTAGGAAGTTCCAAAATGCCAAAGTTAAATTCAGAATAAAGAAACAAAATAAACCAAAAAACACCCAAATTCCAAGAACTCAAGAGTTAATTTGGGCTGCATTTTCCCAGGAACAGAAGGTTCTTAATAAAGTTGCCTAGACAACAGCAGCTGAGTCCCAGGGCAAGTGCCCCTTTGATTTCTCACCATCCTGCACAAGCTCACACCAATCCCATAAACAACTTGAAGGCCATTCAGGCCCTCCCCAATGGCTGCTGGGTGTTCTTAGTAGGCCCCGGTGGCTGTTAACAGCAGGATCAACACCCCCAATTCAACACTTCCAAGGTGTGGGCAGGATGTAGGTCACCATGTAGCAGCTGGTGCTTGTGAGGAGTCTTACAGATACAGTAGCAGAGGAAGTCACAGACTCACTCCCACTTACAGAAAGGCAGGACTATCTTCATGACAAAAGAGGCTCCAAAGGACAGAGGTCTTTGTAGCTTTTTTCATTTTGTTCTCAAAATTTTTTTGAAATGTTCTTTTTCCTTTTTTCCCAAAATGAGCATGAATGTATTTAATAATCAGGACTCAATTAATATGGTCTTGTATATAGATGTGTCTTATGGGGAAAAAAGAGAGCGTTGAATCTGAACAATTCAGGTCCTGCAGGATTTTTATTGTGGTATTGGATCAGTTTATATTCAGTTACTGGGTTACTCCTTAAATGTCTCTCTTCCTTTCAAGACCGCAAATTTCAAGAAAGTAGAGACTACATTTATCCCTCACACTAATATAACCTCTAAGATTGGTGTTTCATGCAGAGGTAGTGCCTGAAAAAAATTTCTGCTGAATGAATATACAGTCATTTAAAAAATTATAACCAGTTTACTATAGCTTCTTATGATAAGTGCTATAATTTACTTTGAAAACAGTCCCTCTCTTAATTATATAGGGAGTAATTTTAACAAGCCCTTTCAGTTAGTCAAATAAAAAGCAATCATGGGGAAGAAAACTGAAATAATATAAATAATAATGTTTCTGACATAGAATGTAAGAATTCTGCTTTAAAAACGGTTAATGGATTGGTGAATAGCTCTTTCGGTGGATCTTACCACACACAGATCATGTTGGAAGAAAGACAAACACAGCATAAATAATGAAAGCATACACATTAATTAATATTAGATAATATATAGCACAAGATCTATGAATGTATTTACTATATAAAATATAGTGATATTCTCTCTATATATTAATCTATAGTTTCATTATGAATTATCCCCAAATTTAGCAGCAGAAAACAATTATAATGTCTTAATCCAAAATATGGGGGAAGTCTACCAGGATGATTCTACCTCAAGGTCCCTCATAGCTTAACAATCACAGGATTATAGACACTTTAAGGCCGTTTGAGTGGAGTCATAGCTTCCACTACCTAATATGCAGTTACATAGTCATTACTCAACCACAATGCAGTATTTGTCCATCACCTTAAAATCTTCCTTTAATTCCTTTTAAAAATAAGTTCCCTCCCTGACTCTGTCCTGCTCTGTTCTCTGTCCTACCTCATAGGTTTACCTTTTTAGAAGTTTGTATAAATGAAATCACACAGCATCACAAGTCCTTTTTGTCAGGCCTTTAAACTTAGCATAATCCTTTTGAGATGCACCATATTTTATGTATCAGTACCATGTTCCTTTTATTCCTGTTTTTGATTTTTTATTGCTAAGTAGCATCCTATTGTAGGAAAATGTATCACAGTTTCAATCACTCACCAGCTGATGGCATGTTGGATACTTTTTTTTAAGTTGGAAAATAAATTTATTGTGTTGTGGGAAGTCAGCATCTTCTCAGAACTTCAGGCATTGCTTCTTCATGCCAGCAGCCTTGGTGACCTTTGAGCACTCTGAAGTGTACTGTTTTGCTCTGGGGCCTGTGCTCCTCTAATGTCACTTATATGCACATCTCTGAAGCAGGGAGACAGCTGCATGGATATATGGACATGTTCTTGTGATGATTATACTTTCAGATGAAGGAGATGGTCCCAGAGGATGGCAATGGTTCTCTGAATGTTTATCTTGGTCATCACAGTGGGTAGGATCCACCCGCAGCTGGAGATGATGCTGGTGAAGGGTCATTTCTTATCTATGTAGGGCTTTGGATGGCCTCATTAGACATCTTGAAGCCTACAAGGTGTTCTTATAGTACCAAGGGAGCTTCTCTTTGCCATTTTCTCCCAGGAGAACCCACTTCTCATTATGAAAGATAGTGGGCTGCTTTTGGTAAGCATGCTCAGTCTGACTGTCAGCCATCTTCCCTGCAGCCTGAGGAAAAACATGTTGAATGCTTTCGATTTTTGACAGCTAGGACCACAGAGCTACTCTAGACAGTCAAGGTCAGATTGCTGTATGGACAGTATAAAATCTGCAAGTAAATACCAAAAAGGACAATTGCTGTGGCTTTTATTGTGAGTATAGAATGAACTTGATAAAGACTGTTAATCCATTTCAAAGTGGCTGTAACAGTTGACAACCTCACCCACTTCTGTATTAGAGACCGCGCAGTCTTCCACTTTGCTGGCTGGCACTTTGTCATGTCTACCCTCGTTTCCATCTTGGCCATTCCAGTGGTCTGAACTGCTACTCACTGCAGTTTCTTCACTTCCAAGTGAACTAAAGATTTTGCATATCTTTTCAAGTACTTACTTTATCTTCTTTGGTGCTGTTTGATTTTTGATGTCTTTATATTGGGTTACTTGTCTCAAATAGGAGTATAGAGGAAAGAAACTCCTGCAGGAGAAGGCTGGAAGACTGATCTTCTCTGTGCCTGTCTGGAGGGAAGATTCACAAAGGCCTTGATGGGTCTGGCCAAGTACAGTGTGGACTGGATAGTTGGTGGTCTGCACAGGTGTTAGATAAGTCTGGGCAACTCAGTCCTGGAATGCAAACTGATGTCAGAGCACACTCTAGTTAGTGGCCATGTATGGAAAATATAAATATACACACATAATATATATAATATAAAAATAACAGAGTACATAAAATTGACAGGGGTTTTGAGAGATGAAGATAGGGGAGGAGGTTTAAATATGATCAAAATATATGGTATGAAATTCACAAAAACAATAAAAATGAAAAACATATGCATATATATGTATATACAGCCACAAAAAATTGGAAATGACATAATAGTAGAGATGACTTTGGGGGGGGGTTGAAACAGGGTCTCCCTGTAGCCCCAGCTGGCCTGGAACTCACTCTGTAAACTTGGTTGGCCTTGAATTCACAGAGATCTGTCTGCCTCTGCCCCCCAAGTGCTGGGATTAAAGGTGTGCACCACCACAACTATTTTTTTTATTTAATTTATAAGATGTTGCTATGATTTGAATCTGAAATCCTCTTCCCCCTGGTTCATGTCTTGCATGCTGGTCTTAGCTTATGGCTGTATTCTGATGCTTGTGGAGTCTTTAGGAGGTGGTATGTCTAGGTGAGATAATTAAGTCACTGGGGCAGGCCTTTGAAATGTCCCCGGCTCTGATCTAGCACCCCTGTGTCCTCATTTGCTGCAGAGTGAGAAAGCCTCTGACACCTGCTCCTGTCACCATAGATAGAGCCATCCTGCCTCCAGCCTTCGCTGCCATGAGGCCTGAAATCTACCTGAAAACATGAGCCAAAGCAAAGCGTTAAGCCCCCAAGTTATTTCTGTCAGGTTTCCGGTCACAGTGACATGAAAAGTAACAGAGGAGCCATTAAACCTGAGAAAGCTGAAACCTCAGTGACCACAGAAAGGGGAACCAACAACCTGGTCTATTGTGTCCCAGAAATGTTCATTAATTGGCTAAAAAACAAAAGGAGTCATTGAAAACATAAGGGTCAGGCTTTAGCTATGTGGCCCCTCCACTGTCTTACCAAGCAATGACTTCTTTCCCAGCCTGAACGTTTAGTGACATATTCTGAAAGGGAACTGGAGAGCATTCGGTTCTGCTGATCTTGTTGAGGAAGATGGAAGAAAGCACCATATTTAAAATAAGGAAACTAAGTGACTCTCTAAGAAGTAAATAAAGTACTTTGTGCCCCTCAGCTATACTCAAACCCAGTATTAGTTCTCGGGCAGGAGTTTATGGAATGTCTCACTGGAATAATTGAATAAGAGTGCAATTCCTATAGATTTGATATTGGAAGGTCCCTTCAATGAAGAACCCAGTTACTCTCCATGACCCTTCAAAGGAAGCTGAAAGCTGTAGAGTCCTAGATGTCATCAAATCACCAGGAAGTATGGAGGCATCAAAGTTTTAAAGTATCAGCACAAAAATTATAATGAGTCTATTATAGAAACTTTATAGAAATAACCAAAGACATATTTTTGAGACAATAATATACTAAAATATTTAAGGATAGAGATCAAAAATTAGTACAAGTTAAAAGTGTACTAGGTGAATTTTTAAAATAAAAAATTGGTTGGAGTATAAAGTAGAGGAAATCTACTTAAAAGTAGAATAGATTCTAAGATAGAAAGTAAGAGAAAAAAAAAGAAACCTAAGGTATAGTATATATAGGGAAAAAGGAGAGAAAATTGTCAAATAAGTAGGAAACAGGGAGTGGAAACTTAACTGGGGAAGTGGAGAAGAGAGGAAAATACAGAGGGAGGGTGGGCGGAGGAATAAACAACTAAGGATGTTTGAAAAACCCATGGGAAAGCATATTATTCTACAATCTTATATAAAAATACATATAATAGCATATGTGTGTGTGTGTGTGTGTGTGTGTATAGTGTGAGTGTTTGTGTGGGTGTGGGTGTAGTTTAAATGGATTTATGCCACACAGAATGATAATGTTCCCTCCAAGAGCCATAAACTGTCTTACAATAACCTCAGTGCCAGGAAAAGGAAACATCCCTTCAAGTAGTTGGTCAGGGGATCCAAGAAACTCCTAAAATGATGTAGGCTAGTGCCATAGTCCCTGGTTGCATCCCAGAACTTGTAGGTAAGCCACATACTCTGGACACAGGACTTGGAGGTATTGAGCTGAAACTGACCTGAAGCCTCCTCTCTGAACCTGCCTAGGGAGAAAGGCAATTAATAGCCCTACCCAGTTGTAAAGCCTGAAAACCACAACAATGACTGGTCCAGCAAGATATCCCTAATGGTGCAATAGTAGCACTTATATCTTGGAGATAGCCAAGAGTTGTTTAATTGGACTTAAGGTAGGTCAGTAGGATGGAATTCATGCCTGGTACTGTAAATTCATGCTTAGACAACTGTCCATGGCCATAGAGATCATAGTCCCTAGAAGAGAACTAACTACTGTCATTTTCCTAATCAATACAGTTTTTAATTGTATCCTTAGTACTTATCCTTATACCCATTGATAAGTGTAGTTTTTGCCCCTCACCAAAGAAGCTTCTTTCTGAAGCAGATGGAGACTATGACAGAGACAACTAGTCAAAATGCAGAGAATGAGTGAGCCCCAATGGGTACATCCACAACCCAACCCCTATACCTAAAGTCAGAGAACACAGCAGAAGAAGGGGAAGAAAAATTCTAAGTCAGAAAACCAAGATCTTTGCTTGGAGACAGTATCTTCTAGATACCACAAGGAAGCTGCAGTCATGAACTGTCAATAACATGGCTACTTAGCCAAGACCTGAATAACGACCAACAGGCCAACGTAGATGAGGGAAATTTGACAAGGCCCTGCCTCTAGATAAAGAGCTACAGGCAATCAATGACTCCTGAAAGAGGAAGAATCAATTTTTTCCAGAGACAATCTCCCCCATTAGTTATCCAATCCCAAATGGTCAGCCTTAAACACATGTATATACAAGCAACACTAAAAGGACTCAATAGGTTACATTTATATGTATGTTAGTGCATGTTTATGTACATCTATGTAGGAATAGTAATTCTAGAATAAGAGGTCATGAATTCAAGAAAGAGTGGTGGGAAGAAATGGGAGGACTTGGAGGGGGAAAATGGTCTGGAAATTATGTAAGTATAGTACTTATATATGAAATTCATAAACATATAAAATTTAAATTTAAAACATTGAAGATTTGAAAGTCATGGTTCTCCAGTTTTAAAACAGCCACTAAATACGAGTTACTCTATATCTCATTTTAGCAAAAAACCAAAAGTCAAAACAAAACAAAACAAAAATCTTTTTAAAGCAACAGTAAGGGAAACAGTAGAAAATACTAGAGACAAACCTAACTCTTGGGAAACTAGAGCAAGAAGTGGAGAAAAGGATCTTGGGAAATGCACTAAGCTATCACTTTTATGCCTTGAGTCTCTGAGAAGAGAGTTTTGAGCCACTCACTATACCAAGGGTTAGTTTAAATCAACTAAAAAAATAAGAATGGTTTAAGATATTGTATAATCAGTCAGTTGTTGATACCCTGTAATTTTTGAAGAATATTTCTTTTGCCTCTGACCTGTCATGGATTAATATGTGGCCTTATCATGTATATCTGGTTTGCAGTTCACAGCATAGTGACATGATGAAAATGGCTTGAGCTGATTCAGGAGAATTTATTGTCACGTTTTTTGTGTTCTGTATTCATTGCAAGATTGAAATTAGCTATGTTGGAAGTGTTTACAAGCAAAGATTGACCAGCACTACAAATCAAATTGTAGGTTTTTGCCCAAGGTTAAAAATTAGTCCGTTCTGTGAATGAATAAGTATAAATCATTATGATTTGTGGAATTAGAGAACAGGTTAGATTTTTTTTTCTTTCTGAACATTTGACAACCAAGCTAGGCTTCATGGAAGCAGGCATATTTGACAATTCTATTCCAAGTTTGTGGATGCCTGAACATCTGGTGTTGCTTCTTTTTAACCTCCTATGCCTGTCATCTGTTACTATCAGGAAACAGAGTTCCATGTACCATGCAACTGAAGCAGTAGGAACTATTTTCAAGAAATGTTTGGGGCTAGACAGTGCAGTGGCATACAGTACACCACATAATATCTGTATTGCCCTATAATGGTTTTGTCACATTGAACTGATGAATGGAATCCTAGTATGTAGTGGGAGGAATATTTCATGATATACAACAGACGCATGACTTTGGCTTACAATCCATTTTTTAAAGGCTCAACTCTTTTTCAGATTGATTTTTAAAATTCACAGGATTTTGACAAAGAAGGCACTTAGACATAAGCTTATATAAAATTTAAGAAGGTTTTTCACCCATAGGGCAAAACAGATAATCCAGATTAGCAACCTCATATTTGGTTGAGTCAGGAAAGTATAGGGAAATTTCTAGACTGGTATCACTTGTCTGTAGGAAGAGTTCGATTCAGCTATGTTAAGGGTGGTTGCTGGTATATACAATGTGATTGAGTGTAATGGAGTGGTTGCATGGTCTTGTGTAGAATGGGGAGATTCATGAATCTGTGTAGAGTGGCGATGTGAAATGTTGCCTGTCTGGGAGCATCAGGAGCCCATGAATATAGTATTGCTTATGTCTTCAAATCATTGATATAATTTGCTTTGTTTTATTTGCACTTTAGTTGTTCAAGTAAACAATAATGAAAATGAATAGTCTTTTCAGCTCTAAATTTCTGCCATTTGGAAGTATAAGTACAACGTACAAGAAAGACTTACACAATGGAGAGAGATTTTATGTCAAGGAGATAAACCTGTGCAGAAGTTTGCCTGAGGCCTAAAACATATATATTCAGTACCTCTGTGCTGGCCGTGATGAGTCCTCATGCCTTCTTACTTTTTCTCCTTAGAAGAACATCACTTTAGCTTGCTCCAGGGATCATTATAATCTCAATTTGGAGAGTAGAAAAACCACATAAGATACATCTAGAATTCAAATCGCTTTGGATGAGAATTATAGAGGAAAAACTAATAAAACCTTTCGGATTTAAGAAGTTGTATCGTATGCATAACCCAAAGCAAAGGCCAGCTTGGAAGGAACCAGAGTGCTTTCTTTGAATGTGGTATGCTTAGGGATGGCCATCAATATGTACTTCCCAAACTTGTTCTTTAATAATTCAGATTTAGAAGTAAATCTTTTCAGGCATTTGGTTTTTAGCTCCAGCCTCAATCTTCAAATCAAAAGTTCCTGCCTATGTTTCAGACAAATGATCAGAAACAACACTGTGAGGCTGGTTATTAACCAAGCAGAAAGCTTTATGCCAATTCTTCCAGCAAGGAAAAATTATTTTGAACATTTCCACCACTATAAAGACCCGGGAAAACTTACTCACATCTGTGGCTTCTCTAAAAGATGACATCAGGAGTGAAATGAAAGAAAGCTCAGATAACTGAGGTGGAATTCTCCCAACCATGGGTTTGCACAGAATTTACTGCTCTAAATGACAATTTGGCTTTGGTTTCATATTGTTTTTCGCCCCTTTCTGATAACGTTTTTTTTTTTTTTTTTTTTTTTCTGTTCTCAAACCTTCTCTATATATTAGTCCTTCAAATTTAGTGCACTCAATGGCTCAGAAAATTTAGAAAAGTCATGCTCCAAGTCAATAGAAAATAAGAGCATCAATTAAGTTTATTTACCAGATGCCTAGACTCATGATCCACAATGACCTTTATCCCTCTCAACCACTTCGAATCTTAGAAGTTGTGATTGGCTTTTCTATCTTCTTAGTAGGCATCCAGTGTAGTAATACCAAGGATATTTCTACACATAGATCCAATTAAAAAACACACATTAAGGCAAAAAACCTTTTTACCATTCATCTTTCCTACATTGTACATTACCTTGTTTAGTCCTTTACATCATCTTTATAAAGTATTACATATAGGAAATAATATCTTAGTACTTATTGCCCAAAACCTTTTATTTACTAAATTAAAGAACTGAGATTCAATCCCGTTTCACTCGAACTCCAAGCACATGCTCCCTCTTTTTGGACATAAGCACCTCTCCATATAACTGGGTCTTCCATTTGCAAAGAGCAGAAAATAAAAACAAAACCTTAGGAATATGGACTTGAATTAAGAAATTAGGACCAGCATCAGGGACTAGTTCTTCTCTCCATCTCTCATGAGCACACTACAGTGATCTCCCTCACTGAAAGTTTCCTTCTCCACAACTGTGTACTAATTGAAAAAAAAAAAAAAAAAACTGAAATTCTCCCAGTGAAATTCTATAAGCATGTGATCTAGTTAGCTAACTATAACCAAGTCACTGTTCTTATCATTCACAGGGACTTTTGTACCAGGACATGGATTGACTTTCTGACACTCTCTGGTGAACCATCCTTGAGGGAATGTCCATTCGAAGTCCAAATATTGGCAGTCTTTCCTTGCAAGGGGAATAAGTAGTCATACTATTCCTGCCAGAAGCAGGTATTAGACCCAGAAAGTGAGGCTCACCATGCCTGTGTGAACTAAAACCCTATCAAAGTTATAAGGAAGACAGGGCATGAGATATGCCTCAGTCCAGTGACACCACATTTGTATACAGTTAACCAGCTCTGTGAAGATTCCAGGCAGCCTGTTCAAGTAAGTCAGTTAATGGATGATCTCATACCCTTTGCCTTTGCTGTTCTGTGCTTTCCACTCACCCTGGAGCCCTTTCAATCACCCTCATATTTAAAGCTGGTTCCCTGTCTCCATAACATAAGACATTTAAAAAATATATGTGCACTAATTAAGCATAATATAAGAATTCATCCTGAAAATATTTGTATTGATTTATCTGTTGCCACAGGGTGTCGTTGTTATTTTAAACTAATATGCTAGTGCTGTCTTTGCCTGAAAGCTGTCTTTGATTCATTCTGCTCTTAGAAGTAAACCCTCTCCAATCTAATGAAGCACATAAATCTAAAATGCTAATGATAGGGTTTTTATCTTTAAAAACTGTAATATTTTGAGAAATTAGATCAAAAGGTGTGAATCTGCTAGATAAAGTTTATCTTTTCAAATGCTTCCAAAGAACTTATTTATCTCTGAAATGAGATCATTCTCTTTTTAAAGTCTCCCCATTTAAAAGTGATATTCCAACATATCACATGATGTGCCGGCAAGTAGGTGTGCTTATGTAAGTGCCACATGGCCACAATAAACCCCCACATCTTTCCCCCCAGTGTGTATCAGAACTAGCTGAAGTCATGCTTGCTTCTGTCCCAGCCTCCAGGCATCTTCCATTCTGTCTCTGTGGACCTTTGAATTCGGGATCTGCCAAGATGCTCTCATGTTTTAGCTACTCCTTGTACATACAAACATATACTACACATACCTCTGTACACATAGCCTTCCTAGGCTGAGGGAGCACTGAAAGCCAAAACAGTCCTTGATGACAAGGCCTCACTGGCCTCCTGGAGAAGGGGCTCATTGTGGTTCAGTGGTTTGCACATGGATTTTGGGCTTTAGTCCAACAGTTGCAACCCCAATAGTTGAGAAAGTGGTAATCTCTGGCAGCAAAGACACTCTCTCATCTCCCATTTTAAATGAGAGGTTTAAAAAACAAGATTTAAAGTGGTTTGTTTTTTCCAGGATCATACCCTAGGATGGGCATTCCTATGAAATAAGAAATGTAAGGTGACCTATCCTGAAGCAAGTCCCTGAGAGGGACACACCTCTGCGTAGGGCACAGCACTACAACTGCGCCCATGTAGGCCTTTTTTCCATTGAATGCCCAGATGTGCTGAGACCTCATTTCACTGTGTTTCTCAGAGGCATTCTCACCGTCACCCCCTCGAAAAAGTCAAAATTTTTGGATGGTTTTGTGTGTGTGATATATGGGTATGTGTAAACCTCTATTGCTCTCCACTGTATTCACTTGAGACAAACCTAGAGCTCACCACTTTTCAGGTAGGCTGACGCCTAGCAAACCCCAATGTCCGGTGATCCCTCTCACCTCAAACCCTCCCAGCACTGGGGTTGCTGACACGCACAACCATGCCTGGCTTTTTCTATGGAAGCTGGAGATCTTAACTCAGATCTTCATATTTGTACAGCAAGCACTTTTACCCACTGAGCCATCTCCCCAGTCTAAAACAGTCTTTTCTTTTGTGTTCCATGTTACTACCCTTTGTGACTAACATCCCATCTTTAAGCAGCTCTTACTAAACTATTTTACCTAAATCTATTTGACAGTCTTGGGAGTTCTTTGAGACGTCTATAAGACTTTCTTATTTCTCTAAACTTTACTTGACCTCATCAGACTGTGCAAGGCTAAACCAATGTTACTTCCAAGCATTCACCAATTCTTACCTATTACATTCTAAAAATGCCTTTAATCCCCGCACTTGGGAGGCAGAGGCAGGCGGATCTCTGTGAGTTGAGGCCAGCCTGGTCTACATAGTGAGTTCCAGGACAGGTGTGCCTACAGAGAGACCCTGTCTCAAAAAAAAAAAAAATCAAGAAAAAGTATCCTTTTCCTACATCTATCATATTACCACCCTCTCCACAGCACCATCCTCTCTCACAGTGTTAGTGAGCACCCTCCTGACCAATCAGTTCCACTCCTTTCCAGAAGCCTGTGCCTATCTCAATCGCCTTCATGAAGCTTTATGGTTTCAGTGTCATGTTTAAGTTATTTGCTTTGCTCTCAATAAATTTCATATTTTAGAACAGTTTCATGTTTAAAAAACCATAGCATAGACAGCACAGAGATTCCCACTCACCCTATGCCCAGTTACCACTTACTGATATTTTATATTAGAATCAGTCATTTTTATAATTAATGAGCTAATACTAATTCCAATGTGTATTACTAACTAAAGTCCATTGTTTATTCAGATTTCCTTTGTTTTTACCAACAAATTTCAGCACAGATGGTTTTAAGCAATCCTTATAAATAGAATATAAAGAAACAATTCTTAAATATTATTAATGTCCTTTTTCATTCCAGACTTCAGCTTTCTCCCAATATTCAGAACCTACTTGGAATGACTTTTAGCCCACTAAAGTCTATTTCCTTCTCTGAAAATGAGGGTTAAGGGTGGTGTCTTCCAAGAAAATTATTGTGAAGCCCTTGTGCAAAGGGTTTGACTTGGCATGACAAGCACAGCAAGTGCATTATCTGTTATTTTTTCTGCTCTTTGCTTTCTTAGGGAATGAGGACTGGAAATGGATCTAAGAAGGACTGGTGGCAGGTTCCTGTTCTTTCTCTCTGCACAGCTCACCATGCTTGGTTTGGTTTACCTAGGTTTTGTTCAAGGACTTCCCATTGGGCTCCACAGATCAGCTATGGTATCAGGTTTGACTCTAGTGCTTAGTTTAAAGAATGAGCCCTTCCACACCTTTCCCTTCACCCAGGTAGAGAGAGCAAGCAGGCATGTGCAGAAATAGGCTTGTCTCACTGGTATCTATTTGTAAAGTTTTTCCAGTTGGTTCTTTGCTAACATAGCTGCTTTTTGAACCTGTTTTCCTCCTTTCTCTAAGAAGAAGGTCAAAGCAGTAAATACCAGCTGCCACACTCACAGACTTCATGTTTTTCCCTTGTCAGGACATGGGCTTGAACTTTGTCTCTCCAGTGCTGACTACCCAGCCTGAACCCCCAGCCCTCTGTGTGATGCCCTTCCTGGTAGAAATGCCAAACTATGACTTACTAGCAAAAATAAATGCGAACATTATTATGCAGCACTAAGGACAATCATGAAACTATATTCAAGACACAGAAGAGGCTATGGGAGAAAATGTAAAAGATAAAACAAAAGAAAACTTAAGGCAAAAACCAGGCATAATATAGGGTTCTGTCATCAGAATCTCAGTGTGGCCTCTGCTCTGATTCCTGGTCCTTGGAATTTCTGATGAAAGAATTCAGATAACCCAGGCACAGTGATGACACACACCTTCAATCCCAGCACTTGGGAAGCAGAGGCAAGCTGTTGATTGTAATGCAGAGGTCTGCCCTTGATGACTTTTAAGCTTGCTAATATTTAGCTAGCTTTCTACCAATCCTCAACTCTTTTCTTTCCCAAATCCACTCAATGGCTATGATACTCCCTCAACTGAGTTTGATAAATCTCTGTCTAGCAGCCCTCCTCCTATTAGACAGGGTTCTGCAGCAGAACAAATCTTAGAGAATGAGGACTCAATAGTAGGGTCTACACAATAGCGGCTATGTAATAGAGCAATGGTAATTTGAATGCTGCACAAACTGAGCAGTAGTTGCCCAGTCCATGAGCCTCAGCAGTCCCAGTCTGGTACTGAAAGCCTAGAAGATTCCTAGAGAGTCACTGGTCTTCAGTCTATGTTAGAAGGCCAAAGAAACAGGACTGTGACATCAGAGAAGGGGGTAGAAGCAGTAAGAAACGGCAGCAGGGATAGCCACACTCACCACTAGAAAAGGCAGGCAGGTTGGCAGGCAATACAACTTTTACCTCTGACCTCTTTATATCTTGGCCACCTGGTGGGGGTGCTGTCTACTCTGATCAAGGATCTTCTCCCATTGATTAATCTTTTCTGGAAATGCCCTGAAAGACCTGCCCAGATGTGTGTCTCTTTGTCGATTTTAGATCTCATCAAGTTAATGATCAGGAGTAAACATCACACCACCTCAAAAATGTCAATCACTGTATGCTGTAAACCAAAGGACAGACTGGTACATGATGACTGTTATAAGTGTTAAAAATTAAGGTTATGGAACACAAATTCTGTAGTTACTTTTCTTACAGTTATTTCTCATTCTTTGGGACTATATTTAAGTATCTGTGTAAAATATTAGAATTCTACTGGTGAGAGGTGGTGGCATGTGCCTCTAATCCCAACACTAAAGAGGCAGAAGGAGGAGGATCTTCCAGGCCTGCCTGGGCTATATAGACAGACCCTGTCCCCCCAAAATTGAATTAAATTCTTAAGTCTGAGACTAATTCTATGACCTCAGGCAAGTTTTTTTAACCCAGTTGAAATTCATTTCTGGGTGCCTTTAAGCTTTAAAACCCTAGTGTTCTGAACAGACTCTGAAAATGCTACTTGTATCCAAAGTGTAACCAACTCCAGCCTCACCACCTGACCCTAAACATAGTATTTTCAGAAACATAGAGTTCTGCCACTTAATTTCCCTAGTAATTTCTTTTGCTGCATATCATTTCATATCTAAAACAGAACTGCATCCCATGTAAGAATTGTGGTTTGGAATGCCAATGCACGAGAATTGAATAGGAGTTCTCACTCCGTGCCAGGCATTGTACCATGCCAGGCGTTATACCGTGCCAATGCTCCTACTGTTACTAGACACCTAGAGCCATAAACCACTGCCTGAGTTTCTCTACATTTTAAAAGATATTATAAAATAGAAGTTTGTCAAGGGAAATGGATTTGTTTAAAGTTTAGCCAAAGAGTGGGGAGAAGTCTAATTCTTCCCATCATGCCTGGGATCATCTTACAATTTATTGAAAACTGTGAAATAAAGGCTGAGACACATGAAAATTTAATTTTAAGATAGGATGATCTATTCTTTCCTAGGGGAAAGGGACCTGGGCTTCAGGTTATCAATTTTTAAAGTTCAGAGTGATGAAAACAAGACCTTAGAGAACCCCCATTTTGAGAGAAAAGACGTGTATATTTTGGTATCTTTTGTATCTTTTCTTCAGAGGTCATCAAGCTCCAGACACCTGCGGGCCTGTTAAACACACTGATTCTGCAAGTGGAAAAAAAAATGATACTTCTTATAGCAGAAAGAGCATAGTATCTACTGGTTGAACCATCTTCTCTACCCCCAGGGATTTTGCATAGGATCCTAGTTAAACTATCAATAATGTGATAGAGCATCAGGTGATATTTCCTGAGGAGAAATGAACAAATGTCTAATCACCCCTGTGCTGGTTACTTTGTTAACTTGACACAAGCTAGAGATACCTGGGAAGAGGAACCTCAGTTGAGGATATTTTTTTTTATCAGATTGACCTGTGGGGAATTTTCTTGATTGCTGATTCATGTAGGAGGGCCATTTATGGCAGATGGGCCCAGGCTGTATAAGAAAGGTAGCTGAACATGAGCTGAGAGGCAAGCCAGGTAGCAGCTTTCCTTTGTGGTCTCTGCTTCAGTTCCCACTTCTAGGCTCCTGTCCTGACTTCCTGCTTTGATGTGTCTTGATGATGGATTGCAACCTATAACCCAAATAAATCTTTTCCTCCCCAAGTTGGATTAGGTCAGTGTTTTATGACAGCATCAGAACGCAAACTAGACCCCAGACAGGGAAACAACTTTGGTACTCATAGGGATTGCGTGATTCCCAAATAGCTGCATCGCTGTGATTGTCAGCTTGGTTGGATCTGGAGTCAACTAAGAAGCATGGCTCTGGGCAGTTCTGTGAGGGTATTTCCAGGAAACGTTTGTAGGGGCGGTGTCCCCTGGAGAGGGCAACACCTTGCAGCAGCTGCCCAGATATAAAGAGTCTGCAGGAAAGCAAAGCTGCTTTCTTGACCATTTTCACTTCAAGTGGATAAGTGTGTCTGCCCCTTGCAGCTTTCACTTTCCTTTGTAGCAGTTAAAACACAGCTTTTTTTCACCTTCTAACGTAGAGTGAAGCTCATCATTTGTCCAAGAATCCTCAGGCTTTAAGTACCAGCCTCATGGACTGAGTAGTTACCAGGTTCTTAGCCTATCCAGCATGTATGAGGCCATTGGCAGACTACTCATCTCTATAGGTCAGTTCTAATAAATACTCTTTGTAATATATGTTCATTTTGTTGTTTCTGATCATCTATAGAAACATTACTAATAAAATCGTCATCAAAAAGTCCCACCCCAACATAGGTGTTGAATCTAAGAAAGTTGAATTACCAATCCCACCTTTGGTTAACCTTCCACATCCTGTCTACTTTAGCCCCCTACCAACACACATGTAGAGGCTGGGAAATGTCTGGGATCTCAGGTGGCATGTCCTTTGATGTTCCTGCCTTCTACCAGCAAGTGTTAACAGTTCCATTGCCATATACCTAGCTATCACTGTAATGTTCAGCTATTGCATTGCCAAGACTATAGGTCATGACAGCCATCTCTGCTCCAGGAGAGTATGATCATGTCATGCCCAGAGAAAATCACTTTATCCCAAAATATAGGATATTGTCCTTTTTCAGATGAGGATAAAACCATACACACTCACTCATACCAGCTTCAGTGACCTTGGACAAATTGCCTAGCAACTAGATGGCGGTGTGAAATTCTGAATAAAGCATACACTTAGAAGCTGCTTGGCTAAGAAAGTGCTGAATCCTCTGTTGGGCCCACAAGCCATTCAAATGCAGAATGAATCCTGTCCTCTCTGTCTTCCATATCTGTGTGTCTCCCTTTCTTTAGCACAGGCTCCTCTTAGCTCTGCAAACCTAACATATCTCAGCCCCTTTCAAGGCTGAAGGCACAAAATTAAGTAAGCCATTATCTTGAGGTAAGACAGAAAGACAGGAAAAATTAAGGGACCTGGTAAGGGAATGAAGCACCTTGCCTTGGATCTGGTTTGAAATTACCAGCTGCCTGAGTCAAGAATCTTCAATACAACTGATAAAATCAAGACTTTCTGCAGAAATAATGCACATTTAAAGACATTTCAAATAAGGATATTCAAAACAATAAATGGCCTATGCTTACTTCGGACCAGAACAACTGTGACTGTGTTCTGCCCTATTAGCCCTCCTCTCTCACCCCTAAAGCCTAAACAATATATCTCAGAAAACAAAAATACTTAAAATTTCATTTAGAAATGGAAATTCTTTAAAATAAGATAAAAGTAAACCAACTCATATATTTTTAGCTAATTTTTAAGTGCCGATTAATTTCTAAAGCTTTTAAAAAGCATAGCCTTTGAATACTGTAACTTTGAAAGCCACAGAATACAGCCGTTGTAAAGACACTTGAGTGCAGCCCTTCCTGCTGAGAATCCCACACTCATACTTCTGTGTGGGCTGTCCTTTCCCAGTGTGTGTCTCTTTCCACGTCATAGTTGGCTTCAGTAGTCAACTTGACACACCTGGGAAGAGGAACCTCAGTTGAGGAATCTCTTTAATTGGATCCTACACCAGTGGGTCTGGGCTGTGTAAGTAAATGGGCAAGCCAAGGGAAGGAAACCAGTAAGCATCATTCCCATCTGGTCTCTACTTCACTTCCTGCCTCCAGGTTCCTGATTTGAGTTCTTGCCATGACTTCCCTCAGTGATGGATTGTGACTTGGAGGTTGTAAGATAAAATATAAATCTTTTCTTCCCCAAGTTGCTTTTGGATGTGGTGTTTATCACAGTAACACCAACTGAACTGAAACACTCTAAATGCCAGCATTTAGATCTAGAGCATGCACTATGCCCTATTTCTACTTATTAAACTAGCTAACATTGCCTCGTATTGATTTCTCTTGAAAGTCTTTTCTTTAGTGTGGCCAGGATCCAGTAGAAGTACCTAAGTGGGAAACTCTTCATGATACTGGCAACAGTGTTGAATGTGTGTCATGTTTTCCTACTGCTGTTGACAGTCCTAAACCTGCAGTCACCTTGGATTCCGGAAAGAGCAAACCCTCAGAGGATGGACAGTCCTCCCAAGATCAGGGAAATTATCCACGACTGTGAGTTATCACACTGGAACTGAAACAACTATCTTGTAGAAACCAGATTAATCCTCTCTGATGTGGCAATGATGATCAAATTAACAATTTCTCTGAGTTCCTTATCAGACCAGAGCTAAAACAATGATATGCCAGTGTTGAGAAGGGCCACACCTTGGCCAGAACTGCTTAAATATACATACCACGGGACCTCAACTTAAACTTGAAACTCATGCCAGTACCCTGAAGAAGAACTCAGGGTCACTGGCCCACTCCATCTCTTCCTCTTCTCAATGTGAGCACAATGAATAATTATCATCTCTCTGCTCTTCACCTTTACCCAGTTCTTTGATTAGTGTGTCAAGATGGGTTGCCAACCTCCACTGTGAGACTTCTGGAAACCTGGAATTTTCCCCTAAAATATCTAAAAGTTACTAAAAATTTACATGAATATCTGATTTTAAAGCCCAAGCTTTTAATCACCAAACCTTGTCCCATCAGTTTGTTGACAATTTATAACAAATATATTAATAATTAAGAGGAGAATGAAACCAAGTTTGTAGAAATGTGTGTATGGCAAGGACCAACATCAATAGCACAGTGTGCATTTTACATTGTAACCAAATGTACAATAAGAGAAGTTACTATTAGTACTTCCCCCACACCTTGCAAAGGAGGGAGATGAAACTTCCAAGTCTAAAGAGCTTGCCAAAAGATCTTTAAATCTGACCCAAGCAGCTTTTTACTGCCAGGAAGTCATCTTAAGAAATAGAGATTCATTTAAAAAGCAAGTTAAAACTTGGTAGACTTGAATCACAGAGGACTTGGAGACCTACTTTTTTTCCATTCATGTAGATCTAGAGAACTATATTTTTAAAAGGTCTCCAGGTGGTGCAGAGGTATTCACAAGTATACAGATGGCAAACATCGTACAGCTTCAGACTTGTCTTGAAGAGAGGCTGGTCCCACGTGTAACACTGAAATTTCAGGCCCTTGCTGCTTCTGCATCTTTTTTATGTTTCACAATTTATATAATGAATTTTAGTCACTTCCTCCCCCTTGTTCCTCTCTCTTTTCTCCCTGCATCTCCCACTGAAACCTTCATCCCAACAAATCTCCCCTCCACTTCCGTGTCTTTTTTTATTGTATGGGACCCAGTGAGATGAGTTTCTTGACTGAGAGCGGGTGGTAGTTTAACAGCCTATGTAAAAGCACTTACAAAGCAGATTTCTAATATCTCTCTCTCTCTCTCACTCTCTCTCTCTCTCCATCTCTCCCTCTCTCTTTTCCTCTGAATACAGGAACAATTGCCTAAATCCATTTGCAATACGATGCACTCTTGAAATAAGGTCACAATACTAAGGCAATGGGAACACAGGGAACACTTGGTCTGATACAATCTTGGGCCCTTGGTATCTATAGGATACTTTGTAATCTAGAGCAAACCATAAGGATAACATTTGTCCCTAAGCTGTCCCTATCATCTGTTTCATCACTCTTAGTCACCATGCTTACTTCCATTCCAAATCATCAGTGAGAAAGTCCCTTTTGGTAGATCTATCTTCTCTCTCTATTCTCAACTTTTCATTACTAGTTGACCATATACATTATATATTATATAACCATATATTTCTATATACATATTATATAACCATATCTATATTATATATGTATAATAGCTTCAGTTTTCAACTTGATACACCTGGGAAGAGGAAGCTCAGTTGAGGAATTTTCTCTATCTGATCTGATTGGTCTGTGGACATGTAGCATTTTCTTGCTTGCTGAATGACGTAAGAGGGTCCAGACCACTGTAGCTGGTGTCTACCCCAGGGAGATGGGCCTGGGTTGTATAAGAAAGCAGGCTGAGCACAGACAAGAGGAACAAGCCAGGAAGAAACATTGCTCCCCGGTCTGTGCTTTAGTTCCTTTCTCCAGGTTCTGCTGTGGCTTCTGCTAAAATAAGCTGAGATTGGACATGTAAGCCAAATAAACCCTTTCCTCCCAAGTTGGTTTTTGTCAGTGTTTTGTTACAGTAATAGAGAAGCAAACTAGAAGATATATTCTGTGTGCATGCCTATACATATAATTGGTATCATTTAAGAACTATGGAGATAAACAAAACCCCATAAGTATTATGGCACTTATTGCTTATTTCACACACACACACACACACACACACACACACACACACACACACACACTTGCTTTCATCATGATCCTCAAGCAGGAAAATCCACATTGAGTCCTAGTTTCTGGTCTTTTCCTTAGTTCCATCTGTCTAATACTTGGTGATTTCTATCTACCGTTGGGAGATAAACCAATAATATGGATTAATTCCAGCTATGAAATCAATTACTGATTATGAAATAATAAGTAACTATTCCTAGATACCAACCTTTAATAATTCTTGTATACACATCCCCTGAACCATAAATATGAGATGCATTTGCCAACCAGTGAAGCCTTTCAACTCTCCTCAAAATGCTATAATATGCAACTAGCTACCCTGTTTATTGCCCAAATCCATGGAAAATTAGTATTTTCTAATCTTCAAGGATCCTTCTCTTCCCAACCTAGAAATCACAAAGTTTATTGCTTCTCTGACTCATGTAGTTTCACCTAGTTTATATTTCTGCATAAATTTGGAGCTATTTTAATGTGCTCTTTCTGCACATTTTCTCTTATGGTTTTTCCCCCTCCTTCTTCTGGTTAGATAACTAACCCATGCACCCAAATGTGGATATGAAAAATAGATATTACAACAATCTTTTGTTCTTCCTGACTGCATTAGGACTCAAAAGCAGGACACTGACCTAACTAACTGTAGTATAAACCCAATCAGGAGAGAAATTGCATTAAAGAAATCTCCCCCACCAGACCTCTACCTTGTTGTGGGTATGTTGTTTAGAGATATTCCAGAGACAAGACTGACATGGGAAATCAAAAGTTAAAACTGTAGCCCACCAAAGGGAAATGGGAGTAGGAATTCCAATGGAGAGAGAAGAAAGATGGCAGGAGACAGAGGGTGGGCAGTCAAGGCAAAATCTCACCAGGTGTATATTCTACTCTGCAAAGTGAAAGCCCGGGTAGGTGGCAGGGCAGCAGCCAATAGGCAGTCTTTTTCATTTCCAATTGCTTTTCTTTCCCCATTTCTAGGTAAGCCTCCTCTTCCATTCTCCCCGTGTCAGTGTCTGTCTCCCTGTCATCCAACATAGGAGACAGGTACTCTATGCCTACCTTCTGCCCCCTGTAGATTCTTAGCCAACTGCAGCCTCCTCTCCAGAACTCTCTCTCCCCCATTCTTACTATGTTTTCTATGATGTAAATCTCCCTCTCACTATGTATTTAACTAACAGCCTACTTGTGCAGTATCTATTAGACTGTCATTCCACAAGAAAAAGTATGTTCTTTCTCTGGACCACAAGTAGAAAGTTCACAGTTAGTATTTGCTGAGTAATCAAATGTGTTTTCTATGAATTAACCCTGAAATCATGATTATATCAATAATACCCAGTTCTGTGTTTTCCTGCTCTATGGCAAACAGATGAGTTTTAAAGTGTCACATGAATGTTATATTGGCCGACACTGAATCACGCTGTAGAAAACAAAATCTGTTTTCTTTCCTTCTCCCCAATTCCATCAGAAACAAGACTCCTGTAACCACACATCAAAAAGATCATCCACCACGATGAAGTTAGCTTTATTCCAGAGATGCAGGGATGGTTCAACATACGTAAGTCAATACATGTAATAAAACATATAAATGGACTTAAAGACCAAAGCCACATGGTCATCTCAATAGATGCAGAAAAGGCATTTGACAAATTCACCATGCATTCATGTTAAAAGTCCTAGAAGGAGTTGATCTGGAGGGGAACATACCTCAACATAATTAAAGCTGTATACAACAAACCCATAGCCAGTATCATCCTAAATGGAGAAAAACTGGAAGCATTCCCATTAAAGTCAGAAACCTGACAGGGCTGTCTACTATCTCCACTCCTTTTCAATATAGTGCTTGAAACCCTTGCTAGACCAATAGGACAAGAAAAGAAAATTAAAGGAGTAATAATTGGAAAAGAAGAGGTCAAATTATCCCTATTTTCAGATGATATGATATTATACATACAAGATTCCAAAGATTCCATTAGAAAACTGTTAGAATTGATTAATGCTTTTAGTAAAGTGGCAGAATGCAAAATCAACTTACAAAAATCAGTAGCCTTTCTATATAGCAATAACTAGCAATCAGAAAAAGCACTTGAGGAAACCCTCCGTTTCTCAATAGCTTTTAAAAAATAAAATATTTAAGAATAAACCTAACCAAAAATTTCTACAATGAAAATTTCAAAATGCTAAAGAAAGAGATAGAGGAAGACACTAGGAGTTGGAAAGACCTACCATGCTCATGGACTGGTAGAATCAATATTGTGAAAGTCACCATCTTAGCCGAAGCAGTTTATAGATTCAATGCAATCCCAATCAAAATACCCATGACATTCTTCACAGAGCTTGACAAAATCATCCTAAAATTCATATGGAATCACAAAAGACCTTGAATAGCCAGAACAATCTTCGGCAAAAAAAAAAAAAAAAAAAAAAAAAGTGCTGAGGGGATCACCATACCGGAGCTCAGATTATATTACAGAGCTATAATCATAAAAACATAATGATACTGGCATAAAAATATGCACATAGATCAATGGAATACAACAGAAGACACAAACATGAGTTCATATAATTTCAGCTACCTGATATTTGATGAAGGTGCTAAGAACAAACAATGGAGGAAAGACAGCACCTTCAACAAATGGCGCCAGCAAAACTGGATCTCCACCTGCAGAAACATGAAACTTGACCCTTTTTTTTCACCCTGCACAAAAGTCAACTAGAAATGGATAAAAGACTTCAATATAAAACCCGACACTCAGAAACTACTAGAAGAAAACATAGGCAGCACCCTCCAAGATATAGGCATGGGAAAGGACTTTCTAAATCAGACACCAGCTGCTCAGGCACTAAGGTCAACAATCAGTAAATGGGACTTCATTAAATTATAAAGTTTCTGTACAGTGAAAGAAACAACTAAGGAAGGGAAGAGGAAACCCAATGAGTGGGAGAAAATCTTCACCAGCTACACATCTGACAGAAGATTAATACCCATAATATACAAAGAACTCATAGAAGAAAGAAATAAGATAAATGACCCAATAAAAAGATGGGTGATAGACCTAAACAGAGAGCTCTCAACTGAAGATATAAAAATGGCTAAGAAGCACCTTAAAAAGTGTTCAACCTCCTTAGTAATTAGAGAAATGCAAATCAAAACCACTTTAAGATTTCATCTTACCCCAGTCAGATAGCTAAGATCTAGAGAATGAAAGACTCCAAATGCTGGAGAGGATATGGAGAAAGAGGAACACTCATTCACCACTGGTGGAAATGGGAACTTATGCAACCACTGCAGAAAGCAGTGTGGAGAATCTTCACAAAACTAAAAATGAACCTACCATATGATCCAATGATACCACTCCTTGGCATATACCCAAAGGACTCATCCTACTATAGAGATACCTGCACATCCATGTTTGTTGCTGCTCTCTTCACAACCTAAAGGAAACAACCTAAATGTCCCTCAACTGATGAATGGTTAATGAAAATGTGGTACATCTACTCAATGGAGTTCCACTCAGCAGTAAGAAAAGATGAAATTATGAAATTTGCAGGTAAATGAATGGAACTAGAGAATGTTATACTAAGTGAAGTAACAAAAGCAAGAGACATATGTTTTCCCTCATTTGCGGATTGTAGCACCAATCCTTTATATGTGAATATATGGATTCTGATGGAACACCAGGAGCCAGGTAAAGGCAAAGGATACATGGAGGTAAAGGAAAAGAAAGAACCTGAAAGGGGGACAGTAAGGAACAGATGCTACCTGAGAGAGCTGTAAAAACTGGCAGTAATAGGCAGGGAGGAGAGGAGGGAGGGACAAGCAAGGGACCACAGTGGGGGAGAGCAAGGGAAGTCAGGAAAGGAAAGATGGCAGGAGTCAGGAGGTATTGAGGGAAGGGTGGAGATAACAGGGACACTGCAACTAGGAAGGGAGGGAGGAGGGAGGCTCTATGGGAGAAAAAAGGAGTAGAGATGAGTGAATCTCTGGGGTCTAGGAAACCCAGAGGGAAAAGTGAGCCCTAGAAACCCTATGAGAAATGCACATAGAGTGTCTGAACATTAACGCATATGTATACCTAGGAGCTGCTTGGTAGGGAACACAGTGCCAGATAGACAAGACCTCCATTAGAGTGACAAACATGCCACTACTGTGGCAGTTCCACATCTTGTCAGGAACAGAGAATATACACCTGGGAAATGCCCAGTAGCAGGTGACACATCTGCAGTCAAATATCTACAAGCAAGGCTCATGGAACATAGCGGAATAAAAGGTAGAGAGAGGTCTAATGCACCCCTCAACTCTCACCAGTGAGGCTTCTGTGTACATCAGAGTGAGATACAAACAGAAGACCTGGAGTTCCACATCTTGTCAGGAACAGAGAATATACACCTGGGAAATGCCCAGTAGCAGGTGACACATCTGCAGTCAAATATCTACAAGCAAGGCTCATGGAACATAGCGGAATAAAAGGTAGAGAGAGGTCTAATGCACCCCTCAACTCTCACCAGTGAGGCTTCTGTGTACATCAGAGTGAGATACAAACAGAAGACCACAACTGGCCACATTTTGGAGAATAAGAGACTGTAGAGTGTAGGATGGGACTCCTATATGGAACCTCACCCACCCACGGCTCAGGGACAATTGCAGAAGAGGAGGCAGAAAGATTGTAAGAGCCAGGGCTGGTTCATGAACATAAGGAGGTAGAGGCTTCCAGGTCACTGGAGGCTTGCTCATGTGAGCCTGTGACAGTGGTGGCCTCGAACATGGGGTGCATGTCAGCTCAGTTAAACAAGGGCCCAAAGGGGAGGTGAGAAATAGGTGGCAGGCCACCACTATATTGAGAACTATTTAAGACTGCTACTGGGTGAGGGAGAGTATGACTTACATACAACTACTGGATGGGCTGACTAGACTCCAGTGGATGCATTTACACTGAAGGACATTTGGGTACAAACACCTGAATGAATAGGACTCAGCATGTATGGTAGAGTGCATAGGGTTCAGTGGGGGAAGAGGGGGAGGCATGGATGGGGGAGGGGTCTGGATTTGAGTGGGAAATGTATGAAATTTTAAAAGCTCAATAAAAAATAAATATAATTTAAAAACAGAATAAAATAAGAGTGCCAATGTATTAACATTTAAGAAATCTCATTTTGGTAAAAAGGAGTAAGATGAGATGGAGGAGGAGGAGAAGGAGGAGGAGGCGGAGGGGGAGGGGGAGGAGGAAGAGTAGGAAGAAGCCATGTCTCAGTCCCAGCTCCTGGACAGGCTGCAGAAATGTAATAACAACTTTTGTTTTTATTCATTCTACCTATTTTTATTGTTAAGGGATATAATTACCTATAAAAGTTTTCCCTGAAATTTCAAAAAGAATAAAAAAGAAAGAGGAAAAGGGAGAGAGGAGAAAGAGGGAAGAAAAAGAGAAGATGTCAGAGACAAACATGGTAAGGGATGAAAGAAACATGCTAGTTTTACCAAAGTGGTACGTGGATTTTAAAAATCACATCATGACAGCTTCCTTTGCCAAGGCTCCAAGAGGCACACACTGGATCTTACGCCAGAACCACTTGTCTTTTGGAAAACAAAGGATCTCAGATATATTTGAACTAAAGTGAGACGAGAACAAAAGCCAAGCAAACCCTCTATATTTCATTGTGCATTTGAATGAATTTTATTTTCATCTTCAAGGAAATGGCTGACTTGATGGTTAGAACAGAAATGAAGTGTAGCACAGGTTGCTCCCTCCCAGAGCTGGCAACACGAATGGTCTTTGCCTAAGCCCTGAAATTTATCTTCTTTACTCTCCATGAAGAAAATACAAGGTAATATCTATTCTGCTACGTTTGCCTTTTTTATTTATAACTGAAAAATAAAATTTTAAAGAAAAATTGAAATCCATTAATCTTTATTTAGTAATTTATTTCTCTCCTAGTAAATGAATTAAAAGGGATATTTTTATAAATGACCTTGGACTACTTTCTAAAGCCAGCATCATTCTTGGTTCTTTTAATGTTGAACAGTTCACTGAACTTAATTCAGTCTCATGGGATTAGCTCTCCTCTGCAGCCATTCCCCAAATAACACCTCTGGATGGATCCCTTGAAGAATTTCATATGAGAAAAGACTAGTGAGTCAAGAAGTCACAGAATATTCCAAGATTTTACCCCCCGCCATGGGATCTCTTGATAAAGGATTTCTGATAGCACAAGAAACATCTCCCTCCATCACCAAATTTGCAATAGTTCCCCTTACAACCACTGCTCCAACTACAAATTATGCCAGTTTCCCAATTGTATCCTCCTCCAGTCTTGAAATTATCTGAGGAGATCATAGGAGACAGTTTTGAAAGAAAAGATCATTGATTTAAAGTGAAAATAAAGCGAATAGCAATTTATGATAGGAGTGTGGGAAGGCCGATGAGCAAGCCTTTACTTCCCTCTCCAGGAAGACCATTGTAGCACCCACACAACCTTAGCTCCAGCCCAGAGAAATCTCTACCAGTTCCTTCAGTGCACACAGCTTCACGGTGCTGGATGTTGCCAAGGGCTTGACTAATGTTTTGGGATGCTCATCTGCCCAATTTCCTCTCTGTGTCTAGAAAATATCTCCTTCTTTCAAGAATCACTTTAAGTAGTAATATTGTAGGAAGCTAACAATGACTAGAGTATAATTATTATTTGTGGAGTATTAATGTGTAGTGAGCACTGGTGTGATCCCTGAAGAATTATATCATTTAAACCTAACATAACGTGAGGAAGGTATTGTTGTTCTCGTTTTTCAGATGATACGTCTCAGGAAGTGAAAAAGTGAGAACTGCAGGCCACTTAAGAGGAACCGCAGTGGGATTTTTATTATCTGTTCACAGTAAGTCTTCTAAATCGTTAAGACGGCCCCTCAATTTGTCTATTTTACGATATTCTCAACATTTTAGATAAACTATTTTTCTAGACTTGATTGTGTGTCTTGGAATGCTATTGTCAATGAGATTTTTATTACATTTCATATTTGGGTAATTTTGTTACCAGAAAAAAACACATCTGATTTCAAAACATTGGTTATATACTTCGTATTAAATACTTGCTAATTTATAAAAGGAGTTGAAAACCCAGCACAATATCAGAAAATGGCCTTAGCAACCCAAAGAGCCTACTTATACCTGGGCAAGTTGGAGGAGCATCATCATTGGCCCACTGTGGTCTTCCCTCTATATTTGAGGTTCTGTAATATATAAGATGCAAGGAATTATGTGTTTCCTTCTCGTACAGAAGTACTATTTATATTGTTCAAAAATTCACCCTTCATACACAGGAACTATTGACACTTTCGACTGGGTAATATTTATTTGGGGGACTGTCCTGTGCATTACAAAACACTCAGCAGCACCTCTGGACTGTCTAGCTCCTAGATGCCAATAGAAATTGTCCTCTCATTGTGATTACTAAAACACAGAACAGAACAAAATAAACATGTATCTCCAGACATTGTTTTTGTTCCCTGGGATGCAAAACTGCATCCGATTAAGACCCACTGCCTTTGAGGAAGCCCACTCCGATCTCTACTGGTGGGATGAAATCTAAGAAGAACCAACTGCAACACTTTACCAGTGACTGACAGACTGGCTCGGGAGAACACATGGGATGAAATTGGGGTTAATAAGATTGGAATTGAGAGGTGATACATTAAAAAAAAAAAATCTGTCTTCTAAGTTATCTCTTTTCTTCTGGGAAAAGGGAGGCCAGAGCTGCTGTAACCATCTTGCTCAGCCATGGATGAATATGATGGAGGCGAAGGTTCAAGAGAAAAGGAGGCAGGGTCACTGAGCTGTCTTCCCAGTGTGTGAGTCAGTACTTTCTTACCAAGGTAGTCTGTATTTCTTCTTTCTCAACCCTCCCGCTTCCTTCCTCCCTCCTTCATTTTAATCAAGACTCTGTTTTTTTTGGGATCTTAAGTTTATAAAAATAAAATTGATCATAATCTCAAAATATTAGTACAATGTTTCTCTCTCCCTCCTCCTCCTCCTGCTCCTCCTCCTCCTCCTCCTGCTCCTCCTCCTCTTCCTCCTGCTCCTCCTCCTCCTCTTCTTCCCATCACCATCATTTCTCATCACTTTTCCCATTCTCTTCCCTGCTTAGGGTCTTGCTGAATTCAGCCTTTGAATACAGAATCATCAAACCTGTTTTAGATGTATGCATGACCTTAATGCTTGTGTATGCTTTTTTAGCTCTCACAAAATGTATTAGATATCCATCTCATTCTGTTTCCAACATTAATCCATAATTTTATACAAAAGTTTAATTCCTTGGCTATTTGGTAATCTACCATATGCCCATAATATATTTTATTACCCTTATTACCCTGATTTATAGTAATAATCATGTATGCCCTCCTTACTCTGTTATTTTAGCATTAATAATTCTGAAATAGGTGCTATGCATATGTATCACTGTGGGGCAAGGATATAAATGAAGGGCAGTGACACTAGCTCAGAGGGTATTCACAATTTTACCTTCCTGCAGCACTGACCCACTGGTCTTAAGAATTGGTCCTTCAATCTGACAACAATACACAAACACTCCTATTACCTCATATTTCCAGCAACATTTGATGTTTCCTAACTTGCCTAATTTTTCCAATATGATCCTTGAAAAATGGGTTTTAGTTGGTTCATCTGTAGTGCTGAGGATATTGATGAAGATATTTTATTTGTTCCTAATAACACTTATTTCAGAGAATTGTCATGAGTGCTTTATAAATCAGTATATGTAAAACAATTATTGGAATAACAGCATTAGCCATTACTATTATTATAACTATTATCAATGTTTTCTCATCATTATTAAACATTAGCCAAAATAATCCTTTTTTTATTTCCTTGTTCATTTGCTTTTCCCAAATCTCTATTTAGAGTTTCCTGTCTTGAACTTCTCTTACATCTAAATAGTCTATATATCAAACCCCATCCGTTAAATAGAGCAAATACCACCTTCAGATCCCTCACAAAGCTGGTGAGTTGGTCTGTTAAGAGAATTAAAAATTTGAATGTAGGCAAACTTCTCAACTTTTCTCCTTGTAAGTTATTTTCTTTTGAGGAGGGGAATACTTCATCATCTATAAGCAAACAAATATGTTCCTGCCTTTCTGTATGTTCACTTTAGAGTTATCTATTTGGTCCTCTAATCCGTTTGGAATTCAGAAATGAGATAGAGATAAAATTGTGGTTTTATGATTTTCAACACCATGAGCCTATTTTTCCAATACTGTTTCTGCAAAAATTCATTCTTTACTCCACCAGTATATGAAATGACTCTATCACAAAATAGTTTCCCTTCATATGTGGAACAGATCCTGGGCTTCCCATTTCTGGTTTATTTCATTAAGTATCATTTGGGTCTTGTGTTAGAGGAACACAGCTTTTCTTAAACTGTGACTTTGTAAAAGGTGTTTATATCTAGCATCTAGTTCTTTGGGGTTTTGTTTGGTTTTATTTTGTTCTGTTGAGACTGGTCCTACACTCAGTACATAGTCAAAGATAACCTTGAACTCCTGACCATTCTCTTGATCTTCCTGACTCTGCCTCCTGCATGTTGGAGTTATAGGAATGTGCCATTATACTTAAAACTTATACCTAGATTTTAAAGTCTTTTTCCTACTAAAAATGGGGATGATAATATTTCATTGAAATTCTTTAATTTTCAGCAACGATTTTATTCTTTTGTTGTTAGTGTCACAAGCTGTACCAATAACAAATTTGTGAATGCATCAAAGGGGAAGGTAGTTTACCTGGCCTTCCAATTCCTAATGCATTTTAAATCTTTCAAATATATGTTTTATATATTATATGGAGCCTTCTTTGTTATTGATTAGACATTAAATCTGTAAATTATTAGTCTGGAACAATCAGAAAATTAATTTAAAAAACTGATGATACTCTAAGCAGCAGGCCTTCTAGAAGCTCTTGTTAATTCCACCGAGTTTTCTGTGCCCATGATCTTGGCATTGTTCCCATCTGTCTGGATTTGGATTCATTCGCAGGAGATTCTGGGGCAGAATTAGAGATTTAAGGTTTCCATCAGAGTATCAACAACTATATAAACAAGGAAAAATCAGCAGGAAGGGCAGTTAAACTGCTATACAGACCCAACAGTCTCAGCCATCTCAGCAAGGGATTGAAAAAAATGAATGTTCCCAATTAGTTGACCTATTTGGGGATGAAACAGCCAAGCCTTCACATACTAACTTCTTCAACCATAAGAAGGCAGGTGATCCAGAAAATGTGAGACCTCCCATGAGGTCTTAGCAAATGACGTGTGTGTGTGTATGAGTGTATGTGTGTGTGTGTGTTGTGGTGTGTATATGTGTGTATGTGCGGTATGTGTGTGTTGTGGTATGCTGGTATGTGTGCATGTGTGTTGTGTGTGTGCGTACGTGGTGTGTGTGTACAGAGACACACAGAGGGAATGTGAGAACTCTGTTAATTAGTAACATTGATAGCAAGCATGCTAACCACATTTCTGAGCTTAAAGTGAATATGTCCAAAGTGTTTTATTAAGCATGATGTCTGATGTTGGCCTTTGTTTGATAACCTTTATCAAGGTATGAAAATTACCTTCTAGACTCCCATCCTCAGACCTCTTGGGGAGCACGGCTTCTGGACCTGACCCCGCCCTCACCTCTCTCTGCTTCCCGGGACCTGTACCACGGGCTAACTCTCCTAGCCTGCACTCCCATCCTCAGACCTCTTGGGGTAAGTCTATAGCACAGGCCTCCGCTCTTTGGCTCCCCAAGCCACAATCACCCTTCCCTCTCCCCCGCTGTTCTCTACTCCTAGTTTGGGCCCTGCGCCATTCCTAGTCTTGGGTCCCCAGACACCTGGGGAATCAATACTGCTTCCTGATCTTTTTCACCCAGACCAACTTAGTGCCTTCCCCCAGCCCTAGGAGCACTGATCCTGGACCTGGCCCCGCCCTCACCTCCCTTTACTTCCCTGATCCTGCAACCTG
>NW_008359442.1:8786185-8821297 GCF_000622305.1 Nannospalax galili
CCTGTCCTGTTGTTCAGGGAGGCCTAGGAGACCCCACCAGATGGACTTGAACCAATGCCCATTCTATAAAAAGGAGGGTCAACACAGAGGATTCATTTCCTCCATGCTTCTAAGCGAAGCCAACCATGGTCGAGCAGGACCTTTGACTTATCTTCACATAGGTGGAACTGGTAAAAGAAAGGGGCCAGTGGCTCCTCCCAAGCCCAGACCCTCAAAGGGCCTTAGAGTAAAAATAAATTGGTTTATCTGGGCCAGCTGTATGGCCTTAAACACCCAAAATGAAAGTATAACCAAAGATTAAAGGGGACAATATAATTTTTTTATTCCAATATAATCTTTTAAGAGTCCATATGTATAGCTAAAGGCTACATAACAAGCAACAATGCCAGATAGGAGATACCTTCTTTCGAGTTGTTAGCCAGGGTGGCCCAAGGGTCTCCTATATAGTAACCCATCATAGAACTGGGAAAATGAACAGCAGACCCCAATCTTATCTAAAGGAATATTGACAACTGATTGTTGCTAGATGAGGAACAGCTGACCTTCCTAAAACAAAGAACTCTAGATAGGTGGACTACATTCACTGAATGGACAAGTAGTAGGGAACGTCTGTGGGTGTCGACAACACAGCAGACAGTAGCAGGGATATCAGAGTATAAGGGCTCTAGTTGGGGGAGGGAGGCTATGGGAGGGTGCCATCTGGGAAGTGGCTGTATAGTTGAATAAGATGGTTTGGGGTGTTCTGTGTGATATATATACACCCACAAAATAAATCAACAAATAAAAAATGCATGGTATTTGAGGAGGAAGCATAAAAATTTACATCATGTTAATTAGTAGAGGTGAAAAACATTAACATTGAAATCTACCTGATGACTTTATATCCATACACAGGTGCCAAGGATCCAAGAGCAACCGACCATCGTTACCACTGAAATCTACCTGATGACTTTATATCCATGCTCAGGTGTGCCAAAGATCTGAGTGCAACTGAGTATGACTAGTAATAATCAGATATATACAGACTAGAGATGCATGCACCAACATCTCAGTGTTATTAGCAAAAACAAGGAGTCTTTCTGTAAGAAACAGTGTATTTTAACATGAAATGGAGATATTTTCTAAAGGTTAAAAACTCATTCAATTTTATGTCTTACAGGGCTTATACTGAGTTCAGTATTGTATAACTGTATTAATTCAACAGTGAACCTAAAATTTTTATAGCCACTTTTGAAAGAGATATATCTTCGCTCTGGAAACTGTTATTGAGTATGTTAGAGCTGTAATGAAATGCTTCTTCTAAAAGAACTCATCTGAGTACATGTAAAAGAGTTGATAGTTGAACTTCCTACTGATTATATATTTATCTTTAGGTCAGTATCATACTGTTTCAATTACTTTAGGCTTCCAATTAATTTCAAAATCTGAAATATGAGGCAAGCAAATTTGTTATTTTTCTTTTTTCTTTTTCTTTTTTTTTTTGTGAACCAAAATAAACACTGCTTCTTTATTGGTTGATTAACACATGAAATGCAAATTTCAATTTGTATCAGCTTGATTCCAAAATGTGCAAAAGCAGTCCTTTTATATATATGCTGCTAAACCTTTTAATCACTAATGTCACAAAATTACATCTTAATTTACTATGTGCCTTAAATAATAACTATTTTAAATTCATTAGTCTCACAAATTATATGGAAAGCAAACTATAGAGTTAAAAACCAAAGTAACTACAAACTTCCTTTTAGACCAGTAATTAATGTATCAGTCTTATGAATCATATAGGGAACAAAAAGTTGAGTCACAAACCACTGTTACAATGACTTGCCTGCTAGTCTGTGTGAGAGCTTTGTTTCTTCATATATCTCCAGGTTCCTAATTTCTTTCTGTTTCTCTCTGTAGGACTCCCTTCAGCATTTCTTGCAAAATGAATTTAGTGATAATGTAAAGAAGTCTCTCAATAAGGAATAATATTCTCTATCACAAGATGTGAGCCACCAATGCAGGTCCTTATGGTTCACAAAAATCTTGGGATGCAATGCTTTCAAAGACATCAATCTAGGTGTCTCTGTCCAAAGTCCTGGGATTCTATTCCTTCCAACTAGGGTCCCTGAGTTCGGCATCACAGACTTGTCAGGGATGAGAATTTAACTTGGGAATTCTCTTGGTCTTCTAATGATGCCTACAGCCTGCTTCTCAGTATTTCCTATTCTCTGGGTGAATGGGGTTGGAGTAGTTTAGGCATTCCTCATCAGGGCCTTGGGATACCACAATGAATTATTACTTTTCTTTATTTAGCATATCAATTATTCCTAGCCATGATGTTCAAGTTCTATCCTCACTGGTGTTAGGGTATGAATAAGCCCCATAAGTTGAATTGGTCCAGACTATAAAATTGCCTAGTCTATCTGTTGGAGGACCTACTTTTCCAGTCTCACTGGTCAATTGCCTGGTGATAGAACCACTCCCAGGAAGGCAGGGTCACCTTAAGTTATGCTAAATAGATGGGCGGAATACTTAGTGTCTTAATAAAGTAGTGAATATTTCTGCCTGGAACTAGCTCAGAGCCCCGAAGAACTTCCAGACCAGCCACTGCCATGTAGGGTTCCGTAAGTCTGTCTGCTTTCCTGAACTCTTCAGGAAAGCGTAATTTCTCCTTTTCTTCTTCATGCCTTTCTTACTAAACATGTTTCCTTTAAGGCTTTGGGCTGCTCTTAACATTTTGTATTTCTTCACTTTTTCTCTAAATCTTCCTTCTCCCAGCCATGTGGCTGTGAGTCAACCATGCGTCTGACCTCCATGCAGGCTCTAAACCTGGATGGCTCCATGGCTTTCTTTCCTTCTTCCCACTATTCACCTGCTCAAGGCAGCTGCCAAGATTACCAGTTTACCTGCCCTGAGAATTTTTCTTTAAGATTCTAATAAAGTTGCAAAAGCTTCTGTTTGGGTCCATTCTTAAATTCTTTTATGAATGAGACTAAGAACCCCCTAGGGGACCCTCTTTCTCCCTATTTCACTGGGATTCTTCCATCTCTGAAACGTCTAACTAGAGCTATTCCACTGTTGGTGTGTTTCCTGTGATGTGTTTTCTATTCTGACTTATTATAAATTTCTTTTTATAATTATATCACACGATGTATCACAAGCTTTGCATGGGCTACTTACCACACCAATGGAGTCTTCGTTGGTTCTCACTGTAACACTAGCTGTGATGATCCATTTCTGAATCCCATGTTAGATTTGAATTCCTCAGACCTCTAGGCACTAATAATTTTAGGCTGAATTTCTAATGACATGCTGAGGTGGAGATTTACCTTCAGGAAGTGAATTTGAAAGAGTTCTTGGGCTCAAACCTTGAGTGAGACTACAGAAAATAGGACTGAATCAAGACAGGAACTGAATGTCAATGCAACCACCAATGGAGACACCACCTGGTAAATAATGCTACAGCCTGCTTCCTGGGGAGCTCTGGACCTGGGAAAGCCATTCAAAGTAGTCCTGTTGAACAAGAGAGTGATAATTTTTTTAATATAATCTTTTTCATTTTTCGAGAATTTCATGAGTGTATATTTGCAATGTTTCTACCCCTTCCAGGTCCCTTCCAACTCCTCCCACATCCCCAAGTCCCTTACAATTTCTTTTCCTCTTCTTTGATTATTGTTACATACACATGTTTATAAATATAAATATGTATAATGCACTGAGCTCATTTAGTGGTGCTCCTGTATACATGTTTTTAGGGCTTCCTACTTGGAATTAGATAACCTCTCAAGCTAGTCCTTGGAGAAAGCTGGCTCTTCCTCAGCATCAGGTGATCGCCTTGTTGCTATTCATATTTAGATGGAACCCTGTGAAAATTTCCCCCATCTTTATTGGCATGTCAACTGCTTTTGTCATTATGCAGATCTTGTTAGGCTACCATACTATTGAGATTTTTGGGTATATAGCTTCCCTATTGCCTTGTTGCTATTCATATTTAGATGGAACCCTGTGAAAATTTCCTCCATCTTTATTGGCATGTCAACTGGTTTTGTCATTATGCAGCTCTTGTTAGGCTACCATACTATTGAGATTTTTGGGTATATAGCTTCCCTATCAAGACTAAAATATATTAACTAGCAACAAGTATCTTGTCCCTCTGGCTCTTTCAATCTTTCCTCCCCCTCTTTGGCAATGTTCCTTTAGGCTGAGGTGTAAACATTGCATTGCAGAGGTATCATTGAAGATTAGGTACCTCACAATCATTTGTTCTCTGCATTTTTACGAGCTGTGAACTTTGATGAGTGGTGAGAACCACACTGATCTGTGAACATAAGGATATGTATTTAGAATATACTAAGAAATCACATTGGTCTAAGAAAGTGAAAGTCGTAGGATTTTCTCTAGGGTTTACAACCTCTCCAACCATGTGTACTTGGCTATGTTTACAGTACTGTGCCTGGATTCCCTCCTACTGAGCAGGTTTAAGTCTGTTGTAAACGGAACTGTTTTGTTAGCTCCCTCTTTGGCTTATTCATTGTCAGTATAGAAACAACTTTTTTTTTTTTTTTGAATGTTGATTTTGTATCCTGCTACTTTTTAAAAATTACATTTAATTTTGGCTTTCCTTCCTCTGTAATCTTTAGGTTTTCTACATGTAGGCTCATTTCACCAGCACAGAGAAACCGGTGTATGTCTGGTTCAACCTGAATGCCTTTTTATCTTGTCTAATTGCTCTGACTAGAACTTTCAATAATGTGCTGTACAGAAATAGCAAAAGCAGATGTCCTGGTCTTCTACTTTCTGACCTTATAAGAACAGCTTCCTCCTGTCCCCAGGCTTCCTGATTTTGTTTTCTGCTTGGTTGTTCTTCTGTGTGTTATAACTTTGGTCATATTAAGATGTTTCTGTTCCAATGATCAGCTGGGGATACATATTCATTTCTAATTATTTTCTAAGTCCACATGTAGCAATATTTTAAATTACCCTGTACCACATATGTGGATCATTTTGATTATACTAGCCATTAAATATCAGACTCTCAAAAGAAGGAAAAAGGTAAAAAATAAAGAGAAAAGAAAATCCCACTGTCATTAGCCCTCTACATCCCCTGTCAGCAACAGAGAGTGGTACAACAGTGCCAGCCTGCTTCTGGTCAGCATCTTCATGGTAAGAAGCTATAGTCAGAGCCCAGATTCCTGATATTTGGAGGACAAGGTTCTTATTGCTTACCCAGCTCCCATAAGCTGTTATGCACTTGCTCAAGGAATGCAAGCATGTCTGCCTAACGGAGCAGAAGAATAAGATGGGTGTCGAACGTCCCCAAGAGCTGAAATTGGTGTAAATTAACCATGATTTGGTATACAAGCCTTGTCTAGAAGTTACAAGCCTTCAAATAGATTCACAAGTCCAAAATTATTACATCAGCGTATTCTGTCGATGAAGTTGTCTAAGTCTAGGTAGGGAGGCAGAGTCTTAGCAATTCCTGTTGTGCTATCTTCCTTGATGTTCAAGGCCTAACCATAAAAATAAAATGAATTTTTCCAAAAAAAAATGGGGCTGAAGAGATGGCTCAGCAGTTAAGAACACTGGCTGCTCTTCCAGAAGACCCGGGTTCGAATCCCAGAGCCCACATGGCAGCTAATGACTGTCTGTAACTCCAGTTCCAGGGGATCCGGCCTCCTCCTCTGTTCCCCAGCCCACATGGCAGCTAACGACTGTCTGTAACTCCAGTTCCAGGGGATCCGGCCTCCTCCTCTGTTCCCCACAGGCACTGCATGACACGGGTGCACTTACCTACATGCAGGCAACATATGAATACACATAAAATAAAAATAATAAATAAAATATTAAAAAATGAATTTTTCCTACTTAGGTGCAGATACTTTGATTACCTGTAATCCTTGCTTATAGCACACTATTACTGTTTTTCCAGGCATGACCCACTTTTATTTATAGGCTTCTTCATCAATTTATTTGTAAAGCCATTAATTTACTTAATATAGAGCATCTGTCCACAGCAAGAATTAGAAAATGATAATTTATTGTATCTTCAGATCATCTTCTTTTCTATCTTTAATATGTGGCCTAATATGTCATTAATTTCTGTTAGTATAACTATGTATGTATATATGTCCAAATATACAATTTTGGAAAATTATTTTTCTGTATTTATGAACTGGAAATTTCTATATTTATAATTAACTTCATTAATTTCATTACTCAAGCTTTACTTACTCTATTTTCCTTTGCTAGATCTAACGAATATACGGTAAAGGAATGTCTACAATTTATAACTCTGCTGGTTTAACTACCTTTAATAGTCTTATCAGGTTTCTTTTTAAAATTCTTATTTTTTGTTCTTGTTTTATGTATATGAGTGTTTTTCTGTATGTACTGCCCTTGGAGGTCAAAAGGAAGTGTCAGATTCCCTGCAACTGGAGTTACAGACAATCCTTAGCCCCCATGTGGGTGCTGGGAACTGAACGGTGGTCCTCAGCAATAGCAGCCAGTGCTCTTAACCATGGAGCCATCTCTCCAGCCCCTTATCAGTTTTTATTTTATCTAATTTTAGCCTTCCAGGGGTTACATATGATTGACTTTGATTTATTGTTTCATTGCTTCATTTGAGCATGTGACAGTAGAGTTATGGTAGTTTACCTAGAACTGCTGATCCTCTATCTTCAACCTTTCTACGTATATTTCTTGCTTTTTGGCTTAGTTATTATGTATTTATGTATGTATTTATTTATTTATGTACTTGGTTTAAACCAGATAAAAGTTTTTATTTTCCATAAAGGAATTCTGGAGATAAGAAACAGGGGGCTATAGGCCCTGGCCTATATTTCCTCTATCCCTCCCCTCCATAATGGGTGTTCTATCCTTAGGCACAAAGATAACTTTTTGGATTGTTTCTGCTTTCTTTTTCTTGTGGACAGATAGCAGGGGAGATGGGTCCAAGGCTATCTTCTTTTCAGATGATTGCGGGGCTTAACATGGTCCCACATAGATTGTGAGCTCCCTACAATAATCAAAATGCAAACATTTAATTTTTAAGGTAAGTTTTTATTTATGTATAAGTGTGTGTTTGTATGCCATATGTGTGCAGGTAACTGCAGAGGCCAAAAGAGGGTGTTGGGTCCCCTAAGCCAAAGTTATAGGCAGTTGTGAGGTGCCTGACACAGGTACTTGTCCTCTACATGAGCAGCAAAGGCTCTTAATGACTGAGCCATCTCTCCAGTCCAGATGCATTTAACAATTTTAATAAATGTATAGGCCCTGTTCTGACTTTTTGAAAAGAAAATAATAAATAAATAAATAAATAAATAAATAAATAAATAAATAATAAATAAATAAATGGTATTAATTTGGGAGGGAGACTTGATAGGGGGATTCTGGGGAAATTGAAGGGGGTATGATCAAGATACATTGTATTCATGTATGAAATTTTCAAAAAAAATTAAAATATTATTAAAAATAATAATGGAAGGCAGGCTGTCAGGCATGGTGGTAGTGCATGCCTTGAATTCTAGCACTGAGGAAGGAAAGGCAAGCAGATCTCTGTTACATCAAGGTCAGCCTGGTCGACATAGTGAGTTTCCAGGCCAGCTGAGGCTACAGGGAAACCTTTTCTCTCTCTCTCTCTCTCTCTCTCTCTCTCTCTCTCTCTCTCTCTCACACACACACACACACACACACATTCTCTCTATATATTCTTCAAGAATTTCATACAGTGTATTTGATCAAGTTGACTTCATCCCAGATATGCAAAGATGATTCAACATATATATAAATAAATCAATAAATATACCTCACCACATAAATAAATTCAAGGAGAGAAATGAAATGACATGATTATCTCATTAGGTACATAAAAGTCCTTTGACAAAATCCAACATCCATTCATTATAAAAGTCATGGAGAACATAAAGGCACAACAGCCAACATCATTCAAATGGAGGAAAAGTCAAAGCATTTCCACAAAAATCAGGTGGAATACAAGGATGTCCACTTCCTTCCTGTTTAAAAATAATTTGAAGTCCTAGCTAGAGCAATAAGACAAGTGAAGGAGATAAAGAGGACAGAGTTAAGGAAAGTCAAAGGATCCTTACTTTTATTTTAGATTATGTGTTCTATACATAAAAACCCAAAAGACTACACCAGAAAAATCCTAGAGAAGAGAAGCATATTAAGCAAAGTACCAAGATGCAAAATTAACAACAGATATCAGTAGCTTTCCTGCATACAGAGAGAAAGAAACACAGAGAAAGAAATTAGTGAAACCATCTCATTCATCATTCTCTCTCTGTCTTTCTGTCTGTCTCTGTCTCTATCAATCTATCTATCTCTGTGTGTGTGTCTGTGTGTGTGTGTTGGAATAAATCTAACCAAGGAAGTGAAAACCTTGTATATTAAAAACTTTAAGACAATGAAGAAAGAAATTGAAGATTTCAGAAGCTGGAAAGTCTTCCCATATTCATATATCTGCAGGGTTAAAATTTATTTTTGACACAAGGTCTCACTTTTATAACTCAAACTGACCTTGAATTCATGATCCTACTCTTTTGGTGTCCTGGTTGCTGGAATTACAGATATGTGTCATGATACAAATCTAAGTGTACCTCATATCTAATATATTTTAATATTTCTTGCATCTATTATAATTATGCCCTATAGCCAGGCATGGTAATGCACACCTTTAATCCCAGCACTTGGGAGGCAGAGGCAGGTGAATCTCTGTGAATTCAAGGCCACCCTGGTCTACATAGTGAGTTCCAGGACAGCTGGGGCTACAGAGAGACCCTGTCTCAGAAAGATTAAAAAAAAAAAAAATTAAGCCATATAGTCCATAAGCAATGGTTTATATCACACCAGTTCAAAAGTCTTTGAAAACTGACCTTATAATTACTTATTCAGCACCAACCATAAATTTCCCTACATCTGCTGGAGGACAAATCTGATGTAATAACATGAAATCATTTCCAGTGAGATACAGAAACACTGTTCCTATACAGCTCGATTCTGGTTGTCCTTTTCCTTCCTTTGTGCAGTTTAAAGTTCTTATATCTATGTATGTTATAAACCCTCTATACATAGTTGTAATTTATTTTATATCATTTTATGGCTATTTAAACAACAACACAAAGAAAGAAGAGCAAGGATGTGGTTGTAGGTTTTGCTATATTATGACCTTGTCTGATTCTCTTTCTTCATTCTGTGGCTTCAAGTTACCTTTGCATATCATTTATTTCTTCCATAGAGTTTGTTCTTCCTCCGTGCTATTAATATCAAACATATCTTATTTCTCTGTTATTGTCCAAAAAGTCAATTATAAACATAGGGTTTATGAAATCGTCTTACATCAAGAGAAAAGGAAATGTGTATGTTTACTTTTGTTTTATACAAATATACTTATCTTTGCTGGCACGCTGTCTTTGAATTTGGATTTGAATTTCCACATGGACTTATTTGCTTTCAGCTTGAGAGTTTCCTTTAGCATTTGAATATACTATTTTTTTTACAGTGAGTCTGCAGGAAGGAACTATTTCAGATTTGTGTATCTGGGAATACCTTTATTTTGCCTTCACTTTTATAGATTTTTTTCTGGATATAAGATAATGGGTGGTTAGTCCTTTTCTTTCAGCACATGAAGAAATCATTCACTGCATTTTGGCCTCCATTGTTTCTGCTAAGAAATCATCTGTTTAACTTGCTAAGGTTTTCTTGTTTATAAGGCGACATCCTTTACTTACTACTTTAAAATGATTTCTTTGCCCTTCACTCTCAGCAGATTTAATATCAAATATCTGGGTGGAAGTTTCTTTCCATTTATTCTGCTTGGGAAAGTTGACAAGCCTCAGCTTTGTAGCTAGAGGTGAAGGCAGTAGCTAGTATCTCATGAATGGCAACGCTGCTTTACTAGCAGGGGCACTGGTAATATAAGGGTAGGGGTGAAATCTCTGATCTCTATAGCTGACCACTCCTTCCCCCATAGAGAAAGGAGGTCCCGTAAACAAACTGTTGCAAGGACACCTGGGGTCTAGCATCTATGCCTACCACACCTAAGATAGAGCTTTACTTTTCAAGTCGGATTTCAATGACAAAAGCATCAGATGCTGAACTGCGGGTCACACTTACTAAATTAACCTCTGCAACTTGGTGCTAGGGATGATGAGAAATTATGGTGTCCAAACCCTCTTGCTGAACTATTCCTTCCTTTGATTGAGAACTGAGGAGAGAGAAAGACTTGTCTTAGTACATATGGAGCAGAGCATCTATTGTGCTCACTGAGGAGAATGCAGCAAGAGGATGAGTAGCTGTTGACTCGTGTCACATTCTGAGTCTCCAGTTGATATTCTTGAATTTATATTTCTTCCCATTTGCTCCTACACTTAGGATCATTTCCAGGGATATTAACTTGCTCTCTCCATGACGAGGGTGATTGGTTGATAAAGAAATAAAGATATATAGATTTATGATAGAACTTACATGTTATGGGTTTTGTCCATAAGGTAAATATTCTAAGACATCGTAGAGCCCTCATTGTTATAGCAGAATTTCTGATTTTTCTGATGTCTTCTGAGACAATTTCTCAACTCTTTCTTCTACCACATTCGTTGAGATTGTGATTTAACAATTCTTTTTTCACATCCCTCTCACATTTCCTAAAAGCAGCTTCTGACTCTAGAGAATTTCATAATACCTCAATCCCAGGTCATTCTCTTCCCTTGGGTCTCCACTGTGCTTATATTTAATTGACCCCACTGGCTGTAGATAAAAGAACTAGGAAGGAGGAACTTGATGGACAGGGGCAGAACAGATGCCTGTAGTTCTTTGCACAGCATCTATTCATCCCATTCAACTTGCATTCTGACAAGAACTTATTGCCAACACTAGACCTCATCTCCTGTTTCTCTCTCCCACAGTAGCTACTGGGCAGGTAATGATCCACTTAGACGGATGCAATAGAAAGGACATAATTAGAAATTGTTTCTGGTAAAATGCTGAGTCCTTGTAACCCTCTCATACTGTAGTCCAGTTTCTATTCCTTCATCCTGTTCCTTATCTTCAGCCCTGTTCCAACTCCCAAGCACACACATAGAGAGCAAATCTGCTTCTTTATGCCTACACTGCATCAGAAGAACATACCAAGGACATGGTGTGTGTTATGTGTTGTAATTCCTATAAAGGATGGTAGGACACTGTCCCAATTGTCATGAAGCTTACATCATCCTTAGTAAAAGATGAAGAAGGAAGGTACACTTGAACTGACCTTTTCTATCGATTTTCAATGCTTCAGTAGATGAACCCACTGCATCAAGGGTTAAACACATAAATCATATCAGTTTCAGCATACCAGGAAGTGGAGGGATGATCTATTACTTTCCAACATTATTGTATTGATAACGCAAAAGCAGATTTTAGTGGTGCATCAAACCTTTTCTTCTGCAGTATTGCTGTACTTAAGTGTCTCCCAAAGCAATTGCTTTTTGTTTCTGCTTTTAGTATCATGCCATTAATCCCAACGTTTTGTTTGGAGCAAGGTGATATGTGTGAACTCAGGTTTTGAAATTATAATAGTTAAAAGCCCACATTTAAAAAGGCAGATGCAAAATGGGATTTCATTTCTTTTTGGCATTAGGCTTTTTAGCATCGGAAAAATAACAATCTGCAGAGAGGAATTTTTCAATAAGAGCTATAGCTCAGATATTTTTAGCCACAATTTCTTCCAAATCGGCTGCAGATATGAATCTCGTTGTAGCAATGATAGTTCAAAAAAGTGATTGTGTAAAATTGATTTAAATCCTTTGACAGTATGTCGATATTCTATAGTTAAATTAAAAAGAGTTGTGTGGGTCATGGATGTGATTGCTATGAAGCAGAACTTTGCTGCCTCTTCCTCAAAAATTATAATGCAGAACTTTATCTTCCAATGTTTCGGCCGTTCCTCTCTCCAACAAGCTCTGCAGCCCACTTGAATCAGGCCCATTTACTTGATGTATATAATGAAACAGTTAAGCTGATTGAGAGACATGCATTTGGGTTTGATTGTCATTGAAATGGAAATATTTTTGCATTCTTATGGAGAACGAGAACTTTTCCACCAGAAGTTCTCATATTTTGAAGTTCTCTAGAATTAGGAGGAATTCATGTGGGACTCAGACCAAAGTCTCTCTCCCTCTTTTTTCATATACAGATAAATGAAACAAAAGACTTCTGTGTGGCCCAGACCTTGCATTAGAGGTCTCGGGTAAATTCCGTTAGTTCTCCTTCTTACTGGGAAGGACATGAGGTGCAGAGAAGCAAGGCCATTGAGATAACCAGTGCCCTGCTGAAGCTCATCCTGGGTTCTTACTTTTCCTTCTCTTTCCTGTTGCCTAGATGATTCATGATGGGGGAATTCTCAATTTTTGGTGATTCAGCATGCTAAGATCTACAACTACTTAAGAGCACACCAGATGTTGTGTTTTCGTCATACCAAAGAATTTCCTACGGGGTCCTTTTTAATAGTCAGGTGCTTAAATTACTACAAATTTTAAGATAAATGGTAGAATACTAATCATATGATTAACTTGAGTCTAGCAATCCAGTAATAGTTTCTAAATAGCTACTATTTATGTATTCTATGTGTGGTGCTATTAACTCTTCACAATCACCTTGTGGGGGGGTCCTTATTTTAGCATCATTTTATAATAAAGTGAACTGGGGCATAGAGAGCAAACTAACCGGAAGTTGGTAAAGGACAATTCAAACCCCCTTTATTCCTGACCTTGTGCCACAAGCAATGTACTCTATCTCAGTTGGGTGGAGCATTTCTTCAACTTTGATAGGATCCTATAACACTCAGAAACTTCACCTGTTGACAGATCATTTACGGTTGGGTTACAGTACATGCAGTTTAAGGCAGGTAAAAAATTGTAAGGTGCCTTTTGCCCATCATATTACTAAATGAGGACATGCAGAACAATGGCAAATATGAAACGCCTGCTGCCTGAATGAGTTGGATATAATGTATCCTCCTGAGACATTTATAACTGGGTCTTGCACCCAACTGATAGCACCATATGGGGATATTCTGGAAATTATAGAAAGTAGGGCACTGGGGGCAGGCTTTGGGGTATGTCATATTACTTTCCCTTGCTTCCTGTCTACCAGGAGGTGAGTAGCCCTTGCCATATGCTCCTGCTATCATGATGCTCTGCCTCATCATATGCCCTGAAACAGTGGCACCAACCATGACAGAATGAAGCCTCTGAAACTGTAAGCCAGAACAAATCCTCCTGCTAAATTGTTTCTCTCAAGTGTTTTGGTTATAGCAATAATAAAACTCACTAATAATTTGTAAGCCACTGACAAGACTTCTTGAATTCTATCAGTATATCTTGACTATGAACACCTATATATGGAGTTTCATTGTTGGTTTTAAGTCACTAACACAGTGGGTCCTCCATGAAGCTTAGCTGCACTGACAAGTTTTCTTATATTCCTGCCTAGTTTAGCAAGCTCCAAAAATTTCCAGTGGAGAGCCCAGCATATTCTCCCTTATCTTTTCCCTGCCCTGCCATATACCTAGAAAAAAAAAAAAAAAAACTTTCAAAATAGTTTTTAACCATAATTAGATAGAAATTTGAAGTTTACAGAGACTGGAATAAGAGCCAAAAAATATGTATTTATTGCGATGGAGGCTTCTGGAGGTTTAGAAATTGCAGCTAGTTTCTCTCTGTGGGTTGGAGGGTGGTCTCTGAGGATTAGCAACACATACCTGGTCTTTGGCTGCCATGCTGATTTTTTTCTGTCAGGCTGTGGAGTATTCTCAGCCAAGGTTCCCAAGTTACAGATTACTTTAGAATATAACAGTGGCTGTTCTCTCTAGGGAAACCGATGGGTGGGTGCACAGAGTGCTGTTGCTTAGTGTTCCAAAAACAAGCAAGTATCTCTGAAAACTTAGTATTCAAAGAAAAAAATAGTGTGGGATTGAAATGCTGATCTAAATGCAAAATACTTTGAACCCACAAGTTATTAACAATACACACAGTTCTAAGGGCTCTCTTAGTGCTGGTGCCACCAAACCTTCTTTCACTTTGAACTAGAGTGATGACATCTAAACTGCTATTTCTTTTCCCTACATTGTCCTCTTTCATGTTTTGGTGATATTTCAGTTAGATAAATTCCTTTCAAACATTTTCTAGCCTTTCATTCCACAGTACAGATGTTTTCAATAGTTCCCCATTACGTATAAAAGAAAATTCCAAATTTGTTGCTATTGTGGGGTAACTACCATGTCTCCCCACTATGAAATTTTCCTTCAGCATAGTGATTCTCAACTGGGGGGCAGTTTTACCCCTCAGAGGACATATGGTTGACATAGTCTGAGAGGGAATAGACTAACAGATGGAGATGAGTGATTCAGGAAAATCTCCCACAGTGACCAAGAAAGTCCATAACAAGGAAGTCCAGAGTGTAGAAAGCCAAAGTGCTGGAATTTGAGAGGCCTTGCTGTGTACAAGTGTGGCATGGGATTATTTCTGGATGCACCGTGCATTCTCATTGCCTTCTTTAATACCTATGTACTACTTTGACTTTTATTTCTACCAACTTCCCATTGCCTGCCATGCCCTCCTCTGAATTTAGAATATGTTTGGGTCTCATTCCTAGGTGGCTTTTCTTAAATGTTTCATTTTCCCCATGGCATGATACGCTTTTGAAATCTAAAGCATCTTTCTTCTCTCCCTCATAAGCCTCCCCGCCCCCAGTTAGTATCACAAGACTGTGCAAATAATAGGTTCTGATAAATATTTGTGGTGTGACTGGACACAGCAAAGCAGTTCATTTTGACTGTGGCTTCCCTTTATAGCCATGTCTCTCCACTTTCTATATAATTTGATCACTGCTACTGCAGTGACTGAATTCCTAATATGTAGGCTCAAGCACAGTGCCTTTGTTTTAAGATAGTGACAGTTTTACCACGCTCACAGCTCATAATGGACTATCAGTGATCGGGTATGGCCCTGTCTTATTTGTCACGCCTCTTGGCCTGCTATTATCCCAAATGAGCGGCCATGTGGAACAAATCACGAACTTGAAGGACAAGGCAAAATTACTAGGAAAGAAAGCATGAAATGGTAAATGTTTTATTTAATCTAGAATGATATGGAAATGTTTCATCTGATGCCAGCCTGCTGTTTTAAACAACCTCAGCTTCATTATTCAGAGCCACTCACGTTAATGTATCTTTGCAGAGGAAAGCTTGCTAAGTAGGCTAAGAGAACACATTAGTGGATTGTGTCTGTCCTGGTTGCTACCTCTCACGCAGATAAATGGTTCAATTTAATTTAATTTACCAAACATGCATAGAGCACCTAGTATATAAAACACACATATGCATGGTGCCAGGCAACTGACTATAGAGTAGTGGATATAAAATGCCCTTAGGTGATTTGCTATGGATATAATATAATAAGGTGAATGGTTATAAAATGCAGTTCTGTCTGTGGGCACTCTAGATACAGAGTAATCAGGATTAGGGAAAGAAAACTGCATACTTACTTTTAAGTATAAAGGAGATCTAGGGATGACTTGATTTTAGTTTTATTTTAGGAGCATATTAATTTTCTATTGCTGTTGTCACAAATTACCACAAGCTTACTGATTTAGAATAGCAGAAATACATTATTTTTCTGGTTCTATGGGTTATGAGTCTCACTGAGATGACATAAACGTGTCACTACGACTGTACTACTGCCCACAAGTTCCAGGGTAGCGTTTGTTTCCCTGACTTTTTCACTTTCTAAGCTGCTCATGTTTCCTGGCTTATGGCCTTGTTCGTCTATCACCAAAGTCATCAATCCTGGGTTGAAGCCTCATGCCTCGTTTCTCATCTTTTTCCGCTTTTAAAGACGAGATTGGTTTGGGCCTATTTGGGCTGTCCAGGATATTTCCCCCATCGAAATGTCTTCAACCTCAATTACCTCTCCAAAAATTGCATTTACAATTTCCAAGCATGAAGATGTGGACATCTTTGAAGAGCTATTATTCTCTCTACTACATAATACAAAACTTAATGCATGAATATGGAGTGTATAACTTGATGAATTTCATACATCTACTCCTATAACCAACACTAGGAAAAAAGATGTAAAACATTTCCAATACTAATTTTCTAGAACTTCTTGCTGACAGCTCAGAGACCAAGCATTTAGCCAAAGAAAAGCACTGTTTGACTTCCATCAGCATTGTTTAGTTTTGTCTGTTCTTTAAACTTTATAGAAATGAAATAAAAAATTGCATGACCTTTGTGTTGAGGCCCTTTTCCTTAATAATGCATTTGTGAGAGTCATCCAGATTCACCCTTATACAGGAGCAGTTTATCATTCCATCCTGAGAATATACCAGTTCATTTACTTAGTCTATCAGTGAAACAGATTTAAGATGTTTGCAGCTTGGGCCTACTAAGAGCACAGTGATCATGAACTGATTTTTGCCTGTCTACTGGCTCATATCTATACACATGCTGATAAGTAGATATTACAAAAGTTTTCTAGTACAAGTGGACCAATTTATTCTCACCAACCATAATAAGAATTTCAGTTGCTCTTCTTCCTTCATGCATCTCTTGATTTGAGGCTTTTTGTGTTTTTGACTTGCATTTTCTTCATGACTAATAATATTGAGCAAATTTTTTTGGTTTTGTTTTTTTAATATCAGGTGTTGCTAAATAGCCTAGGCTGGCCTTAAACTCAAGATTCCTCTACTTTTGCCTATTTATTACTGGGGTTTTAATCATGTGCTACCACACCCAAGACTTTAAGCACATTTTTAATGCTTTGTGGCGTGTATACCATCTTAAAATTTTTTGACCATTTTATCTTAGTTCAGTTATCTGTCTTTTTAAATAAAATTATTTCTTTACATATTTTGAAGAGCTATTTGTTATCTGTATGTAGGATAATATATTTACCACTTCTCATAGACTACTTTTAAATTTCTTAAAATCACTGTTGATGGTGTAAAGTTCTTCATATTAATAAAGACTATTTTAGTCATCCTTTTTAAGGTTACCTCTTTTGAGTTGTATCTTTAAAATCATTGCTTACCCCAAGGATGTGAAGTTCTTCTTCCAGGTCATCTAGATGTCCTTTAGCTTTGCCTTTTCCCTTTAGGACTCTACCTCATGCCAAATCTCTTTTGTGGATGGTGTGATATAGGGCTCAAGTCCATTCATTTCCCGTATGAATAGCCATGTAGCTAAGAACTGTTGATTGAAAAGACTATCCTCGTCTGCCTGAATTATCGAGAAATCTTTGCTGTACATATGCAGGCATATTTTCAGACACCTAGTCTGTTCCATTGGTGTGTTTCTCTATCCTTAGTTCCAATTACACTGACTGTAAATTCAAAGATGGAATCCCTTCATAGTGAATTCTGACATTTATAGTAATTGGGAAAGTCAATGGATTTTATGCTAATTATTAGAGTCATTCCACCCCCATATTAAAGTGATTTATCTACATCAATATTTCTACTGTATGTTCTTGAGGAAATCGATTTTCTGCCTTTTTTGTAACCATTCCATACTTAATAAATATTTGGGAATGATTGATTACCTACAACTGTAAAGATTTTCAACCAAAGGTAAATAGGAACGATGTCAGAATATTTAAAGGCTAGACATTTATTGAAAGAAATCCAGTAAAAATTTAGACATATTTAGGCAAACAAGTAAAATTTCATGATCAGACTCAGACTGAAACTTGGGAAACCTGGGCTATAACACTGGCTTGGTAAGTAATGTTATTCTACATAACCCTAGGCAAATCACTTAATCTTTTTGTGGTCTGTTGACCTATCTATAAAATGAGAAAAATGATAGTATAATAAACTTCAACCTTATGGGACTACTGAGCAACTAAATTAAAAACAAATTTGAAGAGGAAAAAACTTGCTATAAAAAGACTTTATCTAGGATGCAATTCTTTTCTAAAAATATACAGCCCAAAGTCTACATTTCGATTGTAAAATTGTTATCCATACACATGGTGAAGATTCTAAGACCCTGTAAGAGAGACCATTTTTATTCAGTAACAAGAGAATAAAAAAGAATTTTAAAACAAATTTAGAGTTGACATTATTTTACTGCAGTCTAACTGAAAATTATCAAATTACATCACGCATATACGCAGCAAGTCTCCATTAGCTAGAAGGCTCCTCATCATTAATTTGTTGGGAAATGAGTGTTATACTAGCTTCAAATGTTTAGGTAAGTTGTTGGGCATTTTATTGTATTAATCTACTTTAACTGGGCATACGTATGCCTTCAGAATCAAAGGCATGATGAGTAGCAACTAGAAAAAGCACAATCCCAAAACCACTCGTGTGATAGAAAACAGAGATCATAAGATTTCTTTTATTCCATGGGAAAAGGAACAATTTTACAATGAAAGAAATTCAGAATATGGACCTTTGTTCCCTTTGGTCTTTTAATTTATTTTTATTGTCACTTCTCACCTCACTACCTGTGTGGCCCATATTTGGTGCTCAGTAAATGTGTGAATAAATGAAAAAGCTCTCCTATGTTTAAGCTGCCAAGATCTTATATATTCCAAGCTGCATACCATCTTATGACTCTTTTTTCATATTCTTTCTTCCTCAGGAATGAAATCCCTGTGAGTAGAAACTATACTTTAATCATCTGTCTATACCCAGTACCTAGCACATTAGAGACGTCTAACCCTGATTGTTTTCTGCTGATCACCTCGTGGTGATCCAGGAAATCTTTACTTTCTTTGAGTCTTAAAGACAACTCATGGCCTGTAACAGAGTTTTCCTTAGCACCTTGTATTGGATAGTGCACTTCGCGTCAGGAGAAGGGAAGCTGACAGGGAGAGAGAATTCCCTTATAGAAATAGGAAAACTATGAAGAAATTATTCTAAAAACTGTTTCCCGTCATAAACAGTTTACCTCAGTTTCCTTGAATATGAGTCTTCACCTAAATATGTATTTTTGGAAATGCAATACATATATTTTGTGCTAACTTTCTTATAGCAATGACTTTATATCTTTTATGTATCTTACCTATTGTGATACAAGATGCTATGTTAGCTAGCCATTTGTCTTTTTAACATTAGCCAAAATGTAGAAAATGCATCTCTGCAAAGGAAATCTGCAGGCAACAAATACCATGGATTCAAGGACTATGCTATGTGGATGGTCTTGCTTGACAGGAAGAATGCATTCAAGAACGCACTCTTCTACCTTATGTTACTTGATTTGCAGAAACAGTGGGATGAATGTCATTTGAGATTAAGAAAAAGAACGTATGAGGGCTAAGCTATCTTTTCATTTTCATTTCCCTAGACACAACTAATCATGACTTAATTAACAGCAGCTAGACAGGACCAAGTGTAGATGAACTTGAAATCCCTGGGATGATCTTGCATGTATTTTGCATGCATACTGTGTATCCAATTAGGTACATGGCATAGTATTAAAAGAGTGAGACATGGGTGTTGTTTTAAGCTAGCCTTAGGGGAACTAAATATTAAAGTTCTCTGCTGATGGGAGAGGTACAGAAAACAGAGCTTACCCTCATGATGCACCTGCTGTATGCCATGTACTACATGTGTTTTGTCATGTGATTCTCATAATAATTCTTTGAATTCCTTAACACAGATATAGAAACTAAGGTTTCAAAGAGATCAGTTATTTCAAGATCATTATCTCAGTTATAGAAACAGTTAAGTTGGGTACATGTGACACCAAAGTCCACCCTGATATCGCCATAGCATTTGATTGTCAGAGTGAATTGAAAAGGAAGGAGTTTTTAGAAATCTAGATCAAAACCATAATATAGCAATTAGCCACAAATGGCTACTAAGCATCTAAAAAGTGTCTATTCCAAACTGAGATGTGCTATAAGTGTGAAATATATATAATATATCAAAGATAGAATATGCATAAGTAAACTAATTTAGACATATCTAAAATATGATATACAATGAGAGAGAATTCTCTTATAGAAATAGAAAAACTATTAAAAAATTAACTTCTGTTGCTTTTTATTTTGTTTATGTATTTACAAGAAAATTTTAAATTTCATTAGTATTTCCCATTTGGAGCTCATATTACATTTTTACTGGACATCACTGAAATTAGTAAGGCTTTATGGCAATTGCTGGCAACCACACTGGCATGCAAGAACAGTGTGTTGGAAATAAAAACACCAGGTCTTAATCAGTGGAAATTTGTCATCTCCCCAAGGAACTCTGGCACTATCTGGGGATGTTGTGGACTGTCATGAGTGCAACTGGGGTGTTATTTGTACCCAGGGTAGAAACAAAGGGATGCTGCTGAGTATCCCACAATGCATAGGACAGCTCTCACAGTAGAGTTTCATGCTCAAATATTATTAAAGCCCCAGTTAAGAAATTCTGCCCTTGGAAATGAGGCAGATTAGCATGTGTAGTTGAGGGACTCTGTCATCTAAAGAGCTGAGGAGTTAAGCATGAGAGGCAGCCTGGGACTTAAGTACTAAGAGGTAGGGGTTCAATTCCAGAACCAAGGGACAATGTGAGGCTTGGGTGTCAGAAGCAAACAAGTACCTGTTTATGAGAACTGAAGTACACTTCAGAGGCACAGTCCAGGGTCCAGTCCTACCACCTCTGTTTACCCCCATACATACTTGTTCACTTATTACATCCATGCATTGGCAGGCTGAGCTTTTTGGAGCTAAGGATTAGAGAAGGGCTAGGGCTCTGGTCAGGCTTTCTGCTCTCAAGAAAAGGCATGCAGAGGCTCAAACCAGGCAAAGCCTGACAAACCTAACAAATGAGATCAATTACATGACTTTTTTTCCTGCATATTTTTCCACTGAAACTGTGAACTGGGTGTCAGGTCCAGCACTCACTTATGTCAGGGCTCAGGGAACAGGCTTTTCAACCAAATAATACAAATTGAATTTATGAAAAAGAGAATTGGCTGTGTGGGTTCGGCCAGCATTTTCTGGAGATGCTTTATGGGTTTCAATAGAGCTTTAGTCTTATATTTTAGAACACATTTCAAGTCAAAGAGACAGCTAGGTTTCTCTTGACGACTGAATTTCAACAGCAAAATTTGAAATCTGTGATGTGTGCATATTAAACTGTAGCGGGCTTCATATCAGAGGACGGAATGATTAAATTCTGCCTCCCTTCTTGAGATACTGCGGCTGAGGCAGGGTGCATATTACTGTAAACAGAGTTTATTTTTAGCATGGGCAGGAAACAGTAGTTTTTCCTCTGCCCCCTACAATGATGTCTCTTTGACTCTTTGGGTAATTGTCTGTCTCATATTGGATTGTGTCACTCACCATAAATGCTAAGAAGCAATGCCAAGGCAGAGTGTGCCTGTGACACAGTTGAGCTTAGTCATTGGAATGCCATTGGTCCCTTCACTGCCCACATTTACCATTGTATGCATCTCACCACATACAGTGAGCTGGGAGAGAGTTACTGTGTTGAATCATCTTCTCAGAAGATTCTGCTTTCTTATAATGCAGACACAAACAGGGTAGGGGTGCAAACTTAAATCCCCAACACAGAAGAGACTAAGGAAGGAGTATTGTGAGTTCTAGATTAGTACAGACTACAAAATTGAGATCTTGTCTGAGAAAAAAGAAAGAGAGAGAGAGAGAGAGAGAGAGAGAAAGAAAGAAAGAAAGGTCAGATTCAATCTTCTCTAAAAGCTCCATGAAGGAATCTAATGCTTTAAAAAAGAAAGAAAGAAAGAAAGAAAGAAAGAAAGAAAGAAAGAAAGAAAGAAAGAAAGAAAGAAAGAAAGAAAAGACTAGGTGTGCTCATGCATTTCTTTGATGTAGTACTCGGGAGGCAGAGACACACAGAGATCTGTAAGTTTGAAGTCAGCCTGCATAGCAAGTTCCAGGCCAGCCATTACTACATAGTGATGCCCTGTCTCCAAAAGAAAGATGGAGAAGCAGGAATGGGAACAAAAGGACGAATTATACAAGTGTCTTAGTCTATTTGGCCGGCAAGAAACTGACTTAAACTATGTGACTGAATTTTGTTTCTCCCAGTTGCAGAGACCAGCAGTCCAAGGTCAGAGCACCTGCAAGTTCTCTGTCTGGTAAGAGCCAGCAACCTGGTTCACAGACAGTGTCTTTCTGCTATGCTCACATAGCAGAGGGTTAAGAGGGATCTCTGGAGTCTCCCTCTTAGGACAGTAATCCCAGATATGAAGTCTCCACTCTCTTAAAAATCACCTCCCAGACTTCACTTCCAAACATCATCATATCGAGAGTTAGGATTTGAACGTGGCATCTAGGACCAAAACCTTCCATCTATCACAGCAGCGAGTAAAGAGAAGCAAAATGATTGGGGTTTATGGGATTAGAAAGGTCAAGCTGAGTTTGAGCTGGACTATGTTCTTAATCTGCTAACAGTTCATCGTGATCAAGTGGCAGAAGCAGAAGTAGCCTCCATTCTACATTATAAAGAAGAGTCACAGGGCTTCTCCATTTATGTGAAATTAACAAAGAGTGGCATATGTTCAGAGCAGGGACTCCAGAGCCACAGCATCTGGTCTTAAAGCTTGGCCTTGCTACTTCCTGTGTGACCAGGTAGCAATTATGTAACATCTCTCTATCTCTGAAATGGGGAAAATACTACTCCCTACCTACAAAGCAGTGCATAAGCTAGTAATGGCCAACAGACCACAGAAAACTCTCTAGTCCTGTGCTGACACATGGTCATTCTCCAGTGTACATGACCCAGGTAACACAGACGGCAGAAATTTGGACTGGGTCTGGAGAAAAGGGGCTTAATTGGAGTGAGTTGATCAGAGGAAGTGGAGATGAAATTTGACCCACCTACCTGTGTGCTGAAACACATTCCAGAATTTCAAAAAAATTAAGAAAGGTTTCTATTGGCACATGGATAGAAAGGCAGGCCAATGTCGCAGAATAGAAGTGCCAGAAATAGATTCAAATATATACGAGAACTCAGCATATCATAAAGGTAACATTTCGAGAATAAATGGTGTTGAAATAAACTATGTGCCATCTGGAAACAGATAAAGTTGGATCCAACTTTATCCTTTTAAGATTTTCAATGAACTTCTTGATGAAGAAAGAAAAAGTTCTGAAAGAAATCATGGAAGGAATTCCATTATCAATGTCCATAAAACTTTTCTGTAGTTCAAATTCTAAAAATGGCACAAAAGAATAATAAATTGATCAACAAGAGTTTAGAAAATTTGTATTACAAAAAGATAAAAGATAAATTGGAGAATAAATTTAGAATAATACATATCACATGGAACTAATCTTCTAATAGTATTACAAATTGGAACAAAATGATATAATAATAAAACAAAAGGCAAGAGATAAACAGAAACCATGGGAAAAAATACGAACAGTCCTTAACTGTGTGATAAAACACTCATGAAAAGAAAATAATAATGAAACTACATGAGGTGCCATTATTATTCACTCTCAGGTGGGCAGTCTCACAGAGGTAAAACAACGGCCTCTGCTGGTGAGGGTAAAGGATAACTATCACTGCCATGCCTTGCTCATGAGAGGGCAGCATGGAACCAAGTCCATTGGAGGCCTACAGGACATTCATCAAAATAGATGCATCGCTCTAATGTAGTATAATTGCCTGGTAGCTTAAAACAACCAAAATCTGTTTTTTCAGTTGTGCAGACTAAACATTCAATATCATGGCATTGTCTGAGCCTTCGAGAAAGTTCTAGGGAAGAATCCTCCCTTGCCCACAGCTAGCTTCTTTCTGGTAGCTGCTGGAAATCCTTAGCTGCTTGGTCTGGAGATGTGTCACTCCACCCTCTGCCTTCAGTTTCACATGGCTTTCTTCCCTGTGTGTTGCATTTTAAACTGTCCTCTTTTTATAAGGACACTAGTCTTTGGATTAGGACCCACTTTCACCTAGTCTGACCTCATCTTACCTTGAATATGTCTCCAAGGACCTTAATTCCAAGGTAGGTCATTGACAGGTTCTGAAAACTAGCTGTTGAACTGATGTTTCTGGGGGACATAGTTCAAGCCACATCATAATATTACTTGTGGCTCAGGAACTTCATTTGATGGAATTTCTCTTACACATTTATATCGTATATAAAATTAGACATGTATAAAGTTATTGCACCATTTTTTTGTAGCAACAATTGATTGAAAATAACCCATAGTGGTCGCATAGAAGAGACAGTTAAACCATGAAACACCTGTGCAATGATATGTACATAGATGAAAGATATGATTGAAGAAACTCCGTGTACACATGGCCTTTAGTGTCTACTATTATCTTACATGGAAAAAGTTAAAGGATTCTTTCATGGATAAGAGGGATTTAAAATAACAAGGTCCTACCTCTAGGTGAAGAGCGACAGGCAATCAATGGGAACTGAGAGAGGAAGAATCAGTTTTCTCCAGGATGAGTTCCTTGATAGCTTATCCAGTAACAAGTGGACAGCCCTAAACAAATGTACATATGAACAAATGTGCTCATCACATATTCATATGTGATGATAACTATAGAAGAGGTCACAAAACTGAGAGTGAGTAGGGGGAAGCGGGAGAGGTTGGAGGGCGAAAGTGAAGGATGAAATCATGTAACTATAGCACTTATGTCTGAAATTCTCCAAAAGATTTCTAAAACTAAATGAAAATAAGAATGTATGATTAATTTTGCTCTATTTGTGTAAGATTATTGGAAAGATACATAGGACATTTAATGAAACAGGTTGCCTCTTTGGTGAGGGTAGGGGAGCCAGGAGAACAGCATGGAGACGGAGGGGAGGCAGTTCATTGCAAACCTTATAGTTGTTCTGATTTCTTTTGAACTACGTGAATGCATTACTTATTCAAACTATTTTGTTACAATCTCCATGGAAGCAATAAGAGCATGAGACAAGAGAGTGTGAATACAGATACCCTTTCCGCAACTCTAATGCCAGTGTTTTTCTACCAGAAAGTGTTAATGTGAAGTTTTTATGGCAGAAGTAGGACTCAGAACTCTCCTTCAAATGATCCTCACAGGATTTGCACACTGAAAGGTAGAAGACTTGCATTCAGTGGAGCTGTATTCCAGGAATGAGACCAAGTCCTAATGTCACAACTTCCTTTACAATGACAGATGTGGCCACACACTGCCACTTATATTTTTATGTCGGAGATGTTAAAGTGTGAAAAGCTGTGAATCTTAGAATGGGTTAACTGTGGTAGCATAACTGCAAATCTGTACCAAGGACACATTTGGACTTTCTGACCATCAGTTTAAAGTACACGCAGCTGGCCTGACTATACACTTCTGTCAAATTATATTCTTTGCCAAGGTAATAAGAATAGGTACATGAGTGAATTTATCCAGCATTGCAGGTTTACCTGGGGATAATGGCAAAGACAAGTGATAAACCAGAAAAGATATCTGCAATAATACATACCACATAAAACTAATCCTCTAATATTATTATAAACTGTAACAAAATAATAATAAAGAAAAATGGCAAAAAATATAAACAGAATTCATGGTAAAAAAATATTAACAGTCCTTAAATGTGGGATAAGATGCTCATTTATAAAAGCAAAGTAGAAATGGAAAGTCCATGAAGCACCACTTACTCTCTGCTGTCAGCTGAGGCCTCTGCAGCAGAAAGCATCATTGGTAGAGTGGGAGCTAGGTGAGGGGAAGCCAGGGCAATGAGGTATGTCAGAGTCAAATTTCTTTTTACATATAGAAGGTCTGTATTTCTTGCACATATTTATTTATTTGCCAAAATATGTGTTCGATATGTCCCCCACACCATTGTAAACACTGAGGACATAATATTGAGCAAGACAGAAGAGTTTTTTTGTGTCTTCAAATGCATTCTGGTCAGAGATAAGCCAGTATTTCATAAAATCAAACAAAAACAAATATATAAAGAAGAAGAAAATTGAATAATGCTTAGAGTTTTGCAGAGAATTAAATTGTGGTGATGTGGGCCAAAGAAATGGATCAGCAGGTAGAAGTGCTTGCCAGATTTGATCCCTAAGACCCCTATGTATGGTGGAAGGAGAGAACCAACTCCCAAAAGCTGTCATCTGTCCTCCATATGTATGCTGTGGTCCCCATGCCTGCAGTCATACACATCATACACCTGTGTCACACACACACATACACACACATACACACTCATGCACATACATATTAAAAGTATAAAAAGAAAATACGGTGATGTAAAAAGTTGAATTGGATACCTAATACATTTAGGATGATCAAGAAGAACCTATTTTTATATTTTCTTATTTTTATTTTGTATCTGTATGAGTATGTTGCCTGCATATACGAAAGTGCAGCTGCTTCATGCAGTGTCCACAGAGGTCAGAAGTGGATTCCCTTGGACCTGGAGTTACAAACTGTTGTTAGCCACCGTGTGGGAGCTGGGACTGGAACTGGGTCCTCTGCAAGAGCAGCCAGTGCTATTAAGTGCTGAGCCATCTCTCCAGCCCTAAGAAGGGCATCTTTGATAAGGTGACATTTGTGTTGAGATTTGAATGACAAGAATGACCAGTCATATAAATAGCAAAGAGAATAAAATGTCCCAGGAAGAAGGAAGAAAAGGACAAATGAGAGGCCATTTGGCAGTGGAGCATGGTCACTAAGGTGTCAAGTGGGGGTATGAATGGGAGAGGCCAGTGGGAACCAGGTCACAATAGGCTTTGTAAACAAAGACAAGGTGTTTAGGTTTTTTTCTGAATATATATGTTGTGATATGATCCACTTTGCATTCACAAATGCTCAATCTAGAAGTGGTAGAATGGATTATAGAACCCTCCATGATGGAGACACTCAGTCCAATTAGGAAGTTATTGCAATAATACACATGAGAAATCATTGTGGTGTCATTGTGAAGATTGAGAAAAATAGACTAATCTAAGATAAGTCTTTGATACTTTGCACTTTTATGGTGGCCAGTGCTTTATCCCTGCAAAAGGTCACACATAATAGAATGGAGAAGAATTCTTTGGGGAGATGAGTTAATACTTGAGTTTAGCATTTGAGTATCACCCTGTATTATATTTACACCCTGTCTCACTTTTAGCTATGAGTACAGAGGGAACATTAGACATTCATTTCTAACAAACGTTCCATTATTAAATGTTCACTGAACTGGCCATAGAGGATTCACTTACTTGATTGAAAAGGTAGAGAAAGGACGAAAGGAAAGAAGGGAGGGAGGGAAGGGGCGAAGGAGGGAGGGAGGAACTCAAGATTCCCACATATGAACTCTCTTAGGGATACAGAGACCACATTGCTCAATTTTAGTTCAGTTATTGTAGAGCTGTATTTTTTTACCACTCAGCATGTCCTGCTCAGAGGATCCTTTGAAAAAAGTGGCATTTCTGTTTCTCTGGGAGATGGTTAGGCATGCACTTGGCCTAATTTCCTTAGGCTGTGTGAGGTAGTGAGCAAACCACCATGTCTGCTACACTGTTAACAACACAAGCATTAGTGCTCACAGAACTCTGAGCACTGCTTCTGAGAGCCTGGGATTTCACCATTCACATTAACCTCTAAGAGGAGGGATAGCATTTACATTTGTATAAAATGTGAGAAGGTAAATGAAAGACAGCCCTTCGTGATATGAGGGATATCACCACACTGCCAATGATAGCCTAATGGCTTTGTTAGGAATGATTACGAATGACATGGCTAGGAATGACATTGTGGAAAAACCTTTGTAATAGTGGGCTAAAAGGAAAAAACATCTTAAATTGGAAAATACACGTATGTTCTAGGAAGTAAAACCAGAAATCAGCTCAGTGGAGTGCAGTGGGTTAAAAAATATGCCTTTAAAATATTTCACTGTGAGATAGCCTCATAGTGAGTGCCGCTCCCTCTCCAGCCTGCCTCATTGTAAAGAGCATTCTGGGAGGAACAGAGGAGATGTTTGAACCTGCAGACAATCTTTGTATGATTTAAATGTGCTGTGGGCAGCCTCACATATCCAATTGCTGTCCATAGCTCCATTCTTAGTAATTAGAATTTACTCTAACCTCAGCAGAATGTAGTTGGTATGTACATGATTTTATTTTCTGTGCCTTTAGGATGGTTTAAAAAAAATCTTCCATGTTAGCCAGAATTATCTGAGAGTTACAGAAAGAATGACGGTCGTTTCATGGAAAGTATCAAACTAGAGAAACGATGCCCTCAGATACAGATGTTTCTCATTTACAGATAGGGTTTGAGAGTCCAATGAAAGAAATGTGGCAAGTTATCATCAGCACTTTCTGGAGACAATTATTTTGGTAAACTAATATAGAGCTACAAATTAATCACTAAGTAAAATTGTAATGCTGGTGAACTGACTGAATTCTCCACACATGAAATTGTTCCAGAAATTTAAAGCACCCCCTGAAACAGTGACCAGAGTTGTTATATTTTACCTACTCCCTAATCACGTGCCTGTCTGTGAAATACAGCATTCATTTATTTTACAGTTGCTGATGCCAAATAGCAAAAGCATGAGCTGAGACATGTTATTGAAACACGCTGTGATGAGATTAAAGCAGGCAGGATGGAAGGGTGTTTGAGAACCAAATTAAAATGGCACCAATGGAGGCAGTTCTGCACTGGAAAACTGAAGCAGAAAATTCTTCCTTTGCAATTCAAGGGATGCAGTAGGAAGCAGAAGAAATGGCCAATCCATTTCAGCATCACTATCTCCAAAAAACATAAATGACACATAAATGACAAAGATTCTTTGCTTAAGCAAACTTAAGTTCCTTGCCCTTCTATATCACATCCTTCCTCATAAAATCCAATTTTAGCAAAAACACTGTTTTCAGTTTAGCATTAACCCTCCACCCTCAACAACAACGGGATCTGATGGGCTTCAGTATTTCACTGTAAATTATTAAGAATTATGCAAAGCAATTGCTAAATAAAGTCATTGCTTAAAATTAAGTTATGGAGCTGGAGAAATGACTCAGTGTTAAAGAGCACTGACTGCTATTGCAGAGGACCCAGGTTTGGTTCCCAGCACACACATGGTGGCTAACAACCTTCTGTAATATAGTTCCAGTTCCAGGCAATCCAACACCCTCTTCTGGCCTTCACGGGTTTGCACTCACATGGTGCACTTACATACATGCAAGCAAAACACTCATACACATAAAATAAGTAAATAAAATTAAGTTAAATAAATTTACAATTAAATATATTGTATTTAAGCCAAATTCTCAAAACCAAACACTCTAGCTAATTTATTATAGTTTACTATTATTGAAATTGGTCAAGGTAGGAGTATCCACATCACAGAAATCAGCCAACACTGTAATCAGTTTGCTTTCTTCTCTTGTTGATTATCTAGCCTTTGGAAAGTGTTAGAGAAGATAAAATTGATACACATTTGATCTGTGTTTATTCTATAGTTATCACATAGCAATGTGACCACCAGCAGGAAATGTTCAAGAAATATTTTCTAATACTCAAAACTTCAATTGATTTAGCAAAAATCTTTCTCTTGTCATTGATAAATACATTCCTGATGTTCATTTTCATCTTCTTAACTTTCATCTTTCTTTTTAATATAAAGAAAAATTCCAGCTTCACGCAGATAAAAGATTTCAATAAATTCGGTAAAAACATTCCATACTAATCAATTTAAATGCCAAGTGTTCCTTGCCACTATTATTTGTAAACTGTGTGGTACACAGCCCTGATATCAGCATGATTCATAATGAATTTGTGTATGCGTTACAGGAGAATGTACAGGAGAATGTGTATTGAACAATTAATTACCAATTTACCATGAACTCATTAGGGATGGGTAGATATTAGCAAAAGTCAATTCCCAGAGACACAGAAAATGACTCTTGCTCAAATTCCCATACTTAAAATGTGAGTCGATGTACATCTAGGTGGAAAGAAACCTAAAAACAGGAAGAACAGATATTGATCGAAGCAGATAGAATTGTCCATTGTTCTGTTTTCTGAGAACATCGTTAACCTTTCTTCATACTTTTCTCTCTACATAGAAAGTAGAAAATAAAACAACTTTTATTTATGAGTTTATATACACATATTTATATGTCAAGTGCTATGCTAAATATAATGTGTGGGGCATGCATTTAATTTTCACAGTAATCAAAGGCATCATTATAAACGTTTTCAGATAGAAAACAAAGGATCAGTACGATGTGAGACAATTTGCTCAAAGATAAAAGCTACTATGTCTCTCTTCATTACCCAAGATTTTAAAATCTGTGCTGGTCATTGTTAATAGACAATTTTAGAGTGCAAAGAAGTGTTTATTATTGCTATTAAAAAACACAAAACAAAAATAAGCTTCTTCATGTGAGGCAAATCTTCCAGCACTTTACCTCCCTTACGACTTCTACCTTCCATATTAAATTTCCAAGGAGGTATTCTCCTTTCTGCCACATATAGTCTTCCACTTGTGGGTCTGGCTTCCTGCCCCTGAGTCTTTCTTTGGGTGCCCTTTCCTGTTCTTGGAAAGTCAGGTTCAAATCTCACCAATCCTCTAGAGCTTCATTTAAATGCAAACTCATTTCTGGAGTTCCTTTTTTCTCAGTTAAAAGTAATCTTCAGCTCACTCTAAGGACTTTGCTTGCATCTCTTTCGTAGTTTCACCACTGCCAGCATTGGGTTAGGTGGCCTTTCCCAGGATGTCAAGAAGAATTTTATTCAGTGGTCCTACTATCTCAATATCACTAGTACAACAAAGACTTTCTGAAGTGATACAATGAGAAAATACTCCCTAGCTCAGCTTTCCCCAGTGTTATATCCTTTGGAATCATTTTTGGTCGATATGTAATAGGAGCACATGGCTCCAGTCTTCCAAATTAACCACAATTATCAAAAATTGGAATACATTATCTTTCATACTATAGTGAAGGCTTGGTCATGGATGTAAGGACGTAAGATTGGATTTTGCTTATCTTTGTATCATAGAGTGAGACTTACCCTTTGCTTTATATGTAGGAACTGAGAAAATATTATTTGAAGAAAGAGCTCTATATTTGAGTAAGGCACAAAGAAATGGCCATGGTTAGAATGCAACTTCTGAGTGCTCTTCCATCCAGATTGCTTTAAGCAGCACTCAAAACTATGCAAGTGGGATGCATTCCAAAGTTAGGCACAGAACAGTCTAGCCAACAAATGGCAGAGGTTATCACAAGGCATGTTATCAATCCTTCTTCAACTTACTGCTCAAGTAGGAACAATAATAGCAAATTTTTGAGGAATCATTAAGGCATCCTATCATTACTTCCAAAGCTCTCCCCCCACTGGGTTGCCAAAGCCCAAAATGCTTACAGGGTTATGTCTTTGCTGGTTTAGACTTTCTCCTTGTGTCTCCCAATTGCAGTATTCCTTGGTAAGAAACACTTATTCTACAAATAACCATTTTACCCTGTTGTGCTTTATTCCAGATTACACAGAGGGCTACAGAAAGCAGCATGTGCTTTCCATAGAGAAGCTCCTGGAAGGAAAAAAAAACAGGATTTAGAAAATGGCATAAAAGGACTAACTTGTCTAATGTCACCAATGTCCCATGAATGTATGTGGTTATGTGTATCTATGGAGCTCAGTGTAAAAGGATTTCCTTTTCTAAAATCTGTTGCAGCTGTTAACAGAAATGGAAACCTAAAAAAAAATAGAATATATTTATTCTTAATAACAAAATTGTTCTCCTTTTTCCTCAACCCAGTGCTGCCAGGGGTAAAGCTCGGTGGAGGTTGGAGCTGCAGACACAATGGACCACGTTCTATACCATCTGACAAAGTAATGGAGCAATGAATCTCTATTACCAGTTACAGGCCGGCTGCTGTGGTGTCTACAAAAAATGATGAACGCTGTTAATTCTCCAAAGCAAATCACTGAGGCATGCTCCACCCCAGCCCACCCACCTGGAGCTGTGTAGCTCCTATCTACTGTCCAAACACAACCTACCCTATCATCACTTATGGTTTAGAAAGAGAAAGAATATTTGGTGAGTTGTTTATACAGGCAGAAGGGAATTTAGACAAACTAACAAGGAAAGAAAACATGAGGATAGAATGAACAGAAAAAAGTGGAACAGCTATTTAATAATTCAGGACAATTGCCCAAAGGAAAACAGACATTGAATGGGAACGGAGGAAATAAACAGATCAAGGTACATAACAAAAGGAAAAAATAGAGTGGAAAGAAGGAGACGAAAGAGTTCACCCAAGGGAGAAAAGTAAGACAGCATTGCTAGTTCTGGCAAGAATATTAATAACTGGATATTGAATAGAAAAGAGAAACCTCATAATTTGCCAACACACTCTGAAGAAGCCCTTGGCAGTGTCTCCTTATTATCTGCACAAGTTTGTACTGTCTTCAGAAAGCTGATTTCCCTGGAGTAGTTCAAGGCTCTTTAGAGGAGATAAGCCCTCTGCTTCTAGGGCATATTGAAACTTCTAGAGGCAAGGGACTTCTGACATGGGATAAAGGGAAGTTCAGGCATCTTTCTAAACTTGACATGCACACATTCTGAACGTAACCACGTGGACCAACAATGTGGAGTTTGTCCCAGCTGACCATTTCAACACAACCAGAGTTGCATAAGTTTGTTCTATTGTCTAAAAGGCATTCTACTGGGCCTGTTTTTATGTTATCTGAATAACTACTGCAAGAAATGTGAGAAAGTCAGAATACAAATCTAACTTGATAAGAAGGAGTATGTTCACAAGGGTCAACAAGATGGCTCAGTGGGTAACCACCAAGCTTAATGATCTGAATTCAAAGCTCTAGAAGTGACATGATAGAGAGAGAGAACTGACCTCCACATGACCCCCATATGAATGTTATGGAACATTCACACACACACACACACACACACGTACACCCTAACATATAAAATAAATAAATAATGTAAGATTAAAACAATTGCTGATGACATGGCTCATCTAGTTAGAAATCTTTGCCATGCAATCCTGATGACCTGAGTTGGATCCAGATTCCTCAGTAGGCAAGAACCAATTGAGGAAAGTTTTCCTCTAACTTCCAAATACACATCATGGCATGCACACACACCCCCACACACACACATACACACACATCATACACAAAGACATCCAATCAATAATAATAAATGAAACATTTAAATAAATAATGAAAATTTAAAAACAAAAAAACTCCAAATAAATAGAATAGTAATAATTTAAAAAGAAAAGGAATATGTACGGGAAGAATGCTGTGATTGAGAGTAGGAAATTAGAGCGGTCATTAATTATTCAAGATATATTTATTGAACACCTGCTACACGTCAGTTTGTGTCCCCTTCATAGTGGAGTGAAGCCTGTAATTCTCATTTTCGCAAACACTTGAACTGATAGTGGGGTGAAAATCCAACTATTCTTTCAGAAACATTATTCTAGAGCAGTACTTCTCACCCTCTTTTCAATTAGGCATTTTCTTGACACACACTGTGCATCTCTTTACTTTCATGCAGCCATTTGGAAGAGCAAAAACATTTTCATGTTTTCACTTTTCAAAAATCAATAGTCATCCTTTTGGGAGAGCATTTTAAATACCACCCATGGTTCAGTGGCAGAAGAGATCCTCATAATGCACTTTGTTTCAATAAATATTTATTGAGCATCAATGTGTCAGACACTGAGCTAGACGCTGGTGCCACTAAGTTCACTGTCTTAGTTACATTCTATTGTTCTGATATAAACACTGACCAAAACCAACTTCAGATGAAAGGGTTTACTTACCTTACAGCTCATAGTCCATCATCAAGGGAAATCAAGGCAGGAACCAAGAGCCCAGAGCATGGAGGTACACTGTTTACTGGCTTGTTCCTTTAGCCCATGTTCAGTCTGCTGTTTTTTAAAATTTATTTTATGTGGATGAGCATATTGCCTGCATGTATTTAAGTGTACCTGAGTCCTTCTGACCTGTGGAGGTTGGAAGAAGGCATTGGATCCCCTGGAATTGGAGTTATGGATGATTGTTAGCTACCATGTGAGTGCTGAGAATTGAACCCAGGTCCTCTACAAAAACAGTCAGTGCTCTTAACTACTGATCAAGAACTCTCCAGCCCCCTGCTTCCTTTCATATTACAACACAGGCTTACTTGCCCAGGGGTGGCACCACCTACAGTGGGCTGGGCCCTCCCACATCACTCAACAATCAAGAAAAAAATCTCACAGATAGCACATGCATAAATGACTTTCCCTCTTCCCTACCTGGCACTCTCTGGGAGATAGAGGTGGTAACCACACAAGTCTATCCTGTCAGAGTAAGCAGTAGAACAAAGATTCATTCAGAGTGTCTTACTCTGGAGAGTGAGATATCAGCCCAGATAAAGGCTGGAGGGATACAGGTTGAAGGAAAACATCAAAGAGAAGACATCTAAGTTAGTTTATGGACTGAGGAAAAATAACCTAAAAGAAGAGCAGTGGTCCTCAAAGCCTGGTCCCTGGACTGGCAGAGCTAGTCTATTATACTGAAATTTGTTTAAAAAGTACATTCTGTAGCCTTACACAGACTGAACAAACCATAAACTCTTGAGGCGCAAAATGACAGCCTGTGATGCACAAGGTAAGGAATTGTAGCAGCTTGAAGATCCTTGCAGAGTGTCTGATAGGACACTTACCATGTGAAATTAACAAGAATCCAGTGAACACATGAATGTGGGGAGGGTTAACAAAACTCACTCCTAAGCCTAGGGTTAATCATCCACCTACCTAATATGGACTGAATGAACTGGAGATTGGAGAGACACAGCTGCAGAGATCACATCATGCAAGTTTAGTTTTCTGTATCTAGCACATAGTAGGTTTCATTCTTATTTAAATAAAGAATCACATGAATTTTTAAGGTGTTGGAATCGTCTTAACACATCAGCAAAGATAGGAGCAAGTTGACAACGAATGAGAAAGTAGCACTTCTTGCCATAAACCAGCCACAGGACTTGTCCCCAGCCTAGAGCAAATTGTTCCAGTTCCTTCCTTAGATTTCTGCCTCTTTTAAAACAAAAGCATAATGCATACAGCTAAAGAAGGAGTCTTAGCAGCACCTCTTTTCTGGCTGTTGCTATTTCAGGCCTCCTTCTGCTGAGTCCACAGCTCCATGATGACTATATAT
>NW_008359442.1:8821382-8840339 GCF_000622305.1 Nannospalax galili
ATATATATATATATCCAGAAACAATCTTTGTTCTGGATTAGGTCAGCTTACTAATTATAGTCCTTTAGGCAGGTCAATAAAAATATAAGTAGGTAAATGATTTCCTTTGACTTACTAGGTAAATTACCCCTCAGTTTACCTAGGAGAACATTAAGACCAAAGAATTCATTAGCTGATTCAAGACAACATTGCACCTGAAGGTCCAATTGTCATTTAGAAGAGACTTTCTGCTCTACATACATGTAAGCAGAATGCTTTAACTAATTTTTCTTATCTCTCTGTCTGACAAACACGGAAAGTCTAAACATAGGTAGCGTTTGCTCAGAGAGTAGAGGTATAAATGTTATTGACTTCTGCCTTATAACTAAATCTTCTGCAGGCTAGTTTCACTTATGGAATTCCTCAGCAGTCCCAAGTCTTCCCTCTTCCTTTCTACACATCGCCTTCTCGCCCTGAAATCTGTCCCCTCATCCAACTTCCAGCTTTCTTAATTTAGGGAGTAATGATTAACATTTGTTCAGGAAATATTTGGTTTCACCATTAATCCTTTTTGAGCTATTTGGTTCTGCCATCAGCCTCTCTATTCAACTGATGCTTGGGTTTGGTTTTCCTGCTTTTCCTGGGCTATTAAATTTCTCTCCAATATTTTAAAGTTTTGGCTATTCCAGCCCTACCACTTTCCACCCTCATGGATCAGTGTGTGTGTCTATAATCATCACACTTTCCCTGGGATACAACCTATATGTTTTCTGCTGTCCTTTCTGCCCATAGTCAGCAGCACTTCCCTCAACCCATTTCCTCAGAGCTTTGCAGGTCAGACACTACTCCCAGGCAGCATGTGACTTTTCCTTGAAAGACATAAACAGATAATCACCCCGCATAGCACAGGAATGATAGAGCAAAAGAACAATGCCATCCAAGTCTGGCATGAGCTTTATTTAGCAATGAGTTTATTGGACTTACTTGTAGAAGTACTGGTAAGAGGATACTTAAGAGTGTGAGTGACCCCCAGATAGTAGCATTGCCACAAAAGGCCCACCCCAGCATGGGTGGCCACCTCTTGAAAGCTGCTTGGTAAGCGTTCCCTCCAATTACTCTTCCATGTGCAAGATACACTAACATTTCCAGAGATCACCTGGAGCTGTGACAGCTTCATAAGCAGCTTGAAGAGAGGCTTAGGAGGGAGGGAGTTTCTGAGATCTGGGATGAAAACCAATGCCTCCCCCATTCCCTCCTGTGAGGAATGCCAACAGTCCTAATCTAGTTAAGTGAGGGTCTTGCTCTATAGATCATAGCTCCTCTGATTAAGATGGCAAGGACTGGGTGGTACCTGGAAGACAGCATTCCACAACACTGGGTTTACACTTCTTCATAGGATTATTGAGGAAATAATCCATCAGTCGTTTTTCTCTCATGGACTTAATCAACTTCTCAGCAGAACTGGCCCCACTTTTTCTCTAAAACCCAAGTTCACTAGTGATATTATGGCCATTCCTTCTCTCTTATCTCACTGCTCTTTGTCAATATCTCCTCCTCTTGGTGTCTGGACACTGTGCATCCCAGAGCTCTGCTGCCACACTGACCTCAGCTGGTGCTTCTCTTTCCACAGGATCATGGAGCTTGTAATCATGATTTTAGAGTGGAACTGTTTTAACAGCATCAAGTTCTAGACAGATTAAGGCAGAGATTTACGGAGGGTAAATATGAATTTCACCAAGATTGGAGAATTAGGAAACCAAGAGCAAAAGCCCCCACATAAAACTTGAAACCTCCCCAGAAACATGACAAGCAGTGGGGGAAAGATGACAGCTGTGTGCCAGATTTCAGATCACCCACCAAATTTATAAATTAAATTGAAGGCATATATGAAAGAACGTAATGGAAGCCAGTGGGTTGGAATATTCTAGGGAAGTGGTGCTCTCACCCCTCAGTCTCTGATATCATCAATCATTAATGACCTTTCTTGTCTGGATCACTCACAGTGACTCACTGAACACACATTTGTTTGACACCTGATTTCATTCCATTTTCATTAAATATGTCAACATGTATGGCTTTGTACTGATCTCTGTCTTTGGCCAGATTGTTATCCCTGGCCTCCAGGAGAAAAGAAAGTATGTCATGTATTCTTTTAGCATTACTCATCCATAAAACCTCACACGATATAGAGTATAATACTTGACACAGATCTGGAAGAATGTGATTATAGACATGGTATTATCTTCTCTCTCAGATTTGTAAATAATTTTCATTTTGTAAGGCTTACTATGTTTCTTTTCCCATAATAAATAGTTATTCCATCTGAACATATCTAATCAGCCATGGACTCAAGATGGTAAAATGGTCTGTGTGCTGAAGCATTCTGGCTTGTCTCTTTACTCTACGTGTGACCTTGAGAATCCCGGTTCTTTTACAAAGATGACTAAATCCAAAAAAAATGCCAGGAATAATCTGTGCCGTCCTCGTCCCGTTTTATGTTTCTATTTGCCAAATTATACTGGATGATTTCTTTGGAACAGCATCATTCATTTATTCAAAAACATGTATTGCATCCAAAATATCTTCCACACTTTGTGCTAAATACATATCACAACAGGATTATGAGGGTAGATAGAGTGCTTACCTTGGATTCAGACCCTCAGCATGCCCCCAAACATATACATTAAAAAATAAAACAATGCAGATGCATAAAATACATTACCTGGCTTTAAGAAGTTTCCAATGTGTGTATGCATGTAGGTTTGTAGGAATGTATGTGTGTACCTGAAGTTAGTAGTCTAAGACAGAGAAGTGATAGAGTTGATAAATACACAGACTTTATGAGAATCTAAGAGGTTGGTGTTTTTTCCAATATAGAGTGCATTGGAAGGTCCCAATAGGATAAGATCCTGCAAAGAGGGTCGAGGCATTGGTAAGGTGTCACCAGCAGTGTCTAGGGCTCCAGAGAGAGTTTATAGGCTACAGCACAGAAGTGAGGGCATGTACTGGTTTGCTTCTCTATTGTTGTGATAGAACACTCTGACCAACACTTGGGGGTTGGAATGCTCCCCAAGGAATGCCCATCATTGAGGGAAGCAAGGGCAGGAGCTCAAGCAGGAACCTGGAGGCAGGAACTGAAGCACATCAGATCATGGACAAGCTGTGCTTACTGGCTTGCCCTTCTGGTCCATGCTCTCAGTCTTCTCTCTTATACAACCCAGGACCACCTGCCCAGGAGTGGAACCAACCACATGGGACTAGGCCCTCCCACATCACTCAACAATCAAGAAAACTCATCACAGACAGGGCCACAGGCCAATTAGATAGAGGAAATTCCCCAATTGAGGTTCCCTCTGCCCAGATGTATCATTGACAACTGGAGCTGTCCAGCACTGGGGGCTCCCTGGGAACTGCCTTTGTCAGAATACTGTATGTTCTCACTACTGACCCACTTGCAAGTGAGTGCTCTCAACATGAATATTATAAGCTCAGCTTCCTGGTGTCAATTTAGCAATTTTTAAGATGGCTTTAGCCATGATTTCAGTGAGTGAATTAATGATTAGAGCTTGCAAAATGCTATTGAGTTGAAAAAGGACTTTTTAAAAGCAAAGAAAACTCTTCAGGATTATACAATTCATCAAGATCCACACAGAAAACAATGAACTCTCTCTTCTTTGTATTTCTTCCAGCCTGGTTAGAAAAGATTGGAAATTAGTGTTTGTACTAGTCAGGACTTTCCAAAGGAACAGGCCACAAAGAAAGAGGTATATGTGAGATTTATTGTGAGAATCGACTCACATAATCCTGGAAGTGAAGAAATTCATGGTAACATAATATGGCTGCAGTCTAAAAGATAACACTGTGGGAGCAGAAACTGTAGCTTTTCATCCCCAATTTCAGTGTGAAAATGCTGGTCATCACTGGTATTAAATCCTAGAATTGAAAGGCTTAGGACAGGAGCTCTGGATGTCTGAGGGCAGGAGAAATTATATTCCAGGTGAAGGAAAGGGAAAGAGATCATCATTTCTCTGCCTTTTACTTTTGTGTGGCCCTCAATAGACTGGACGAGGTCTGCTGCCATTCTGGAGACCTTTCTTCTTCCATCAACTAATTCAAATGCTAAACCCATTCAGATACCCTTACTCAATCAGAAATAATATTTCACCAACTACGTTGGTATCCCTTAACCCAGTCAAACTGATGCATAAAAATTAGCCTTCTTAGTACTCCTATTTTTCTAATGATTTACTCAGCCTATGCATATTGGATAAACTCAGAACTAAAGCCACAGACCTGGCCTCTACTAGATGTTAAAAGACTTTCTTAATTCAATAAAGCATGTAAGAGTGGTGTGTGCAAAAACAAAGAAGATATGTCGTGAACCTTCTAAGCAAAGCAGAACTCAGCTTTTTAGCCCACAGCCATGCATACACCAGGATCACTGAGATGAGCTGCCCCATATTATAGGTTGGGAAAGCATTAGCAACCATTTAATCCAAGTCTTATCAGAACTAGCTTCCCTCCGAAGGCACTCTGGACCCTGAAGCTCCATAATTAAAGAACATGAGATCAAGCTCACCTAATAAGTGTTGTAAGCCCAAGAAAATTAATAGAATAGTTCTAAAATCCCTTGACATTTGTGTACCTCTGTGCCTGCCTTTATATTGTGTTCTTTGTCACCTGGAAATGTGGATGCAGCCTTCTAGAATGCACGTGACAGAACAAATCCTCTTTTCATCCCCATCTCCCATCCAGCAATTTTTGTGAACTTTGAATTTATGACTGTATTTCTATTAGTTCCCCACAGTATTCACTAGATTAAAGCTGCATCAGAAATTGGATTTTTTTCTACTTTTACCCCTGAAGAGTGTAATAAAAAATAATTCAATAAATCTAGCAAATTAGCAATATGATCTCAAACTTTGGGGCATATGTGCAACTATGCTGCTGGGAAAGAAATGTAAAACTATTGACAGCTGAGCCAATCAGATTACACATTACTATTTATTTACAAGTGAGGAGGATGAAAGACAATCCTTCCATCTAAGTTGAACCACGTTCACTACCAGGAAAAAAACTATCTCAGGGGTAGAGAATTTCTTTTTTTTTATTTCCTTTGTAGCTGTTATAATCTTTTGTGAAATCGAACATTTCAAAAGGTTGTTTCTTAACATCCTTTTTTTCACTCTAAAGTTGGAACCTTGGGTAGATGTGGATTTGGGATCATTCTTTCCCAAAGCTCATTGGCTATAGTATGGGGCTGGAATTGAACAAATCACCTTCCCTTGATTTATGGTCCCTTGGCTGTAATAAAAGGAATATTAATTCCAAGTTCTCAAGTAGCTCTTAAAAAGAGAAAAGTTCAGCTCTTACAGCAAAGCTTATTCTCATTCAGACTTTCAAAATTCACTTTCATTTAAAGAACTGGAGAGTGTAAAACTTAAGGTGGCTCCCTGTTTGGGGCTATAACAGAGCATGTTTGGCAGTCATCTTTTCCTAAAATCTGTTTTTCTTAGATGGTGGTGTATAGTATTTTTCTACAGTAGCCTTTATGGACTTAAATGTCAAGTCAAAATAAAACAAATAAAAGAATTTTCTCCCTAGATCTACCATGCCAAAATATGAGGCTTTAGAGCTAGGGGAAAAGTATGGATGCCTTCCTGGCCTTGTTGGCAAACTCACTGCTGCCCCCATGTTCCTTCTGAAATACGTCATATGCTCCTAGCTTCCAGGCCCTGGGCTCGACATTCAGAAGCAAATGGCATAGTCCCTGCTCTGAAGCACCCACAGGCATCTTTCCCAACAGGAAGAAACTTTGCAGATGTTCTTTTTCCACCTCTGGATATGTCCCTTTGTCCATTTCCCTTTATCTCAACCCACATTTCCACTAACACAATCACAGCACCAGAACTTGAACAAAGCATTTCCTGCATTCACTCACTCCCTGTTCCTAGTTTGTATTGCCCTTTTAGTATTTAATGGTTCCAAATATAATTCATGATGTGAATTGTATTATTGTCACTTTATTATTATATGACATTTAACATTTCCTGTGAATTTGCTTGTGTTTTCCAGGCTGTATTATCCTCAGGGCAAAAACATCTTCATCTATAATTTTTGGAATCCTTCACAAATTTAAGAAATACAATACTTTTAGAAGACAATAAATAACCACTTACAAAAGAAGAAGGGAAAGAAGTAAGGGACAGAGGAAGAGGTGACAAGCAAGGTGGAGAAGCTCTAAACCCTTTAACTTCTGATCTTCCAATCAAATTTCATTCCATTAGTAAGTCTCACCAAAGGCTAAAGACCTAATGAAATCATGACGCCCATGAGAGAGGAGGTAAGGATGGAAAAAAATTATGGGAACAGTGCTTTGTTTTCTAAATTATAAAGGTGTGTTCAGTGACCTTGTATAACAATAAGACTTTTAAATTATGGTGTGTGTATGTGTGTGTGTAATAAAACAAGCACACCGGAAACACAAGCAGAAGAAATTGCTCTTAGGTAATCAGTAATTCTGTTTTCTTGTTGTTGTTTTCCATATTTTTAGAATTACATTTTTTTCTTTCTCATCCAGCACTATTCCTCTTCATTTCCTAATATCTACTATAGCTTGTCCAAATAAGTTTATTATAAGTGAATCATTGGTAACAATGTCACCAGCTAACAAACTGACATTAACCAGCATAAAGGCATAAGAGTCTGGGCCCAGAATACCAGCTCAGTTAGTGAGAGGGAGTTTGAAAGTTCCAAGCATAGCTATCTTTCCCAATAAATGTTAAGGAAGATAATTTGGATCCCTTCCAAGCAGTATGACCTGAGCAAAGAACAAGGTTGACAGAAATGAATTGACAAGTCAGGTTTTATTTGAGTAATCTAATTAATATCTACAGCTCTGCCAAATGCCTGGACCACTAATGGACTTTCAGTTTATGGTGCAACATTGACTGGACAGAATTTAGAGGAAGAGAAAAATAGAATGAATCATGGACTCTAGAAAATCACCAGTTCTGTATCTCACTGAGGGTTTGGAGGGCAAAGCTGTGTGGACAGAATAAGCTACTCGTTCGTTACTTTCCTCAACCTTTGATCAGATGGCTGACAAAAAGCAACTTAAGGAAGAAAGGGCTTACTTGGCTTGCAGTCTGAGGATACAGTCCATCACTGTAGAGAAGACATGGTGGTAAGAGTGGCTCTTAGTTGTGGAGGTGGATCATGGAGTTGCTTCCTTACATTTCAACAAACCAGGAAGCAAAGAGAGATGAATGATGATGCTCATCTGGCCTTCTCCTTCTCTCCTTCAATTCAGCTTGGGTACCCAGTCTGTAAGATAAAGTCACCAAAATGTATGAACAGGGTGGGTCTTCCCTACTCTGTTAATCCTCACTGGAAATGTCCTTCACACATGCCCAAAAGTATCTCCTACAGGATTTTAAATTCAGCCACATTGATAATGAAGATTAACCATCACAAACCATGTGTAAAAAATAACATCAAATAGAAATTTATGAGAAATTTTCAGAAATGTAAGGGGCTGCAAGATCGGTACTTATGGATTCTCAAGAATACATTTTTTTCCCCAATTCCCAAATTGTAGGAAAATTTATACTAACTCCTTAACACTCAACTTACAGGTATCATAAGCTTAAAAACAGCTAAACAGCTGCTTAAACAGTTGTGAAGATTTAGTACTTCTGGGCAAGATGTGGAATTCTTTGCATCACCAGGTGTCCCACAAACACTGAGCCAACATCTTTTCAAAAAGGAAAAAAAAGAAAATCCATCTTAAAAGATGCAAGTCATTCCTGCCCCTGGGGCAAGGAACTCTTAAAAGAACTGGGAAAATGAACAGCAGACCCCAATCTTATCTAAAGGAATATTGGCAACTTATTGCTGCTAGATGAGAAAGAGCTGATCTTCCTAAAACAAGGAACTCTAGATAGGCTGACTAGACTGAGCTGATGGACAAGCACTGGGGAATGGCTGGGGGCACCGACAACACAGCAGACAGTAACAGGGATGACAGAGTATATGGGCTCCAGTGGGGGGGAGGTATGGGAGGGTGCCATTTGGGAAGTGGGTATATAGATGAATAAGATTGTATGGGATGTTCTATATGATATACACACAAAAAATCAACAAATTAAAAAAAGACATATTTGGGAGGAAGCATAAAAATTTACTTGATGTTAATGCGGCGGGGTGGTATGGGAGGGTGCCATTTGGGATGTGGGTATACAGCTGAATAAGATTGGGATGTTCTGTATGAAATACACACAAAAAGTCAATAAATTTTATAAAATGAGTTATATTTGAGGAAAAAGCATAAATAATTGCTTCATGTTAATTAGTAGATTTGGAAAACATTACCACTGAAATCTACCTGATGAATTTATATCCACGCTCATGTGCCAAGGATCTCAGAAAGTACCCAACCAATCAAACAAAAAAAAAATGCAAATCTTAAAAAGAACTTAAAATCTTAAAAAATTAAGATCTTAAAAAGATCTTAAAATCTTTTTAAAAATCTTAAAAAGATGTGATCTTAAGAGACGCACGTCCTCCCTGCCTTTGGGGCAAGGAGTCTCTTTGTTTGTTCTAGGTAGGAGTGCTTTGCACAGTTCATTTGATTACACATAGATAAAACAAGCTTAATCATTTTTCCCAGGCAAAGCAATGGCTCTGTTTTGCAATCAGGGGATTTATAATGAGTCTCAATTCTAAAGCAAAGAGCATCCCAGAGATTGTTAATAATTGGTGTAAAATGGGAGCTGGTTCCTGCCATGTAGTGAACAGCAAGGAACTTAATCTTGATTTCCAAGCAGTCTGAAGATGGTGCACAGTCTTTTGGAATTGCATATACTCGTGGCACTTGGATCTAGTCTATAGTCCAGAACTAACTCAGGAAAAAATCAGTGTCCTCTCTGGAGGATCAACTAGAGCTATTAACAATGGCCACAGGCAAGCAGTGATCTGCAAAGGACCACTGCCTTGATTGCATTACAGAAGAAACAGGTAGATCTAAAGGAATTCGGGCTTGAAAACAAGAGGTGACAGGCAGAAGCAGCCGTGGCTGGTTGTTATGATTTGGATCTGAACAACACAACAATATAACAATCCAAAAGCTCATATGCTGAAGGCTTCCTCAGCTGATGTTGCAGAGGTGAGGTGACTGGGTCATGAAGGTTCCAATCTCGTGAACAAATTAAACGTTAATGAATTGGTGAGTTCAGAGCCGAATATTCATTAGGAATTGAGCCCAGTTGGAGGAAATACGTAATTGGGGTCTGCTTTTTGATGGGTATACCTTTTCCAGGGCCCCTTTCCGTTTCTCTTTTACTGCTTCCTGGCCTCCATGAGATGAGAAGTGTCTGCAATCATCTGCTTCTATCACCTCGATACTCTACCTTGCCTGAGGCCCAAATCAATGAAGCCAGTCAACCTTAGATTGAAATCTCTAAAACTATAAGGCTAAATAAACTTTTCCTTCTTCAGTTAATTTCTCTTATTTATTTTGTCAACTGCTCAGCAATGAAAAGCTAACTATTGAACAGAGTCGATACAAGGAGAGGGGTCCTTGTTGTGACTGTACGTGACCATGATGCTAGGAAGCCCTTAGAGCTGATTTATAGGAGTTTGGGAAAACTTGGAGACAGAGACCAGAGGAGCTCTAGGAAGCTTAAGTAGAGCTTAACTGATGATTTTGGTGTGAGCTCCAAGACCAGAATGCTGATGAGAAGCTGCATAGCCAACACTGTTCTCATGAGGATTCAGTTAGGAATGAGGATTCTGCAGACTAGAGGAACATACTAGGCACTCTTCACTGAGACAAAGCACCTGAGAAGTAGCTTATGAGATGAAGACTTTCTTTTATCTCACAGTTTCAGAGGCTTCAGACTTACTCTTCATTTCTGGCGTTCTGGTGGGATGGAATACCATAGAAACATAAGCATGTGGCAGAAGCTCCATGTGAGCCTCACTCCTCACATGAGACCCCGGCAGGAAGAGACCAGGCCCTGATTCCACTTCTGGTGACCTGCTTCCTCCAGCTAGGCCCTACTTCCTGAAGCTTTCATTGCATTCCCAAATGGCACCACCAACTGAGGACCAAGTATTCAACACATGAGCCTACGATGTGACATTCTGGCAGAGAACGTGTCTACATTTGGTCTGCACCCTAAGACTTTGTATAAAGCTGAGTTTAAAAGCAATGAGCTAATCTGGTTAAAGGAATGTCAAGTTCAGGCATGAGTGTTTCTGCCTGATTTTAGCCAAATTCATAATGGGAATTGTGGGGGAGAAAGCAGGGCACAATGACTTGAAGAGCTTGCAGTTTTGACAGAAAAGAAGCTGAATCGAACTTTTGGCCAAGGAAAGAATGTCTGTGGAAGAGATTAGCACTGCTCAAAACAGGTGAGTGCTCTGCACAAGATGACAAAAATGCCACGAGGGCATCTCAGGAATCAGGAAGATTGCCGAGTGGGCTATTAGGAGGTAAAGCCAAGTTGGAGGAAGTAGGTCACTGGGAAGAAGCCTTAGAAAGGTAGGTTCTGAGCACCTTTCCTTTCTCTCTGATGCACAGCTACTACGATGTGAACAGTCTCCTCTGCCACATGCGCCCACTGCCATGATATTTTGCCTCTGCTTAGGCAAAAAGCAATGATGCCAACTGACTTTGGACTGAAACATCTGAAACTGTAAGCCAAAATAAACTTCTTGGTAAGCTAACTTTCATTTAGTTTGCCACAATAACAAAAAGTTGACCAACATACTGCATAAATCAGGAAGAAGGCAAAGGCCAATTGTGGAAGTTCAAATGTTTCAGCAGACCTCAGAGAAGAGATGCAGAGTAAAAACCTAGACTTCCTGAACTTAGCTGGCACGAGAGCGTCTGAGGGAAATTTGTAAATCAATGCAAATGTGCCAGTTTTTGTAGACCCACAATATTCAGGTCTGGGACAAGTGAGTGATGTTGATAATTTATGGTATATGTTTGTTATCTGTTTATTGCTGTAACCAGATACTTGACAGAAGCAATTTAAGGGAGGAAGGATTTGTTTTGAGTCAAAGTTTCAGAAGGATCTCAGTTTGCTGTGGCAGGGAAGGTACGGCAGCAGGAGCACTAAGTCCATGCCACTGGCTGTGCCCAGCAGCAGATTCTTTACATGGCCCAGACCAACAGGCAGAGAGCAGGCCTGGAAGTGGGGTGGGGCTGTAACCCTCAGAGGCCCACCCGCACTGATTCAGCTCTGCCATCTAGCCTCTGCCTCTTCAGAGTTCCACTCCTCCCAAAACAGCACTGCCATCTGGAGACCAAGTGAGCCTGTGCAGGACGTTTCCGATTCTACCCTTAACCAGCTATGCCCTCTAATAGAAAATTATTCCTATTTTCACCAAATGACAAGGCAATGTATGCTCACATAGAGTTAAAAGAAAAATACATCAAAGGTGAAAAGAAGTAGTTTACTATATCACATAGCAATAAGGGTTATATCCATATGTTATAAAGAAAAGGACCGTAGCACTGGGATACGCTGTGTATTAATGTGGGTATATTATGATTATGCTTAAGTTGTTTATTGAACTAGAAAGAATTTACCTCATAGTACAGAACCTGTAGAGGATCTCTTTTGATAACAGTACTTACATTAAGCTGGCAGGAAACCAACACACAAAAAATTATCAACCAAGGGTCATATTCACATATGATATGTTCCTAAAGATCTCTGATGATATATGAAGATTTCTGTCTTTCTGGCCTACCACATGTAATACTCACACAGCACACACACAAATCTGGGACCACACAGATGCAGAAATTTGACAGGCACAAGACAGACAAACTGCCCATGCTAAAAAAAATTTTTATTGGCAGTCATTGAATACTTTCCCCTATGACATTTTTAGTTTTTCACAGTGACATTAACTTCTGGAAGTAGGACAAAAGTTGAACTATCGCCTAATTTTGAGAATTGGACCAATAAAGGGATAGATGCCCTGAAGGCATCCTTAGGAAAGAAACTTAAAATAAAATCAAGAAAATTGCACAAGCCCAGAAAGTTAACTCAGGTCCATTTTTCTCTGGCCAACTGCAGTGTGGAGTAGGATCTGGAGTTGAAGTGGAGATTTGGGTCTACTATGTAACATATGTGTTTTATCTTGGACAACCAACTTTGACTCTCTAACCTCAGCTTCTCTAAATTTAAAATGAAAATATTTATGATAATCATCACATAAATTTATTCTCAGTATTATGTGAAATTGAATATTTGAAAAGTACTTTATGAAACATCTTTACTATTCATAGCCAATTGTTACCTATAAGGGTCTGATTTGGAATAAAAAAATGAATACCAAAATATATCATTCTGTTCTTACAGTATGGACAATATAGGAGTGGAAAATATTTTGTGGGGAAGATGTGGAAAGTGGGAGATCAAAGTGTTAAATAACATCTCTCTGCAATCCACCAAGCTGGAGCACAGACCACCTAAGCCAAGAAAGACACCCAGAAGTGGCCCAGTCCTATCAGATACTGCGGTCACCACACACTAGGCTCTGCTCAGTTCTTCAGGCCGACCCTCCACCATGCCTTGCAGACTGTCAAGGGTCAGAGACATTGGATAGATGAAGAATTAAGCTCTTGGGAAATTTATTCAACCAAATTTAGGTTTGAAAAGAGAGAGAGAAAAAAAATCTTATATGAAAAAAATCTTTATAGGTGACAGAAGGCATGAGCTGTGGAGGTGAGCTATTTTATTTGCTGTACACTGTCTATAAAGCAATCTCCTCTCTCAGAAAATGATGTTTCTATTGGACTTGAAGCTATTTGTCATTCTAGGCCCCAAACAAAAATATTTTTCATAAAAACATCAGGAATGCCATGGTGGATCAAACCAATGGTCCCTCCAGTCTCATACTTTGCCTTTGAAAGTGGTTCCAAGAGAGGGTTCATGAAAGGATGTGGGTATTCTATTTTAGTGGCTTTAAAACATTTCTGAGAATGGCTCAGATAGACATAGAGTTTGCATTGCAATATTCTGCACACACAAGCACCTGAACATACGTATGCATTCATGTGCATATAAACTATTTTTTTTTTTGAGACAGGGTCTCCCTGTAGCCCCAGCTGTCCTGGAACTCACTATGTAGACCAGGCTGGCCTTGAACTCACAGAGATCCGCCTGCCTCTGCCTCATGAGTGCTGTGACTACAGGCGTGTGCCACCGTGCCCCCCACATATAAACTTTTTACTTTCACCTTGTATTTTATTCCTTTTGTTTTTCAACTACAGGCCCCAACCAGTAGTTAAATGGATTTCTTAAGTCACTAATAGGACCACAATCGACAGCTTGGAAAACTTTGCAGTATTTGTTGTCAGCTTCAGGTGCTGGAGATACATATCTAGCTCTCCTAGTTTTCTTTAGGGCAGTAAGGTCTACCATCCACGATCCATCACCAAGGTGACCTAAAGTCACCTTTTGGAGAAGTGAGCTCCCCAAGTATATTTGGGATGCCGGACAGTCCCTCCATATCCACATGAGATTTGTTCTAGGAATCTCTTTTTTCTTGTAGGATACCAAAAGCTGTGGTATTCAAGTCCGTCACATAAAATGGTAAATTATGTTCTCGCTCCCATTTGCTTTAACTCATCTCTAGGTTACTGGCAATATCCAGTATAATGTAAATGAAGGCTATGCAAAAAATTGTTATACTGTGTTGTTTAGGAAATAATGGCAAGAAAAGTACATCCATGTTCAGTACAGTTGCAGTTTTCTTCTAAGATTTTTGGCCGGCGGTTGAATATGCAGATGTGGATTCCATGAGAACAGAAGGCTCCACACATAGTATGAAGTGGAACAGATGCTCACTTGTGATTATGTGCCATTTCAGGTCCAATAAAAGTGATCAAAAGATCTATGTTTAGGACAGTAAACTTGGGTTCCTGTCTGTTCCTTAGGAATTCTATCTCTTTGGCAAAGAAACTACAGAGAAGCTTACACTGGTTCTACCTTTCATACTGACCAACACTGAGCATTTCTTGAGAGTTAATCCACTTTCATCACAAAGATTTGGGGCCACTGATTTGTTAAATACATGCTGATTGGTATCATAGATTCTATTTCCCAAAGATGGCTTCAAAGGCTCTCTATCTTATATGCTTGTTTTCATGCACTCTTGCTACATCGTATTACGATGTCTATTACACCTCTTCAAATCTGGGTGACTGTTTCTGCTTTGAACAATAGTATGCAAGGAAAGGCCTAGTGCCAGTTACAGAGTTATGCCTTTAGTCACCCTTGGAGGCCAATCACCAGCTAAACTGTACAACTTCTCAGACTGTTGTATGAGAAGTGCAAGCCGTGTTAAGAGACCCTGGAGGACTGTCAAGCTGAAAAGGGCCAGGGAGCAGCACCAAAATGTCTCTGAATAAAGCAGTGGTCTTGGAGGAAATCTGACAGTCCTAACTTGGGAGACACGCCATTCAGTCAGATCTTTTCTGAATCGCTGATTCACCAAATTTTGAAAAAAGCCATACAGCTTTAACACAGACTTTCAGGTTATAAAATGGGTTGTTACACAGAAATAAAAATTTTAATAATAGGTATATCATATAAATCTAAGTTTCTGGGAACTACCAAAAAATGCACTTCATGATTTACTTTGGGATTTGGTTTATTTTCCAATAGCAGAATGGATATGGATAATATAACTGAACATATTAAGTTATGAATAGCTTATTCAAAAGTCTGCTGTGTAATTTTAATATAGCATTTCCCTTTGCCAATATTTGTATCTTCCTCCTATCTGTCCATTTCTCCATTTGTGTTTTTCTTGCTAAGTACTTACTATATGTCAAGTATTCTGCTTGACAAGTATTCTGGCATAGGGTACTTTAGGACTTATAATGCCATCTTTGAACTGGAATGAGCTGGTTTACTGGAGGAGACATGAGCAAAGGGATCCCTTTCTTATAACAGGATAAGGAGAAATATTTGAGATTCATAGAGGCAACTTTTAAACTGGATCACTGAGAATGAGAAATCAAGGGAAGGAGAAGAGAAAACATAGAGAGTGTGAAAGAATGGCATTTCAATCAGAGAAGGCGGCATTTTCAAAGGCAAGAATAAATACAGTATGTATTGGCTTCGGTGTGCTCCTAGGGATGTGTTATGAACAGACAGAGGAAAACAGTAAGACTTAGCATGATTCAAGCCATGTTTAAAAGGACTTTGGATGTCACACGAAGAAATGTAGTCTTGAACCAGAAAGTCATAAGGATCCACGGTAGTGCTTTTGAGTAGAGTGTGTCCTGGGCATGTTCACATTCAGGAAGAGCCCCAGCAGAACCAGGCACAATGAGAGCTTGAGCTGGAGGGATCAAGTTCTCCGCTCCTATAACTCTGGACTAATCCACAATGACAGGAGCACACGAGCAGTGAGATTCTGCCCTGTTCCCTTACCAGGATGGAGCCAGAGGAGACATTTCGTAGGATAGTCATTGACCTATTAATATCATATAGCAGGAAGCCAAGTTTTTGTCAAAAACAAAAAGGAAAAGAGATAACCAAAATCCCAGCAACTCTGAATAGGAAAGTTTATACTGGGGGTGCATATTTTGAACAGTAGGATAACATACTTTATCCTCATATCTAAAACCACATTTCTGTCATAGCTTACAAGGCCCAAAACATAAATCACTAACAAAGATAAAACTATCTGAGATGTGCTTGGGGTTTTCCCCACCAAACAGCAGAGAATTCAGCTTTGGAATTTACACCTTTCTAACATTAAAGAACAAGTTTCCTCAAAAAAGGGAGGTCAAATTTTGGGGGGTTTTGGAGGTAATCTCTTTCTTACTTCAATGGAAGAGCCGAGCAAAGCAAAAGGCGGCCGCACCGGACTGCCTGTGGCCAAATTCTTTAACACAAATGGACATCACAGATCACGGCCCACAGAATCTTGCTGCTAGAAACAAAGAGGCAGGGAAGAATGTTAACCTCACCACACACAAATCCCATGAGAGTGACACAGGGAAACAAAATTCTCCTTGGTGGCATAAAATGTTTTGTTATGATGACCTAGTCCCCCGCCTATTTAAAATTCTGAACTCAGGTTCGCTGAGTCCTGCTGCTTCTCTCATCAAAATCACTACCCCAGTTTTAACTGCACTTCCCTGGAGGCAGAAAACATCAACTCCTGATATTTATAGCTGGAGCATAATTACTATATGCAATATTTATCTGGCTATTCATCTGTTTTCATGTCTTCTCTCTGACTGGGAAGGCTGTCAATAGACAAGTTTCTCAGCACCTTGTGCAGGGATGTTATCATTCGCTATGTATTTATCCGCTTAGTTCACTTGGCCTGTTCTTTGGAGGAATGATCTATATTTACCACCCTTCTTGAGAACTTTCTCTTGCTCCATATTGGGTCTTAGAGCCAAATTGGGCTTTTATTTCAGCCTAATTATTCTGCTGTGGAGTATCTGATGTAGTACAGAAGACCAACACAAGATTTCTCTAGATGCTACCTCACTTCGCACTGAGACAATGAGCTGACGGCTTGTGAACAGAGCTCTAAGTTGTCGTGATAGTCTCTTCTTAGCCACCAATTCTACTATCTCTTGGATGTTGATAGATAAAGTCTAAGCAGCTTTAGAGATAGCATTCAGCTTAAGCCAGGGGCTATGCTGTCCATGCCACAAGCTATGTCAGAAATGTAAACATTTTTTCTTAATTTACTTTCCAAATTTTTGAGCAGGGGACAATTTGACATCCCAGACTGATATTGATTCAACACTAATCTACAACAACAAGGGTGGTTGTATTCTTGAAGAGCTACTGGTCCACTCAAATTATGATTTTCCCTCCACCTCTGTTTCAACATAAGCTTCTTTCCCAATAGAAATGACTTACACCATTGACCGAATAAGCTTTAATTTGACCTTCAAACAATTTTTAATTGATTATAAATTTGGGAAAGGGTTGAAATTTTTATTACTTCTCCCTTGTTTACACACTCTGTCCAGCAGAATACTGAAAAAAAAAATCCAGCAGATGGGCACTCATTGATTTTCCATTTGTCAATCTTTTAAGATTTACTAAGTGAGACAGTGAATTACTTCTCTCCTCCAATGCAGCCCTGAATTTCTGCCTCTCTTGATATCTACTGTCTTCCATTTCTACCGTTCCTAGCACTCTTCTTGATTTTCTTTTAAAATTTTTTGCATCTCAGCCCTCCCTCTTAATTTAAATCTGAGCTCAGGGAGTGAAATCTAATCATGTTGGGTACTGAAGAGCAGAGTTTGGAAATGGAGTAGGTGCAGTGATCTGAATGGAGAAACGTTCTGCCTTTGAGCCAGCCTCAGTCCCTGTGGCCCAGCTCCCCAACAATATCTGCTCTGTCTCCTCTCTTGGGAGTGCTACAAGAGACAGTTCCTCTCAAGTGCCCTGGATTGCCCTTAGGGTTTGAGCTGCCTGCTCCCAGCATCTGTCTGCTGTAGCTCTCAGTAACTAGTGCTTCCATTCTGTCCACCCATTCACTTTTAGTGAAAATGACAAAGTCTTTAGCTCTTTTCCCCTGCTGTTTGTTCTCATTTTAGGAGCTACAGTTTCCCTAGCTACCCCTCAAAAGAGTAACTGCTAACAGCTGTGTGGGGGACAGACATCAACTAATAATCCAGTTTCCTTGGAGAATTCCCTCCTTTTCCTAAAATTGGCTGCATTTCCATCCTTGTATCAGAAGAGATAAGGATGGATGCATCGTCGTCTCCCTTCTACCACTTGAATCTAGAAAAAAAATACCTGATGTTCTTTCATTATATTATTGTAAAGCCTAAAATGCTAGGTGGTGAGTAGACTGACGGAGGTTGGGCACTCCAGAGCCCTGTTGCTATTTCTAGCCCATGTCAGGGCTGTGTTTATTACAACTGCCTCTTCTCAGACCCACTTAAACAACCTGTAAACTGTCAATGGTATCCATGGAAACAAATTGGCCAAATGGGCACCGAACTTAGAAAGTAAAGAGAGAGAGGAAGCACGGGGGATGAAAAGGACCTTGTCAAAAAGTAAAGTCAGGTTCCTTTCTAAAGTTGCACAGATGCCACTGTACTTACAATTTCAGAAAATAGAAACCGAGGCTCATTTTCCCGTGTATTACTCCTCCCGGGGAGCTGGCCAAGAGGATGTGAAACAGGACCGCCGGTAACTCCACGTGGTCGTGATTTGGGTCCCAGGTGTGTCTTCTTTCGATCTCTTCTGCTTGTTTCTTTTATTTTTTCCTCCCACCCTGTTCCCGCATCCAGAACTCTCTTCAGAGATATGTCTCCAGATAATCTACAGCACTGTAGAAAAATAAATCACCATCAGTTACGGATCTTGAGGAATGTTTCCCTAACACACACACAAAACTCAACTGTTGCAGCTTGAAGTTTATTCTGACAACCTTGGATTTGTGTTAAAGATTAATCTGTTGCCCACTACTAATAAACACCTTTGCAATTTTAGAACTGTTTAGGAACTGATACTTGTGAAGGGCATTCCAATGAGTACTGTGTATTTTGCATCCAAATCTATGCTTCGTGCAGAGGAGACACCTGGACAAAGAAAGGAAAATGCACTCATTTTCTTTGCTTCATGTATGTTTTTTTCATCGCCTTCGTGTTGTATGAGAGCAATTTGGGTAGGTGGTAGGACTTCTGGGCTAGAAACATAAAAAGAAATTAGAGATATTTTTACCATCATAGTATAAAAACACACACAATTATAGCAAAACTAGAATTTACTCATCATAGTTTCATGGATTGGACACTAAGCGTTTAGCAGGATAAACTCATTTAATAGCCACAACAACCTGTGTCTCTTTTCAGATTCACTTAAACAAGCTATAAATTTTCAGTGGTTTCTATGGAAACAAATTGGCAAAATGGACAGTGCACTTAAAAAAAAAAAAAAAAAAAAAAAAAAAAAAAAA
>NW_008359442.1:8840402-8855806 GCF_000622305.1 Nannospalax galili
AAACAAAAAAAAACAGCAAGACTACAAAAGACCAAGAAGAACATATAAGAAAATAAAATTGAGTTTCATTCTAGAATCACATATAAATCAGTCAGTGCAGTTACATTGTCAAAGTTAGAAACCAGGGGCAGTTTTCCCCCGGTATGTTCATTCCCCTCTTCCCTGGGGAAGGCAGGCCAAAGACATGCAGGACTGACTTACAAAGCCAACCCACAAGATCCAGAATATTTGTCTTGGATGTTCCCTCTTCTATATCAGATGTCTTCCCCATTTGTCATATCTCATTCATTTCCAGTCCAATGACTTGTTTATATTACTCACGATTCAGAGTGGAGGAAACTAGGACACAGAGAGACTGAGGAACTTTGACCTAGCTCTATGGAGCCTGACACTTGAGCCCACTTCCCTAGGGTTACTCCCTCACTAAAAGGTCACAAGTGCCACAGAAACACTCGTAGCCTACACAGGAGCCCAAAGGCAAGAGCAGATCATTCTACCTTACAGAAAGCATATTAGAGAGTTGAAGACATGCAGTAAACCAGGAAGGACAAAGCATTTCACAGGAACCAAAGGCACAAGCATAGCTAATTACCATGACATGTTAGGTGAATGTTAGGGTTTTGATTCAGGGGAATGTTCAGGTACGTTTGGAGGCAGTGACACAGTGACAAAACTGGACAGCCGAGCAGCAGTGGCATATGAAACCTTTCACTTCCCTACCCACAACTGGCTAGACCAGGTATGTGCCTAGAAAACTCAACTTACATCTTCCTTCTTTGAGAAAGTCTTCCTTCAGCCTCGTTTCCAAGGCTAAGTTCTGGACTGCTGCGGCAGCACAGGTATTCTTGTCTTTTAACGCACGTTACGTTTAAACTTGTTAGTTTATCCAACCTTCACCCCACCGCTCTGTGCTGTCCTTATAGAAAGAACATTCCTTTTCCCGCTGTATGCGTCTGGTTCTTTGAACAATGTGCGCACTGCTACCTGTCTTCTCTTTTCCACTCGAGGACCTCATTCCCTCATCAGGTTTTTCCACATTGCCGTTCCCTTTTGTTGAATTATTTGCACCAACTAGGAAAGGATCCTTATTTCTTCCTTATTTTAAAATAGTTTCCAATTCGTGATTTTTTTTTTTTTTTTACTTCCTCACTTCAACTGTCGGAACCAGTTCAGGCAGGTGTCTATTCCTATATGCTTTCTGCTCTTGTTCCAGTTACAATTTTCATCATGCTGAAATATGAAATGTCAATTATTTTCCTCAACTTGCTTGAAAGACTCTTTCCTTCCAGGACACCATATTTTTCTGGATGATTTCAGATTCAGTCCTGGGCTCCTCACTGTCTTCTCCCTCCGTATTCCAAAAGTGAACTGATGGCTTCTCTCTTCAAAATTGTTCTTTCCCTGTTCTCCATCTCAGTCAGTGGAGCCTGCATAGCTACTCAGTCTAAACCCCAAGATGCTAGTCTGCATCCAGTTGCCGAGGGAATGGAGCTGCACATACATCCTGACAACTACTATTGAGACCTCCCCTGGTCTCACCCTGTCCCGTACTCTCACTATCTATTACAGACTATGATAAGTTCCTTCTGTCTCTATCTGTCTATTTTTATCTCTTCAGGCTGTATTACATATAGCAATCAGAAACATCAGAGTTCTTTTCAATTTTTCTAAATCTGTTTTTTGTCTTGAAATAAAACACATATACAGAAAATGAATCAAACATAATAGGCAGGTCAATGAATTAATATAAAACAATATCATAGAATCATTTGGCAGTTGAAGGTATAGGAACTTATAACATATGCTTCTGAAATATACACCTCCTTAGTCCCAGCTTCCCCCTCTCCTTCAGGTAGCCAGTTCATGACCCATAAACTAGTTTTTATTGCTATATTTTCGTACTTAATTATGATCAGTCAACTAAATCAAATTAAACAGTATGCATTTTCTTTAGTTCTGGCTTCATTCAGTATTGCATTCATTGTGTGTACTGGTGTCTGTAGTGCTGGGTGACTGAAATCCATGGCTGTATAGCATTCTACAGCATTCCACTGTGTGCTTATACAATAATTTATCCATTTCATTGTTGGTAGAAATTTGAGTGTTTCCAGTTTGGAGTCACTGCAAATAATACAGCTTTGGACATTTCTCTGTATCACTCTAGTAATCTTGGATAAAAAGCTGTCAGTGGAATTGCTGGGACAGGTTATTTGTATCTTCAACGCTGATGAAGAAACATTTTCCAAACTGCTTTCCAAAACAAGTTTTCCAAACACAAGTACAGTGCAGAATACCTGCCTCTACGCCTACCAGTCATAAACACTGTCGTGCAGGCTTCTTTCGCATGTTAAATCCACATGTCTGCTTATCATAACTCATTAGTTTAGTGGACATCGGGATCTCTAAACCTTTCTGTGCACATTTCAAGAAAACAAGACATTTTCCAACATATCACATTTTCTAACTAATCAAGCTCAGAAACTTAATATAAGTGAAATATAATTAACTAATACTGTGCTGCTTAAACCATCACACGTACATATCATCTAAGAATCTTCTTAGAAGTAAATCTGGGATGGTATGGTGTTTTGAATGAAAAATAAGCCACGTAGGCTCAGGCACCTGAATTCCAGGTCGACAGTTGGCAGCTGTTTGGGGAGTTGGAGGAGATTAGCACTTTCAGAGGAAGCATGCCATGGAGGTGGGATTTCAGAGTCCATAGCCTCACCCCACTTCCAGCTCACCCCACTTCCAGTTCACTCTTTTTGCTTCATGCATGTGGAAATGTGATCTCTTGGCTTCCTCTTTCAGCATGATGGATTGCCTCTGCTGCTACCATTATGGACTCACCCTCTAGAAGCCGAAATAAACTCGTCCACAAGTTGCTTTTGGTCTTGGTGTTTTATCACAGCAACAGAAACATAACTAATACAGATGGTGTCTGTGACTTTTTTTTCTTGCAGTGTTAGGGGCTCAACCCAGAGCCTTGTAAGTATTAGACAAATGCTCCAGCACTTTTCTATAACCACAAACTAAGCTCATGATTAAATAAGCTCACAGACCAGGCTGATGTGACTGATTGATAAATTATACTAGGAGTGACAAATGTGCATTTTCAAGCTTTTCCATGGTAGTAATATTATCCTTCATTTATTCTGATCCAGAATTAGTGCCATTAAAAAAGATTGACCTACCTTGAACTTAGTCAGGTTTAACTTTGTTGTTGCAATATATGATACTGGGCTAAAGTTTTAGGTTATCATTTATTTTATCTAAATATTCTGAAGATATTATCTCATTAAATTATTCTAACTCTAAAAATCTGCATTTTTGAGATGCCATTTTTAGTCTAGATGTTATACCTCTGAAGAAAATATGTTTTTCTTCTTATCTACTTAAAAATTTTTTCTATTTATTCTTCAAAAATGTTATAACTGTTTATAAGAATCATATTCATATCCACCCCTCATTCCTGCTCCCTGTTCCCCCATCACATCTCCCTCCCAATTTCATGCCCTTTTAAATAATTATTTATTTATTGAACCCACTGAGTTCAATTAAGGTTGCCCATATTTCCATGGCATGAAGAACCAATGGCTATGATCCTAACCAAAACTGGCTCTCCCTCCCTCAGCAGCCATGAACTGCTAATAGCTCCTCAGCTATTGGTGGGGTGGGGCCTCAGTATTATGCCCCCTTCCCCTCCACACAGGAATTTTTAATCATCTTGATGCAGTGAAGATCTTGCATAGGTAACCACAGCTGCTGTGAGTTCGTGTGTACAACGGCCGTATTGTGTCCAGAGGACAGCATTCCACCACACTCCTCCTCATCCTTCAGCCCTTACGTTCTTTCTACCCCTTTTCCAGAATGCTCCCTGAGCCTTGGTTGGAGGGTCAATACAGCTGTCTCATCTACAGCTGAGCAGTCACAGTTGCTTATTCTTAACACTTTGAACAGTAATCTATCTCTGCATTAGCCACTACCCCACGCAATACGAAGCTTCTCTGACCAAGGTTTGGCGCAGCACCAAACTATGGATATAGACATAAATATTAGAAAGCAGTTTACCAACTTGACCATTTTGAAAAACGATATCAATAAGTTCTTCCCTAGGGTCTCTGTCTTCCCTAACCTTGGGGTTTGACCAAGTTTATAGTAGCAGGCATGGTTTCCCTCCTGTGGAACAGGCCTAAAATCCAATCAAGTTAGTATTAGGTTACTCCCCTGAAGAGTCTTGTCACCAATGCACCACTGAGCATGTCTTACCTGACAGGTCAATATTGTAACATTCAGAGTTCAATGCTGGATTATTTTCAGATAATGCCTTTTTAAATTTTCTGTAGTTTTACTAAGCACCAATTTGTTTTTATTTATTTTGCTATGCTTTATTGAACTTCTAAAATCTATAAATTGAGATCTTTCATCAGTTTCTGAAAATTCTTGCCATAACCACCTCAAATATATAAGTGTCCCATTCCCTCTTCTCTTCATTTTAAATACATATAACCTCAGAGAAGGTTGCCTTTCTCTGACCTAGTTTTTTAGAGTCTGCACTCTTTTTCTGTGCCTTTTTATAGATACTTCTGTCCAGCTTACATCCCTTCCTTTTAGCCATATCTAAAGCACTGCAGAGCAAAAACACTGAGCATACAAGGGTGCTTGCTGCATTTTCAGTTTGAGGATTTATATCAACTCCTTTTCAAATCTGCTCACTTAATTCTCAGAGTTTCAAGTTTTCAGCTAATATTTTGAATCACATTGCTATTTTATCTCTTTAAAAATTATAAAACAACTTCAAATTCCAGTACGAGCACCCTTGTGGTGCTGAGTACTGTTTTCTATGTTTCTATTGCTTTATATTTATGATTGTTTTTAAAATTTGCCATCACTTGATTGTTTGGTTTTGTGCTAGGCATTGTATTTTTCTAAATACTCATGGATTTAATTGGGTCCCAGATTGCTATTAATTTCCTTAACAAAGACCTTGCTTTGTTTCATCCAGGTGTCATTAGGAACCACAGTACAGATCATCTTAGTGCCCTCGTAAGACCTGAAAACACCCAAGTCTTTGTAGGAACCCAGAACTGATGCATCCCATCTAATAGCTGCTGTTCCTCAAGTTGTCCTTTGTATTTCAGTGAAGTTCCGTGGGAGCTTTACAGAAAATCCACCAGACTTCAGGCAGGTCTGTCCTAATGACCTTACTATCAAAAGTCTGTCTTCTTCTAAATGTATTTCCAGTCAATAAGTGTATCCCAGACCAAAGTAGACCCCCCAAATTGGGCTCTCCGAGATGTTGCTGCAGTAAGTCTTCACCAAATTGCTGCTCCAACACCCTCTAGCAGGTTGAAAAGCAAAAGTTACTCTATGCTTGTCTTCAGTGGACTAGCTAATTTGAACACTTAATCAACCAGTTCTGAAAGTCCAAATACAACTAATCTTTTTAAACTGTATGTGATGGGATTCAAATCTGAAGACCAATCACTAAGTATGAAATACAAATTTTGGTGACAAAGAAGTAGAATTTTCAAAGTAGGTTTCAAAAGGCCAATTTGACAACTGGGCCATAGGAAAAACAAATGTATAGAAAGATTTTAATTAAAAAGCAACAGGCTTTTGAGGAGGGAAACGTAATCTCAAGATTAAAGAAGTGATTTATGAAGCTAGTCTGAGAATTTGAGAAATATCTGCAGTTAAAGAACAAGAAAAGAACAGAGCTGACTAGATTTAAAATATCCAAAATGAAAATCAAGCCAAAGCATCTCAGGGTTAAATGCCTTGCCCAACAGTAACAACTGCCCTCAACTCTTCAGAGTGATGGTCTAAGATGAGTAAATCCTGAGTATCATCTGTGTAAGCCATGGAGAGAAGGTGAGTTGTGAGCATATTTAAAAATAAGTCTAGATCAAAAGATTTGCTTCTAAAGACAATGATATTCCAGCAGAGGAAATAAACAAACCCCAGAAATTTGGAGATAGGAAAAAAATCAGGAGCAGCAAGTTAAAGAAATATTTTTAAATGAAACATGTTTCAATATTAAAATATTGTGATCTGAGTGTCCAGCTGTGGAGCCTTCAGAACCCATAAACACCATTAGGCAGTTGGTGTTTACATCCTTCAGACTGAGGGAAATCAAAGCTTCTAATGCCGATCTATTAAAAACGATTCTATTCCATTCCTTTCCCCTTTTTCCATGCTCTGCAATCCCAAAAAATTCAGGGACAGGATCTGGTGAGTAGTAAACCAGGTGAGCAAGCAAGAAAGGTTCATCTATTTAAACTACTCCTTAAAGGCTAGAGGTTTATTGCAGGGGAGCTTGTTCACACACACACACACACACACACACACACACACACACACAAATTTTTAAAACTTGCATAAGATACTGAATTAGACGGCCTAGTCTTCACATTGAGTTTATATTTGTCTTTTATGGATAACAAGGTTTTTCGTTATTTACAAGTGAACAGAGAATCCACAGAGTCCTAAGGTGTTCACAAAAATGGGGAAAAAGAACTGTAAGGTAAATTAATTATAAAGGGTCAGTTGAAGGTAAAAATACGGTGTAGTTTTTTTCATGTTATTCCATTTTTATGAGAAAAAAATGATAACAAATTTTGAGTACGATGATAACAGACAAGGGTGGGTAGGCTAGAAGAGAAAGGGTTAGAGCTAGGAAGGCTAGCAAGTCACCTGGTGCAATAATCCATAGCAATAAGTAGGAAATAGAGGCCTTTCTGCTCTAGGGCACCTGGAGGCAAGACACGTTTGTGTCACCCAGACAACAGTTATAGACATAGAAAGATAAAAAGAAATTTGCCTGAAGTCTTCCATGTTTTTTCTGCCTCTATTGTTTACTCTCAGAGTTGCTTTCAATTGGTTGTTAATGCTGTTAACTGTTAGTCCATTTTTCCTCACTGATAAAATGAGAAGATAAATAAATGTGATAAAATATATGGTGATGTATGAGCCCATCATAAGTGAAATGATTGTGAAGTTGCCTAAAGGAAGGAAGGAAGGAAGGAAGGAAACTCCTGAGGTGCAACAAATCTTACTGTGCTGAGGAGGCGCACAACGCATCCTCCAAGAACTACAAAGCCATTGTTGAAAGAGCAGCACAGCTGGCCATGAGTCACCAACCCCAACGTCAGGCTGTGCAGTGAAGAAAATGAATAGATGGCTCGCATGCTCCCGTTATATGTGCTTAAATAAAACCATAAAACCTGCCAGAGAGAGAGGGAGAGAATGAGGGAGGGAGGGAGGGGGGAAGGAAGGAAATGTAGATCTATCTCCAGAACAGAAGGAATAAACTCTACAACATACAGATGCTTCAGCAAAGCTGAACTTTCTCACATAAAATATCTCTCTGTGTGTATTTTCAATAATCAAAGGGGTGCTTAAATATTAAATATGTGTTTTTACTGCTTCAAGGACTAGTCTGGATAATCCACCTAGCCTGGCATCAACCTACTGGGGGGAGTGACCCTACTTGCCATTGGGTTTAGCATTTGCCAGCAAGCCTTCAGAGCCCTGTGCCAAAGGCAGCTGGCAAGCCTTCCTGTGATGGCTGAGTTGAAATGAACAGCAAGGCAGTGTCAGCCACTGGCTTCCACTACATTCTCATTGACTGAGTCGAATATTAAAACAAGGCCACCTGATAGAGTCATCTTGGATTCCTGTAGGAAGAGACTGAAGGTGCTGGAAGCAAAATGAGGTGCAGGTGGGATAGCATAATAAGTTCTGCAATTTACAAGTGTTAATATGAAAATCAGAACGCAAACCTTACTGGAAAGAATCTATAGGCTATTTATCTACTCGAAGTGACCTTGTAATCCATCAGTCATTAAAATGATAGCAAAGAACATGAATGCCACCCTGTGGCTACCAGAAGAAATTATATTTAATACAACATAATTTTACATAATTAGAGGGTAATGGGACTGTGATTAAAAGAAAATGTGCAGATGCCAGGGGAATAAAAGGGACAGCTCAAATAAACTGTTGTCACTGCTAATATATGATTCAAGGAGGTATTACACACAATGTGAAGGAAGAAAACTCCCTAATCTTGCCTCTTCAAAAGCAGACAATAAAGTAAAATAAACACATACTGATTATAGCTGCACAAATAATCAGACAGAGACACAAATAGATCACTGGCAACAGCAACAGATTCAAGCACAGAGATGAAGCACAGACTTTACTGTGATGAAAGAACTATAAGGCAAACACAAGGACATTTCAGCCCTCGAGGAGAAGACAGCGGAGTAGTCCAAAGTAGCAGCTACAAATGCCATAGAACTGATCAGATTTTAGACAGATAATAAAGGTAGAATCAAAACCATTTATAATTTGGCTTAATCAATATAATACTCGAAAAGTCAAAATACTAGTGGAAAGAGGTTGAAAGTTTACAAAACTCGGAAGTGAGACTATAAGTTCACTACGTATTGTAAATATATATCAAATGACAAAACTATACTTCATAAGTAAGTACAAATATCATACACCAATTTCTAAATTTATTTTTATTTTACATGTATGAGTGTTTTGCCCTCATGTATGTTTATGCTCCCATGCTGTACAGTACTTGTGGAGGTCAGAAGAGCGTATTAGATCCCCTTGAACTGGAGTTACTGATGGTTGGTAGCTACCATGTGGATGCTGAGAACTGAACCCAGTACTCTGCAAGAGCAGCCAGTGTTCTTAATCCTGAGCCATCTCCCCAGCTCCATCAATGTTTTAAAGTTTTTAAAGTAATACATTATGAAGGGGTCCTAGAACCAGTCTCCATGGATATGGGACCATTGTATTTAAGTACTAAAGATTGACTGAGGTCCCCTAGGCATGACTTGAAGACACCCATAAGTAAGTAGTTCTGTTATGGTCTGCAGACTTCAAACCACCAAATGCTTCACTCGCCTTTGAGCATGAGCATCAGAATTATCTGCACCTAGGCCTCTCATAATCAGAGGCCAGCTCCAGGACTGTGTGTCTCCAACATGTCTGCAATAACGTGTCTCCCACACACTCCCCTTTCCATCACTCCACAAGCTTCTCTCTTTAAAGACAGGGACAAATAGGCTGAATTCTCAGTATTGAAATCTGAAGGGAAGGCATTTCAAATGCTCCATCCTGAATCACCATAGTAACCTAGGTTCTGAAATTATTTAATCTACTTTTGAATTTCATCTCCAAGGTGAGTAAAATCAATGTGAGAGAAGAAATATTAGGCAGGTGAAGTACAGTGGAGTATTTATGTTTTAATGGTACTATTTCAAACTTCAAGGGAAAGGGAATGAAGATTTGGGTAGATCTTCATTCTATTTATCCTGATAAAAAAAAATGCACTCCAGGTTGCAAAAGAAAAGGAAAACTTCATTCCTCCACAATATTGAATCTCAGGAAAGTATAAAGATATTTCTTTTTAGAGAAATGGGATAGATAAAACTTGATTCACATTTGTAAAGCTAAGCATGTATGCATAAAGATAATCATTTGAAACATGAGGCTAAACTGTATGAACTTGTTAATATTTGGTCATCTTGTGCTGCAAACACAGCAGTAGCATGCTGTTCTATCTAACAGGAATATTGTATTATTCAGCTAAATGTTGCCTCTGGAGGGATAAAATTTTTTTTCAAGTAATGTATCATTGAACTAGTATTTCCCATCATAAAAAAGTGCTGTAGGAAACCAGTGTGTTTCAAGAGAGCCTAAAGTTTTCAAATCATCTTTTCAGCACTCCAGCACTCAGGACAGGGGCCTGGGTGAATGTCATTTCCCCATTTTATAGATGAGAAGCTTAAAGGGTCCCCCAAACTAAGCCAACCAATGTGTATCAGTAGAAAAAATGAAAAAACTCTCATCATCTTATGTCCAATCCTTAACATAAAAATTAATGAACAGGTAGAAAGTGATTGCAAAACATAAAAGTTTTGGAAGGAAAGGGTTGGTGCCTAAGAGTTTAGAGCACAGTGGAATGGGCACCGGCTCGTCAAATCCATACACACAATGGTTTCAACTGAAGACTACAAGACAGTTCCCACTGTAAGTTTAGAAGTCATCCACCCATCTCAGTTCTTCTTCATCAGATCAAGAATATACACTCCTAAACTTCCAGTCCTACATAGCTGTCCTTTCTTTCCCTTCAAAAACTGTTCTTGGGGAGTCAAACTCAGACTTTATTACGAGAATTTAGTGGGGAGAAAAATCCCAAAGTCTGCTTTGAGGCAAGAAGAAAAAATAAATAAATGATTCCTAATGAAAAGGAAAACCAAGGGCTTAGTTTGAAGGGCCATCTGAGGAGCTCCACTCCTTCTCACTCATGGGAATGGCCAGGAGGCTTTTATGTCATATGGGGATTATATACTTTAGAGTGACAGTGACTTAGGAGCTAGAGCTGAGGATGATGTATTTCTGTAAGATGTTTCAATTTTTAAAGTATTTTCTAATTAGTTTTCTATCAAGCCCAAGAAATCTGTAGGAAAGGCAGTGCTATTACTGTGGCTATCATAAAGGTACTCTCTCCCTTTTTCGCTGATGAGGAAATGGAGGCTAAGGCACTTGCTCAAGACCTAGGCATCACATGAACTGTAACAGGAACGTAGGAATTCTGACTGGTTTTAGAAATAGCATGCTTCACTTCTAAGGGATCTAAGTATTGGCTCTATGAGTACTTTCCTTTGTTATCACCAAGTCTTTTGTTATTTGTAAAATTGGGGAAAATAGTGTCTATCATGGGCTATAGACTGCTCAAAATTTTTGGTTCTTTTGTTTTGAATTCTCCCCAAACTGAGAGAATGACATTATAGGGAAAGCTAAGTCAAACGGGAGGATATTCAGATCAGCTAGCCACGAAAAGCAGTAAGGACAGTCTTTTGGGTGAAATTTTGAAACTACGAAAGCATGTTTTGTAGTCTGGATACCTTTTAGATGGTACTATCCAACAACTTAGATCTGTGGCTTCAGTCTGAAGTTGATATATTTAAAGTTGTTCATTTTCTCCATTAAACATGAATAATATGCTTTAACCTGAAGATTAAATATGCTTTAAAACCAAATTAAAAATGAAGATTACTATGGACTGCCCTTATCCAAGGGAAACAAAATACAAAAGAAAGTACCTTAGAGGTTAATGGGAAAAGAAATTGTTATCTTTATTCTTTTACCTTTTTAAAACATTTCAATTCAAACTTAAATTGAATATTGTATTAGCTCTAATGATGTATGGTAACTTGTTGAAAAATGCACTGTAGTCCTCTCTGAAATATTCTTATGTACACAGAGAACCAAAGACACAAAAGTCCTAAAATAGTAGATTGCCCTGAAGTATTTTTCTGTCACAAAGATGAGAATCTGGGTAAACATATGATTTCAGATCACACAAACTACTAGTTCGTGAACACACACGTTTCAGTGGATGGTAAACATAGTAAACTGTGACTGCAATGCAAATAATACAAATGTGTTCATCACGTTAGCTAGCTGTTGCCTACCATTCATCCTCTAAGCAGGACAATGAAAGCAGAAGACATTGAGTAACAGGCTTTGATCAGCAACAGTGAATTTAAGATAAACACTCATTTCCTGGTGCTCCTAGACAACACAACAGTATCCAATGGAGAAAGAGGATGTATCAATTCCAGCCTCTTCTGTAGTCTTAGGACTGGGTTAGATACTGTATTTATAGATTAAGTTTTATTTTTCTAACTTATTTACAAAGCATATTTGTTTATTCAATTTTCATTCAATAAACACTTCAAATTAACCATCTTCAGGCATAGCATAAGGGCTTAGGGAAATTTTAGCACTTTGCATACACTCTCCTCACTGAGCTTAGAATATAGTGATGCATGGGAATGCTTTAATGTAAGTTCACATTCCTTGAGCCACATGTTGAAATGTCTTTAGAGCGTCATCAACCGAGCGATCAAAACTAATTTCAAGCATCTCAAACAATAAGATATTAGTTAAATAGATTTTTGCATATGTTGAAATTGAATAGGATAAAAGTATGATGATTAAAATTGGTTCTTGAATTCTATTTAGGAACATAAAAAATATTCATAATACATTAAATAAAAATTCTGAATTATGAAACAGTATCAATTATAACCCAATCTATTTTAGTGCCTTAAAATAACAATGTTATCTCATAACTTTTTTGGCTGGCTAAGGAATGCTGCTGGATTTTACTGGAAACCATTTGTGCTGCAATACTACATCGGGTAACTCTCAGATCGCTTAGGGCCTGGTTCATCCGGGACAAATGGAACTGACTGGATTTCTCCATGAATGTTGTCTTTTATTCGCAACAAAGCTAAGCCAAGAGCTTATCAAGGCTTCCCCTCACATTTTTCCTGATGAACCACTGGCCAAGGCAAGTCAAAGCAAGCCAAGGAGACAGGGGACTTCACCAGCGCATGTGCATATCTGGAGGGATGACTCATTAAAGCCATACTATATAGACTCAACCACAAGTTGTATGTACACTATATGCACGTTGTAACACATGTACATTTGAATACACACAATCTAAAGAAGATAAATCAAAATATTAACTTACCTTGGTAAATGGGAAAAGTGAAATTACAAGTATTTTTTGATTTTTATACACATTGAAATTTTATAATGAATATATGCGATATATTGTTTTTATTAAAGATTCCAAGTTAGTTTCAATAATCTGCAGATATATACTATCTAAAACTACAAATCAGAGTTGGCAAGACAACTTGGGAGATAAAGGTCCCTGGCTGCCAGTACTGAGGACCAGAGTTTGATCCCTGAATTTCACATGGGGGAAGGAAGGAACAAACCCCTTCAGCTTGTTCCCTAGCCTCTATACACATATGGTGGCACTCACATGTGTAATAAATAAACGTTTGAAACTATGGAATCAGCTCAATTGCTGAAATGTCTACCTTGATGCGCATTTTAGAGCAGAAGTCTCTCTTGGAGTCTCTGCCACTGCTTTTCATTCTTAGGATAGAAATCTTAAGGGTTGCAAATTGCTATTTTTTCACCACTTTGCTGACCTTCACTCATCCATTTAGTTTTGAAGGGGTGAAAATTAGATATGAGTCATATGCTATTCATCAAAAATTACAGTAATATTAGCATGCTTTCAGACAGTAATTAAATACACACACCTGTAGCAAAATCAAATTATACTCACGAGGGTCACCGTGCTCTCCAGTGACACTCTCAACTCAAAAGCTTTGTTAATGGAGTTTGTGTTCTGGACTGTCCTCACCCCTTTAGTGATGATCATTTCCTCAAGGCCACCTTACTCCGAAGCATAATTTAGCGAGTTCAGCCCATATAAATGTCTTCTGCTCACAGTTTGTTTGGTCACCCTATTCTTTTCTGTTTTATCCTGTCATTTAGTGCCTTATCTTAGGTATGTGCAGGCTCTCACTGAACAGTTTTTATCTGAGTTTGTGCAGAGAACTTTAAAAAGCTTTTGTAATACTTTAAGGCCCTTCAAATAGTTCATCTCTGAGCATTTAGATGTTTCCAGGTAAAGAGCAATCCCAGATTTTGGCCTTGGCCTTGCAATAGAAAGGAAAGGCATGTGTGGTGTCTGGTTAAGTGTTGTGCTCTTCCCCCAAGATATGATACTACTTTCTGGTAAGGGAAGATGCCCCTTCCAAGTGGGACACGCTGGTGTTTGAGCAGGTGTGCTTTAGAGACTGTGAACATCATGTGGCAAAAAGGCATTTCAGTGAGGAGCTATCTCTGTAAAGGTAGCTTTTACCTGTCAGAAATTGAGCAAAGTCATTGTGAAGACCTTCTCCTCTCTCCTCCTCTGCCTTCCTGAGAGTCCTGACTGCCATCCAGAGCTGAGAGAAAATGGTTTTGGCAGAGAAAAGACTTACACATTAGTATTTCCTGGGGCCAGAGCCAAGGCAGACAGCTCTTGGTGGATTACAGAGATAGAAGAAAATGGGGTTGTTTCAGAAGCAATAAAAGTCTCCTTTAGAGTTTCTCTCTCTCTCTCTCTCTCTCTCTCTCTCTCTCTCTCTCTCATGCATAAATTCACATACGAGTTATCTATCCCCTTACCTACCAGAAGCAGGTTCTTAATAAGTGTTTTCTTGAATAAATGAATCTCAACTCACTCCTCATTTTTACACTGATTATTTGAAATGCAATATTTCCTAGATTTTTACAGATGATAAAAATGGCTAGAAAGAAATGTTTATCTAATAAAGTGCATGTTGCTAAACATGCCATATCATCACTTTCTTCCATCAGCATAGGAAATAACTAGGGGCCTTTCTTTCTCAAAACCTTTTCTTTCTGTCTCTCTTTTTAAATGTCTGTCACTTCTTGGGCTTCAGTGTTCACATCTGTCTCTTGATCTTGCTACAGGCACGTGTTGCTGATTCTCAAGCCTTTTAAATACCCAGGAGTTTGCCAGGTTCAAGAGCAGAACCCGGAATCAAGTAAATTGTGAGGTAGGAAAACTTGTCTTCAGTGGCGCAGCCTCCGGTGTCTAGAGCAATTCCCCTGTGATTCACAGGCCAGGCTGTCTACACGCTCTTTCCCCTTCAGTACCGAAGAGGAAATCTACCCTGTGTATTCTTTAAAGGGCTATCAGATGATTCTGATGCACCTCTACCTACTGTGTCCATTAGCATCTATCTATCCTATTTATGAGGGCAGGAGAAGAAAAACGACTCTGCCAAGGACATGTTGCTAATCACCGTAGATCAGAGTTTCTCTGGTTCTCATCCCCATATGCCAGTGTAGACTTTCTGGCCTCTAGGGCTATGTGCTTGTCCCTACATAAGGTAATTTCTGACATCTTCAGGGGATATCCTACATATGCTCAGAAGGAAACAGCCCTATTAGCCACTGTAAGGCCTCCTAGTCTGTTGTCTCCATGTCTTGGTTAGCTCTTAAGTACTGGGCTCATGTTCCTAACACTGCTGGTCAATGCCAACTCCAGGTGTCCTGTGGCATCTCTGTTTCCACTCTCCTTCTGCTAGACATACTGCCTGTGCTGGGTACTGCTGCCTGCCCGTTGATGTGTTCCTTTCCAGTTGGGCACTGCTGCTTCTTGCTTGGTGCAGGAGCCCACTGAGGCTCTAAGAACTTTAAAGTGCCAAGGATTTAGGTTGTGTAGAAAGCCAAAATAGCACATTTGCATTTAACTGAGGACTCTCTGCTTCTGCAAGTTATTTATGGTTCCTGTTTTCCTTCTGGTCTCCATTGTGTCTAAAAATGAATAACAGTTCAGAAAGAAAGAAAGAAAGAAAGAAAGAAAGAAAGAAAGAAAGAAAGAAAGAAAGAAAGAAAGAAAGAAAGAAAGAAAGAAAGAAAGGAAGGAAGGAAGGAAGGAAGGAAGGAAGGAAGGAAGGAAGGAAGGAAGGAAGAAAGAAAGAAAGAGA
>NW_008359442.1:8856053-8902353 GCF_000622305.1 Nannospalax galili
GCCAGAAAGGAAAAGAAGAAAAAAAGAAAGAAAGAAAGAAAGAAAGAAAGAAAGAAAGAAAGAAAGAAAGAAAGAAAGAGAAAAAGAAAGAGAGAAAGAAAGACCCAAAAATGAATTCAGGCAGCTAAGACTTTAATCTCCTTTAATTTGGCATTCTCATTTTCTTTTCCTTTGAGATGAATGTTTTGAAATTGAATTCATGAGTAAAACAAAATAATAATAATTCAACACCTTCTTCACACATATTCTGCCCATGACTTTAGCCATGCCAGTTCATTTAGTATTCACATGCTCTATGGGCCAAATGTAGTATTATTATCCCCATTTATAGATGAAACTGTAAGGTGTTTATTTGCTTGACCAAGAGCTCACAACTGGTACTAGTCAGTGTGCTATCTTCAAAATCAAGGTCCTGACAATTTTATCTCCCTGTTTAGTTCTCACCAGTTGTACATGTACAGTGTTTCCAGTACACATTTGTTTTTCTGGGGAGAAATGTCAAATAGTCAAAGTGTCATGAACAATCCTAGCATTATGTTGAACTTTCCTGTAGGATGTCCTAGATTCTCTTATGAAAACAGACTTCTGCCAAATCTATGGGTCCCCATACCTGTCCCAACATGTCTAAGCCTTAGTTATGGGTCAGTTCAGTCTCTCACTGCAACTGTTGGAAAAGACAGAATCAGGTGTTTAGCTGTACAAAACAAATTCAAGCAACAAGATCATCTTCCCGTCTTGATAGACTTTGATCTGCAGCCTCCCTGGATTAATTAGTGAAGACCCCATTGCGTCAGGAGGTTTAGGAGATAAAAGAGGGTATCATCCAATTCCCAGGGTAACAAGAAGACTACCCAGTTGTTGAAAGCTGCCTGTCTGGGAACCTAGGTCAAGAGCATCCCTCCCTACCTGTGTCTATTCTGGCAGCCCCATGGGGTGACTTCTCAGGCAGTCCCATGGGGTGACTGACTTAGAATGCTACAGCTGTGCAGATTCCATCTCTGATAAAACTCGCCCGAGAGGTATTTGCTGATGATTGTCAACAATCAAATGAATTATAGATGATGTTGGTAAACAAAATGCTGCCTTGATGAATGATGAGTGGGCTCTGCTCTGACATGACTGCTAAGTCATTCAAAGCGCTGATTAAACCCATTACTGTAAAATAATCACCATCCATTACCTTTTAATGTCGTGAACTGACAACCTAGTTAAGGCAGCTGATGGTGTCAGCAAAGTGATTTGTTGTACTGCATGTCCATTGCCAATAAATCACCTCGATAAATCAATGAACAGTAGCAATAAAACAATATATTTTCATATTTTTTGACATTCAATTACGGAGTGTGTATACTGACTTATTCTTAAATACAATCACTGATATGGAAGGATTCAGTTCACCAGCAATGAACACAGTATTAATTCTACTTTGTACCAGACTGGAAAAGACTGTGTAATTATGTTTGTATGGGAACATATGTGTGTGTATGTGCATGCATGTGCCCTCCTTAGATGCTCAGCTGGCTACGACTGCCAAGATGACACATTGCACACAAATAATAACAGCACCAAAAACGTTACTTGTCTCGAACTTGGATAAGGAAAGGCAATCACATATAGAACCAGTCAGTAGAAGACCTTAGAACTCAGCTTTTAAACATCTGCTTGACCTTGCATAAGTCACCTAATCTTTCTGAATTTTGTCCTTCATATCTAGATGAAGGTAATCCCCGATTGAGATACACCTGACAACACTTTACAAAATACTAAACTTCTCCCAAATTCAGTTCTCATTTCTCTGATTCTGAGGCTGCTCCATTAGCTTCCAAATTTTCTCATTTTAGATGCCAAAGGCTCGTTCGAGCTCTAGAGGTCTTCCAGCAATTAAATCTTAGCTAACTTAATTTTTAATATGGTAATATTTATGTGCTCAATTTTCCCTAATTCACTGACATGTTATCTAGCAGTTAATTTTATCCCAAGCAGTGAGCTAGGCCCTGAGAAGACATTAGTGAAAAAAACTAGTTTGCCATTGCATGATAGAAACAGAAAAAGAAAAGGGAACTGAAGAGAATCTGTGTAAAAATTCATCATATAGATATCAGTTTCCCAAATAACTAATGTGGGTTTTCTTTTGCCCATTACACTACCAAATCTATATCCCATACTCTGAGACTTCCACTCTGTTAAGCAAGCATTCTTCCAAAAAATTGTTAATCAAAAGGACCTATGCAGGTTGACACATAAGTATACCTCAAGCTTCCCAAAGGTCTGCTTTTTAAGAAAGAAAGGAAAATAGCTGTGTCAATAACTAGAAGATGAGCTGGATTTATGAGGAGAAATTGAAAAGTAAACACCATGCTTCTTCAAAAGAAAGAGAAAATAGATTTGATTTGACAAATAAGGAGAAGCAACTATTCAGTTTCATCATTACAGATGGTTCTAGAAGAATGAGTGAAATGTCAGCGAGGAGCATGAAGTGATAAGGAGTGGGGAAATTGATCATTCAGGAAAGGATATTTCTAAGAAGAGACACAAAAGACACTGCAGACATAGGGGAAAGCATGGAGCACGGTGTGGTGGAACTGCCTGGGATCCCAGCACTTGAAAGGTGGTGGACAAAGGGTTAAGAGTTCAAGGCTAGCCTCACAAACAGAGCAGGTCTGAGATCAGACTGAGCTACATGAGGCCTTGTCTCAAAAAACAGAAAAGGAAAAAGGAAGACGAAGGAGGGGAGAAGGAAGGAAAGCTCAGTGCGATGCTGGCATTGGTGCGTCCACCAGCTTTGGTTGTCACGTTAGTTCAGAGAGGCTTCGTTATCTGTGGTAATGAACTAATTTCAAAATCCCAGGAGCTGAACATAATGCCATACCAATGCCCCAAAGGCTTAATTCTCGCTTATGGTGCATATCCGTCACAGAGCAATGGGGACTCAAAGTCCGGTTTGTAGCTACACAGTCTGAAATGTACAGCTTTCCTTGTTTCGGGAAGAAAATAAAGAACCGTGAAGAACTCACACTTGATCATCTATCCTGAGGTACAGACGTAACATGTGTCTTTTCTGCTAAGAGCTAATTAACCAGAACTGGTCATATGGGCTACCCAGCTTCAAGGAGCTGAGTAGTAATGGGAAAAGCAGATGATTTGGTGAAGCTCAAGTATTTTTCCAGGGTGGATCGTAAAATACCTAGAATGGGAGTGAAAGGGTGCACCAGCCACTTCTGCCCATGAACATCTGATGAAGAATTTGCAGTTCCCTTCATAGAAACCAGGGTGACACTGAAAGCACACAGCCGGGGCAATGGCCTGATGGGGTCTGGTGAGAACACAGCCGTCAACCAGGTCTGAAAGTGTTCTAGATGCATTCTGAGGGCACAGAGAAGTCGGTGTGGTGCCGCTCTCAGAGAGGAGGGATGTCCAAGCACAAACTGATGTTATGAGCATGCTAAGAGAAAGAAGAGACTGCATGTGAGGAGACTGTTGGGGTAAACGCAGTCAGATGGGGCCATTCATTGACTGTGGAACTGGGGGCAGAAAATATAGAAAGCAAGGGTCCAGCAGCTGAAGTAGTAGTATGTCACTGTACAGGTGGTCCAGAGGGGACTCCAGACCTCGGAGCTCAGTCACCGTCGTGAGAATTGGTGTTGAGCTGTGGCACAGAAAGAATTTCTGAAACCAGAGAAGTGAACTGAATAGCGTTTGTCTTGAAATCTACTCAAAAAATTATCTAAGGATTCTAGTAGGCCACTCTAGTATTTCTTCCCCAGTATGAACACCACATGATTCCCCACTAAAAGGACACTGTGTTCCTTATACAGCAGCAAACATGGTAATTTTCAAAAGGCTAACAGGACTCTTACGGTCCATCAGTAGTTACTATTAGGCCTGGGAATATATCTCAGAGGAAGAGCACTTGTCAAACATGTATGAAGGCTTGAGTTCAATTCCCAGGATTGCAAATAAGACTAAGAATAATAATAATCATTAACTATTAGTTAACATTCTTTGAAATTTTAATTATTGCACAATACAATCTGAGTGCCTTTTGCTCTAACTAGGTGTCAGACCTCAGGAAAATTATTTCCTGGTCTCTATTTCAGTTTCCTCATGAAAACCGTGCATTCTTTCTTCTGCCTTCTGCGGCCATTGCATCTGCTCTCTTCCCCTCTTGTCATGGCTGCCCTGTGCTAGCTGTACATTTTCAGCTTTATTCTTGTTTATAATCTGTCTCTCTCACTAGAAGGAAAGCTTCATAATAACGGAGATATGTGTTTTGTTAGTAAATGTTCAGTGCACAGATTATTATTTAAATACTGGTAAACAGAATGGTATGATTGCTATATAAAGGCCTTGTCATTGGACTCAGCAACAAATCGAATATATGAGCCATTTCTGCCACACTTCCTGGTTTCTATACTATATTTCTATACCAGCATTTCAAATATCTCTGTGCTATTCCAATATAGATAATATAAATATATTTTATTGAGTTTTGTGCATTTCATATAATACTTCTTAATCAGTTTTAGACCCCTTCTCCCTACCCGGTCCCTGTAGCCGCCCGCCCCCCCACCAGATTTCAGGTATTCTTTCGTATATGTTAGGCCCTATTAGGCTAAGCATCTGTTTCCACATGCCCCTTGGTGCAAATTCATCCAAAGGAACTTCGTCAGCCTATCAAGAGTCACTCCCTTAAAGGTATACTCTCTGTCACCCCACAGTAATCATTTGCGAATAGCTCCTTGGCTAAGGTTGGGGCCTGTTACCCATTTCTCCTCTTCTATGCTGGGGTTTTGTCTGATTGATTTAAGTTTACATTGCCATTTCCTATTTGTTTGATTTTAGATTAATCTTTTCCCTATGGTCTATGCTATAATAAGTATAACTGCCCATATAATTTTGCATTCTTATTCCTACATGAAGAATCCATGGGTCTATGAACACTCTAACAACTTTGTGTATTAAATTGGATTTTGACAAATTATCTTCCAGAAGAAATTATCAAATTATATTTCTCATAAATGAAGATAACCCTTATGATGATTAAGGCTACAGTTTTTAACATAGACTATGGATCCAAACTGTAGTTAATCTAACTCTGCTTGAAGTTCTGGGAAAGTTATTGAATCCTCTCTTATTTTCCACATTTAAAAATAGGCAGAATAACAGAATTTATCATAGGACTGTTCTGTGAAAATATACATATAGTATAAATTGGGAACTGGCACAGAGTATACACTAAATAAATACAGTCATTTTTTTGTTCCAGTGCAAAAGATTGTCTTTTCTTCATATCTTTCTCAACACTAGATATTTTCCTGATATAATTGCAAAGTGGAAATATAATTTCAATATCAATTACATTAATATTTATTTGATCTCTCAAGACAGGAGATGTTGTTTCTTATGGTTTGATTTCATCATCCCATTGGGATTATCATCTTTTTCTGGTTTATATAATTTCCATAATTAAGGAAATTAAGCTCTAATCTCTGCCTTATAGATATTAAGGAATATGTGCCAATGTGAAGGAAGTGAATCTCTTAAAAGCATTTTCCAGACTTCACTGGCCTTTTAATTGTGTCTGTGGATTTATATGCCTCACCAATTTGAAATTTTTATGTTATCAACTCAGTCAACACTTTCCCTTATGAGTTGTGCTGTTGGGGATATGTCTAAGCTGTTCTCTTTTTGCAAAGCTAATATAATTATTTAATAATTTATTCTAATGCACTCAAGCTTATGTTATTTATATTTAAAACTTCAGACCATCTGGAATTTATTTTGGAAGCATGCAGTGAGGATCTAGACTTTTTTTCATAAGCTAATTCGGCTGATTGTACTGTCTGCTCATAAGTTCCAGTCTTTGCTTTGTTTTACTGATATGCTAAGGAAGAAGCAAAGGTATCAGGAATAAAAAGTTACCGAGATTAATGAAGTCCAGATCATTATTGTATAGGACAGTCTAATTCACGGGTAATGCCCCATTCTCTCTAAACTCATTGGTAAAGGAAATGGGCTTTGTGCCACTATTTCCCTGATTGCTCTCCCTGTTCACCTTAGCCAATCCTGGCTGTCAGGCTAAGGTTGCCTTAAGAAGGACACATGCCCTGTAAGCTTTGCCTTTGCAAAAGGATCAATAGAATCCACATAGCAATGCTGGCTTCTCTGGAGAAAGTTATAGAAAGAATCCCTAAATACATCCCTAAATATATATGAATGCTCTAAGGCATTTGTTTTGTGGAATTCTGATTTGAAGATGCTGACTTTCCTCCCTAAGGCTTTTATTTCTATTATCTCAAATGATATGAACAGAATATTCCATTCTAACTACCAGAAGCCAAAGTTTGATGTTTTAAAATATATTTTTTTTCTTGTAATCTTGGGATTAAACTTCTCCAAAGATTTCTCCAGACTTATCATAGTATTAGTGATTTACCTGAAGTGAAATAAGGACTATTTCAGGCCTCTTTCAAATTCTATGGTTTGTTGGACTTGGTGAACATAACACCACACTCCATGCCTAGGATCTTAAAGGATTCCTGTTACATTGAGATATTTGATCACTGAGAGGTGATACTATTCATTGAATAGTTCTGGGTACTCCCAGCCCTAAGTCCACACTGGAATACTTTCTATTGGTTCATAAATGCAAGTTCTGATGAGTAGCTGCCCTTGGAGGCAGAACCCTCATTATCAACTCTGTCAGAAGACTTTGCTCCTTCCAATACGGATCTGTTTGATTTTTAACTTTTACTTATTTATTTACTTTTCAAATGTTATGTGTATAAGTGTTATGCCTGCATGTATATAAGTGTACCCATGCCATGCAGTGCCCACAGAGGACAGAGGAGTGTTTTATCCCTTGCAACTAGAGTTATAGAGAGTTGTTAGCCACTATATGGGTACTAGGATTCAAACTCCAATCTTCTGGCCTTCTGCAAGAGCAGCAAGTGAGCCATCTCTCCAGCCCCTATTTGATTTTTAATTCTTGATCCTTTAACTTGACTTTAACACCTGATAATCACCATTGGATTTAGGTTTTGATCTCTCACTCTCTCTCTTTTTTTTTTTGTATTTGAAGTACTCTTACAAATTTCAGGTTAGCTTTATCCATCCAGGTCCTGTTACCTTGTAGGAAGATGAAGAATCATAGAAATTATTGGAGAATGTGAATATTAAATGACTGATGTCTTTTTGGTGGGAAACATTGCTACAACTGTTTATATAAACAAGGTTCATAAATCATATTTTATTTCCCACAGTAACTTCTTTCATCATTTCTGTTCCCTCTTTTATGTTGTTCTCATAATGTTTAAGTATCCTGAAATATCTCACCTTTTCCATGCATTCTTTTTTGAAATTATATCCATCCAAGTCCTATTCAAATCATTTCTCCCCATGAATCATCTTCCAACTGTCTTCTTCCCTTCCCTTTCCTTCCTTTTCTCCTCCATCTGCTCCTTCCTTCCTGTCTTCATTCTTTTCTCCCTTTTTCTTCCTTCCTTCCTTCCTTCCTTCCTTTATTCTTCCTCCCCTTTCTTTTCCTGCTGTTTAGAACTTTAACACCCATCTGATTAAAAGATTTAATAGTTTATAAGTCCATATTCTTTGTTCAAAATATGATAGATGGCTCTTTTTCCTCCTACTATATAAAAATCTCCTGAAGGAAAGAGCCTGCATGCCCTATGCTGCTCATAGTGGTTACCATGATGTCAAGCATACCATAAGTGCTCAATACATGTTGTCAGTGAGAGGACTGGGAGCGCCTTTACACTGCTCTACAGCCTAGTACAGACAGTATTTGCTTGATGTAATAAGAACTAACCCAAGAAGATGAGCTTTCTTTTCATGTTGTTTCCTCTGGTGAATGTATTCTATTGAGGATGGAAATTTTTATAAACTTCAATATAGTGATGAGCAAATGGAGAGCTGAAGTTTTCAAGTAACTTCTCCAAGTTACCAGACCAAGTAAGTAGCAAAGATGAAACCATCATAATCAATCTGGAATAAAGCTGTGTGTCCCCAGGAGTCTGGTTCCTCCAAGGGGTGGGCCTGCTGTGGAGAATTGACTGTGGAGAGTTAGCAAAGGAGGGAGGGGCTTTTGGCGCCATCTGAGCCACATAACAGAATGGGGCTTGGGGTGTTCGCTTTGGTATGGAGCGCTGGTATTTGCCTTTGTAAATTACTCTATTCCCTCTCCCCAGGATATGAACTATTAAGCATTCAGATAAAGATGTGCTATGTGCTTTGTCTACCTGTGTCAGGAGCAAGGGACCCTAAGAGAACTCGGGTGACAAGCTGGTGACCTCCTGAATGAGACCAATGCTCTTTCCACTAGGCCCACCGACCTTTACCTAACAGGAGACCAAGTCACATTTAACATCTCTTTCACCCTAGTAAGAATACACATGAAACAGCAGCAATGTATCCAACCTGATCACAACCCGATCCTCGGCAGTGGACTACTAAAGACTTCTAGAATTCAGGATATTTTCTCTGTTACCTTACCTTTTTCTTCTTCCTCACAGCAGCTATTCCCAAAATTGAACCAATCTTTAAATTAGATAATACAGTCATATTTCTGTCATAGGTGTTTCTGTCCCTTTTTACTGAGTTGGATATGAGGCCTGTGTTGAAATTAGGGAGCTTAAGTGGCAAGTGCACTATGGCTACTTACAAAATGCAATTAAGCCCTGGGATGGTGGCCAGGAGCCCTGGCAGGCAGACATTTGACACAAGGGTGGGACAGAGGATTATATTGGAGCCATATTAGTGCCATCTGACTGCTGCTTTAGCTTCCCCTTTGAGTCATGCTGATCGTCCTGGCAGAAACTCAACACTTCCAACAGACCAGCAAGAGCCAAAGAGAATTTATCATCAGTTTAAATCTGCTTGCATCTGAATTTGTCTAAGACCTGGCCGTGAGAAATTGTTTCCTTTACATCTTTGATGCTGTTCCAGATGTTCCAGCTGCATACAGGTCATTACACTGCTGATTCAGGCTGCCTGTGGGAATGGGAATGAATGATGGCTGATCAACCTCTGGGAGTGCATTCCCTAGTCAATTGTTAATAGATTTGTATGTATTTCAGAGGCTGAGGCACTGAAAATATTTTTATACAACAGTAAGAGAAATGCACATTCAAATACTTTCAGTAGGGAAGAGACTAGAATACCAAGATTTAAAACGTGGCAATTATTTGCAGGAAAAAATCCTCCATCTCATGAGCATTTCCTCCACAATTTCTTGTAATTCTGCATTAATTATAGTAGACATCTTCAAAAAGCAAATCCTCTTGGAAGAGGCAACAAATCTTTCCAAGCCTATTAGCATGATGGACAAGAACACCCGAGTCCTCCTTGATGAAATAAATGTAGAGGCAAGGCTATATATAGGAAGAATCTTGGGCTCTAGCTACAACTTTCTTCTAGAGTGGGAAGACCTAGTATCCAGCATCCCGAGGCTTAAGTATGTCTTATTAAGCCAACATTTCTTAAAAGTTGTAGTCTTATTGAGGTATGGTGGTGCAGACCTGTGGTCTCACATTCAAGAAGTAGATAGTTGTGTGAGGATTTTTCCAAGGAAATGTGAACAAATGTTGACCTCAGATGAGCACAGACTGCAGAACAAAAACCTCATATTACCCAAGTCTAATTTGGAGAATGAAGGAGCCTACTGGGGGTTATTTACAGGACCATGGATGACTGGACTCTCTTTCAAGGAATGGCCTTACCAGTTGCTATTATGAACAACAAGTTTTTAAATACAAATATTACATGCCCAACTCACAGACTACCTCCTATGATAGAAAAATATTTCAAAATTCTCTCAAAAAATTGTATTTCCTCTAGACAACTCTACAAATGCCTGCTGTCAGTTTATCTTATTATATTTCTATTTGTAGGATGCTAGAATTATATTTATGTCTTTCTTCTAATGGCCTGTTAAAACACCCAAGAAAAAAACCTGCACTTCACCTGTGATACATAATTGGAGGGAAAGAATAACTTCAAGTTCAGAGTCCCTCTTTCAAAAGCATTTTTTATGTGGAACTTGGATGCTCAGATGCATCTTCTGCGTCATGTAAAACAACTCGTTTGGTTGTAAAACTCCTTACTTTCCTCTTCTAAATATTTCACTAAGTTGTGTGAATAGGATAAACATGGGACTTGAGGGAAGAATAAAGGAGCTGGCTGCCACTCTCTGACAACTCTAGCCTTTCCCATCCCAACATCTCATACCATTTGGCTAATACACACTCTCAGTTTATATTCTCAATATCTAGTCCTGTCTCCAGAACTGAAGGTAAAATTGGATTTGTTTCACCCATGACCTCCGAAACTGAACCCTGTCGGTTTTCTCGTCACTTTTTTGGCTGCTTCTTACGATATACAGAAGCTTTTTAGTTTAATGAGTTCCCATTTGTTGATTCTTGACCTTGTTTCCTGAGCAATTGATGTCCAGTTTAGAAAATCCGTTCCTACACCTATGTCTTATAGGTTATTGTCAGTGTTTTCTCCTAACAGTTTCAGAGTTTCAGGCTTCATAGTGAAGTCTTTGAACCATTTGGAGTTGATTTTTGTGCAAGGTGAAAGATAAGGGTTTAGTTTCATAGAACCAGTTTTGTCAGCACCATTTGCTGAACATGCTATCTTCCCTCCAGTGAATGTTCTTGGGCCCTTTGTCAAAGATCAGGTGGCTGACAGTGCATGTACTCATATTTGGGTTTTCTATTTGGTTCCATTGATTTACAGGCCTATTTTGTGCCAGTACCATGTTGTTTTTATGACTATAGCTCTGTAATACAGTTTAAAATCTGATATATGGCTTATGACATTTATTGACCTACATATATTGAACCATCCCTGCATCTCTGGAGTAAAGCCAATTTGATCATGGTGGACGAACTGTTTGATGTGTGTCTATATGCGATTTGCAAGTGTTTTGTTGAGAATTTTGCATCTATGTTCATTAAAGATATGGGTCTATAGTTTTCTTTTTTGGTTGTATCTTTACCTAGCTTTGGTATTAGAGTGATGCTGGATTCATAGAAGGAATTTGGAAGTTCTCCCTCCATTTCTATCTTTTTGAATAAATTAAGAAGTATTGGATATAGATCTTCTTTAAATGTCTGATAGAATTCTGCTGTAAATCCATCTGGTCCTGGGATCTTTTTAGTCGGGCTTTTTTGTATGAGTGTTTCAATTTCTTTTTTTTGTAATGGGTCTGTTTCTTGGTTTAGTTTTGGTGGTTCCCATGTCTTTAGATACCCAACCATTTCTTTTAGGTTTTCAAATTTAGTACTATATGTGTTTTTAAAGCATTCCCATATATGTTCTGGATCTTTTTGGTGTCTGTTGTGATGGTTCCCCTTTCATCTCTGAATTTGTTTCTTTTGGTTAACTGGACTAAGGATCCATCAATGTTGTTTATCTTTTCAAATAACCAGCTCTGAATTTGTTGATTCTTTGTTTGTTTGCTTTGTTTCTATTTCATTAATTTCTGCTCTGACTTTTGTTGTTTCTTCTTGTCTGCTGGGTTTGGGTTTCATGTGTTGTTGCTTTTCAAGTGTCTTGAGTTGCAATGTTAAGACATGTATTTGTATTCTTTCTGATTTTTTTAATGAAGGCATTTAGAGCTATAAACGTCTCTCTAAGGACTGCTTTCAATGTGTCCCAGAGGTTTTGTTGTGTTGTCTTGTTCTTTTCATTTAGTTCCAGGAATACTTTTTAAAAAATTTTTCTTTTGACCCATTCATCATTTAGGAGTGTGTTGTTTAATCTCCCTGTGTTCATGCAGTTACTAGGGTTCTTCTGGTGTTGATTTTAAGCTGTATTGCATTGTAGTCTGATAGAATGCATGGAATTATTTCAATCTTTTTGTATTTGTTGAGGTTTGTTTTGTGCCCAAGTATATGGTTGTTTCTGGAGAAGATTCCATGGGGCACTGAATAGAAAGTATATTCTTTGGTGCTTGGGTGGAATATTCGGTAGATGTCTGTTAGGCCCATTTGATGCATGGTATTGTTTAATTCAAATGTTTCTCTGTTAATTCTCTGTCTTGTTGACCTATCTAGTGGAGACAATGGGGTACTGAAGTCCCCTACTATTAATGAGTTGGGGTTAATCTGGGTCTTAAAGTCCTACAGTATTGCTTTTATGAAGTTAGGTGCACCAGAGTTTGGTGAATATATGTTCATGACTATAATAGCTTCTTGGTCTGTTGTTCCTTTGAGCAGAATGAAGTGGCCCTCATTATCTCTTCTGATTACTTTTAGTTTGAAGTCTATTTTGTCAGATATTAGAATTGCAACACCTGATTTTTCCTTAGTATCATTGTCTTGGTATATTTTTTTCCATCCTTGCACCTTAAGGTAGTGCCTGTTCTTGAAAGTGAGATGAATTTATTCCAGACAACAAAAAGATGAATTTTGTTTCTCGATCCATTTAACTAGTCTGTGTCTTTTGACTGGGGAGTTCAGTCCATTGTTATTTAAAGTTATTAACGAAAGATATGTATTGATTCCTGTCATTATTGTTTCTGTTCACATTCTTGGTGTAGCTGTGCATTTCCACAGTTATACCTTCATTAAGTTTAACCCCTTTCTTCAGCTCTTTGTATTGCTTCAAGAACTCTCTGAAGGGCTGGTTTTGTGGACATGAATTCTTTCAGCCTATTTATGTCATGGAAGATTTTTCTTTCCCCTTCGACTATAATAGACATTTTGGCTGGGCATAGTAATCTGGGTTGGCATCTGTGGTCATTTAGAACTGGGAATACATCAGACCAAGCTCTTCTGGCTTTCATAGTTTGCACTGAAAAGTCAGCTGTAATTCTGATGGGTTTTCCTTTATATGTGACTTGTTTTTCTTTTGCACCTTTCAGTATTCTCTCTTTGTTCTGTATGTTTAGTGTCTTTACTATGATGTGCCGTGGAGAGTTTCTTTTCTGGTTCTGTCTATTCCGTGTTCTATATGCTTCTTGTATTTGTATGGGCACGTCGTTCTCTAACTTGGGGAAAGTTTATTCTACAATCCTGTTGAAGATCTGTTCCATACCATTATCCTTAGATTCTTCTCCTTCCTCTATCTATGATTCATAAGTTTGGTCTTTTTATGGTGTCACACAATTCCTACATATTCCACTCTTGTGTTTTCTTAAATTTTCCATAATCTTTGCTTGAGTGGTCTAATTCATCTACTTTATCTTCCCGTCTTGACATTCTGTTTTCCATTTCATTCATCCTATTGGTGATGCTTTCTCCTGTCATTTCTAATTGGCTTACTGAGTGTTTCACTTCCTTCTTCATTTCAGCCTAGGTATCCTTCAATATTTCTACCTCTTTTCTGAATTCATTCAGAAGTTTATCCCTATCTTCTTTTAGTTCTTTGATTTCTTTGCTTGTGTGTTTTTTAAATTCACTGAATTCTTCTATCATGTTTATAACTGTTCTTTTGAATTCCATGTCCTGTGTTATCTCTAGGGGGTTCTCATTGTACTCCTGCACAGGACTATTGGTACTTGGTGGGGATATATTATTTGAGTTTTTCATGTTATTATTTTTTCACTGTGACTTTTACATGTGGATTTCTTCTGTAATTTCTGATTCTTGTGTGAGACTCAAGCCTTCCTTTGTTGAGTTTAGGTCTGCTTCTTTTTGTAAACTTTGTGTGTCTTTGTGGTTTACTTTTGGGGCATGAAAGGCTGGTTCCTCTAAGCTTCCAGTTCTCTCTTTTGATTTTATATTGGAGGGGCCAGACTGCTTTTGTCTTGTTCCCGGCTCAGTAGTTCCCACAGAGGCCCAAGTTCGATTAGGATCAAATGCTCTCAGGCTTTCTCCTAAGGTCTGGATCCCTCCAGGAAAGATGCTGGCCTCAGGAATTTGGGGGCTGGGCTGGCCTGGGACCAGAGCCCTGGAAAGATGCTGGCCCCATGAAGCTGGGGTTCTGGCTGCCCAGAGATGCAGAGGGAGGTGGGGGTAGGAAGAGTCCCAGAGGGCTCCTGGTGACTAGAGGAGGAATTGGTTTGGTCTGGATGCAAAGGATCAGGAAGCAGTGGGGAGTCTGGGCCAAGAGGTCAGTCCAGAGGTCTGGGGTGCCAAGGCAAGAAATAGGCCAGTGCCCAGGCTAGAAGGACAGATGGGGTGGGGGAACTGGTGTAGGTGAATGAGGCTGGGGAAGTCTAGGTGCCATGGGTGCCTCCGAACTTACCCAGGAAAGATGCTGGCCCCAGGAAGCTCTTTTTTTTTTTTTTTTTTAATTTTTAATCACTGTCTTTCCTTTCCAGTTCATCCTCCACAAAGCTGCCAGAACTGTATTTACAAACATAAATTGGACATTTATAAAGAGAAGTCAGAACACCCTCTGCATAAAACTTCCCAGTGGTTTTCTTTAAACTTGTGATCAGACCTAAACCTCTTACCATGGCTTATAAGGTTTCAGCAGCCTTGATACTATCCACCTCCCCAGCCCGATAAGATTGTCACCCTTACTCCTAATGACCTGGCCCCCTTCTACCCTTGAACTTTGTGGTGTCATTCTTGTCCTTAGTCTGTGATTAGCCTGCAGAATGCTTGAGCACTTCCTTCACTTCCCTACCAGCTTCTGCTGTATTGTGTTTCAAGAAGCATGAGGTCACTTCCTGGGAGAAGCCTGACAGCAGGCAGTCTATCCAGTGACCTTCCATTGTCTTTCTCTGTAGGACTTTGAAACAAGCACTATTTCAAACTTTCGGGCATAATTTGTTCTTTTCATTTGTCATTATAGCAACAGAACCCAACCTAATGTCCTATATATAGTTGGCCCTGGAGTATTTTTAAATTGATTAATGGATATAGAGAAGGGTGCATGGATGGATGGGTGGGTTGAAAGATGTGTGCGTGGGTGGGTGTGTGGTAGAAGGCTGGGGAGAATATGTGACTGAAATAACAATTTCAAGACAAAAAATTAGTTTTGACCCTTCAGGAATTAAAATCCAAGTCTGAAGTTTCCAAGCCCTTGGGCCCTCCTGATTCCCCATCTCCACTCATTCTGATCATAAGAGTCTGAGTACTACATTTAACCTTTTTAATTTTATCTTTTTTTCACTGTTTCTCATAATTTTGCTCACTGCTTTATCTCTAGCTCAAAGACCTCAGTCCAGCATTTGGAAGAAACTTGATAAATATTTAATCAAACAAACTTGATGCCAAAAATTATGCCAAAAAAAAATCAAATAACATGTCAGAGCATGAATTAATATTATTAGATTTGGGCACCATGGGTTTTCAGGGTAAATATATTGAAACTTGTTCTGAAATATAAGATGCATATTTTTGCCATCTTTTATATAGGCCAATGTGATAGCTAATCCTGGGTGTCAATTGACAGGATCTGGGATTAACTAAAATGAAAGAGATCTTCTTGATTGGATAATCTGAAGCCAGAAGACACACCCTAAGTGTGGGTGTTACCTTCTGATGGCAGCTCGTATAAAAAGCCAAGGCAGAAAAGAACACCTGGCTTCTTGCTGCTTGCCTTCTCTCTCACTGGTGAGTTCCTCTTGCTGCTGTAGACTGAAGACTAACTGATCTTTTGGAATTTGTCAGACCATCAGCGTCAGATTGGGACTACTGAGACATCCAGCCTTGTGGACTGAGCGACTACAGATTCTCAGTCTCTCCAGTGTGGTGCAGCCATTGTTGGACCACTCGGACCAATCTCTATACATATATGTTCATTCTACCAGTTCTATTTCTTTGGAGACCCCCTGACTAATACAGACAATGAGCACAACTTGACATTTTCTTGATTTCTTGGGATTATTAATGTGAACATCAATTATTGTTTGCTTCTATCTTTGAAGATGTAGTTCAGTCTGACATTTAAAGGAAAGGAAGGAGGACCATAAGCAAGAGGGCCATCAGTTTCCCCAGTCATCTATGCCAAAGGGCCTGGAGCATGCAAGAAGGAAATTCTAAGATGATGAAACAAAGTGTTTTCCTCAGAAAGTAGAAACAGACCCAAACGTGGGTAGCTATTATTTTTTCTCTGAAGACAGTAACCCAACCATTTCATTTCTAGAGTGGGCTGGCTTTTTCTCCTTCTTACTTTAAAAGTACACACTAAGAAAATAAGTTGCTAGTTTTGTTTAGGACTTCACACTGTCACTTTGAGAATTATTCTGATAAAGTTAGCTGAAAAGACCATTGCCTTTGAAATCATGTGGGGCCGAACTTGCATTCGAGTTCTAGCACTGCTGGTGATGTAGAGGATAGGTGAGGAGGTGATAAGATAACTAGTAACTCATGCATTGCACAGCTCCTTGAGACAGGTGAATGCCTGATTCATGGGTTTTCCTCACTGCTCTTTCACATGTTTCTGCCTTCCTGACCTTCACTCTCCTTTGCATGGGTAAAGTATTCAACATCCTTCCATTGACATCTTCCCTATCTCAAGAATAGTCATATGGAGAGAATTTATTAAGTTGTCCAAAGTTATTGGATCACAAAATTACTCATCTTTGTGCATGCCTTTCTGGAAGTCTTTGCATCTGTAAAGAAGGCATTGAATTCATCTACATGGAGGTTCTTTAATAATACACTATCAAGCATCACAATGAAAACACGGGAACAGCTTGCTTAGAGTGCTGCTTTGCTCATTGCTCTTTAACTTGAACCACTGAGGAAATGCTGGCTCTGCCTTCATCAAGCTGAAGTTTTGCACAATAATTTTCCATGTGTATAATTAAATATTTTGTGCTCCTGTCTCTGAGGTAGTGTGTGTGTGTGTGTGTGTGTGTGTGTGTGTGTGTGTGTGTGTCCTCATCAAGCTGAAGTTTTGCACAATAATTTTCCATGTGTATAATTAAGTATTTTGTGCTCCTGTCTCTGAGGTAGTGTGTGTGTGTGTGTGTGTGTGTAAGATGATAGAGAGATCTATAAAACTGTCTTCAAATATAATACGGTAAAGCTTAGCCGATGCATTTCCTAGCTGGAAAATCATGTAACTGCTGTATCTTTCTATAGCTGCATCTCATTCTGACTTATTGAAGGATTTCAGCTTTTCATAGACAGGGTTTTAACGAAACCACTTTAAGCTCTTTTTAGATTTGAAATGATCAAAGCACGGCAGGAGCTATAAGAGATAGCACAGGGGTTGCCATATGAATGTCTTTAACAGTGGGAGCTTGCCCCCATCCGAAGAGAGCACGCTGCCATTTATCAGGATTTAAGGAAGAGGTCCAAGTGCAAGCATGACGTAATTTTGAAGGATCCCTTTGAAGGCAGATATTTCTACACCCAGTGCAAGTGGGGGTGGGTTTATCTGAAAGTCTGCAGGTGGCACATTTTCCATTTCTGTGAACATTAGATGGTTCCCTGAGTAGAGGCTGATTTGGAGATTCTGAGGTTGCCATTGTAACTAAAGAATACCTTTCAGATAATTTTTTAACATCTATGATTCATTTAGGTAGTGATTTTACAAGAGGTTAATAGCTAATAATGAAATAAGTTTATATGCCAGGGTGGAAAAGGAGAGTTTAATTTGTCCATCAGGTATTACTGTCTTTTTATGAAAATAATGTGATTGGAACCTTCTGAGGTGGCTTCAAGTGGCCCCTGCCTCCTGGTACACACATGCTTGTGTGCACTGCATTTGAAGTGAGATGGGACTGAACCTGCGTTTGAGTTCTACCACTGCTAATGATGTAAAAGATGGGTGAGGATGTGATCATATAATTAGTAGATTGTGCATCACATAGCTTCCAGCATGTGCTGTCTTGTTTGTGGGGTTTTCTCATCTCAGCTGCCCTCTCACCTCTCATGCATGAATGTAGGATGCATGTAGAGAATTGATTCAGTGTCAAAGAACATAGAAAAATGTAAGGGATGTGATCTCCAACACTAGGTCATAAAGTATTGATTCTCTCTTCCCTTCTCTCTCTCTCTCGCTCTCTCTCTCTCCCTCCCTCCATCTCTCCATGCCTCCCTCTCTCATTGCCTCCCTCCCTCCCTCAGCTGCCAGTTTGTGGGTCCCCTGGAGAAACCTGGAGCCTGTGTGAAAAGACACTGACAACGGACGGACTGGGGATATAGCTCAGCAGAATGCTTGCCTAGCACAAGACCCTAGATCCAGTTCTCCATATGAAAAAAGAAGGAGGAGAAGAAAGAAGTAGAGGAAGACAAGGAGAGAGGAGGACAAGGACAAGGAGAGGGAAAAGGAGGGGAAGGGAGAAAGATAAGAATTTGTGGGCTGTTTCTAAATATGAAAAAGAGAAACTGAGGTCCTCAACCCAACACCCATGAAGAATTTGAGGAGCCTGCCAACATCCATGTGAATGAGCTTAGAAGCAGGCTCTCCATCAGCTGAGCCTTCAGTTGCGATCACAGCCCAGCCAATGCCCTGGTTTCAGTTTTGATGGATCCTGAAGCAAAAGACTCGACCTGCCCCACCAGATTCTTAAACCCCAGAAACTGTAGTTAATTTTAAGTCCTGATATTTGAGGGGGTAATTTGTTGTGGTCTAATTGATAAGTAAATCAAGAATATTTAAACATAGAACCCACTTTCTTACTACAAAAATGGATGTATAAAGTGTGGCATTTCTATAATATAAAAAAATGAAGTTAAAAACTATTTTGTCACATAAAAATATCTATGTATTTACATGCATAATTCCCAAATAAGACTCAACTAATTTGTTTAGAAAAATCAAGAGATAAAGAACTCAGAGCACCAGAGTAATAGTCAAAGAAATTATAGAATATTTTCCCAAAAGGCATAGGATCATTATTTTAATTTTTAATTTTTTTGAATATCATACATGAGTACAGTCTGCATTATGTCCATCCCTCCCAGTCTTCCTCCAACTCCTGCTCTGCCCCCCACTCCATCTCAATTACTTTTCCTCTTGTTTGATTAGTATTACTATATATATATATACATACATACATAAATTTATAGATGTATATAACATACATATGTATATAATGCACTGACTCCATTTACTGATGCTCTTGGGGACCTGTATTTAGTTAGGGTGCCCACTTAGAATTAGACAACCTCTCAGGGAGCTAGTCCTTGGAGAAATAGGGAATTCTTGAGAAATCTTTTAATCTTAAGAAAATCTATTCCTTATTAGTGAATACTAGAGAAGGCAAATAAAAAAACACTTTACAAATCTATAGAGAGAGAGACTTAAATAAGAAAGTAGGGCTGGGGAGATGGCTCAGTGGGCAAAGTGCTTGCCTAGCAAGTCTGAGGACCTGAGCTCAGGTTCCCAGAATCCATGACAGAGTAGCATGTGTCTGCAAACCCAGCACCCCTACAGCTAGATGGGATGTGGAAACAGGAGAATTCCTGTAAGTTTGCAGGTCAAATAACCTAGAGTACCTAGGGACAACCAAAAAGAAACTCTGTCACGAATAAGGTAGATAGCAAGCAGCAATAAGCAAGGTTATCCTCTGACCTACACATGTGCACTATGGCACATGCACACCTGCACACAAAAACATGCACACACACAAAGATTTTTTTCCATTTTTAATATTGAGTTTTTGTGCATTTCATATAATACATCTTAATCAAATTTAGAATGCCTTTCGTCTTCCCCACCTCCCATAATACACACACACACACACACACACACACACACACACACAAAATCTCATGTATTCTGTCATATGTGTTAAGTCTTATTCAATCAAGCATTTCTACCCAGGTGCCCCTTGGTACTAGTTCATCCACTGGAGTCTAGTCAACCTATCTAGATTCACTCCCTTAAAGAAGATCTACTCTCCCTCACTCCATAGTAGTCATTTGCAAGTAGTTCCTTGGCTAGGGTTGGGGACTGCTGCCAATTTCCCCCTCTCTGTGCTGGATTTCTGTCTGATTCAATCAGCATTGGTCTTGTGCATGCTGTCTATATTGCTACAACTTCATATGACAAGTTTCCAGTGGCCTGAAAGTCTCTGTTTCCTTATGTTCATGCACCAACCCTGACTCTTACAATCTTTCCACTCCCTCTTCCACAATGGTCCCTAAGCCATGGGTGGATGAGGTTTAATATAGGAGTCTTATCCAGGGATATGTATTCTGCAGGCTCTTATTCTTTAGAACTTAGCCAGTTGTGGCCTCCTGTGTGCACCGCACTCTGTTGTCTGAGGAAATTTGTTGGTGAGAGTTGAGGGATGTATTAGTATTCTTTTTCCTCCTGTTCCACTATGTTCCATAGGCCTTAGGTGTAGAAGTTCCATTGAGAGGTGTCACTTAGGGCTAGGCATCGCTCATACATATATGCTCTGTGTGTGACCAGTTGTGAAACTCTGTGATAGCCTCTGGGCTGGATAGCTTTAGTGTCAACTTGACACACCTGGGTTGAAGGAGCCTCAATTGGAAAATTGCCTTCATTGGACTGGCCTGTGGCCATGTCCATGGGGCACCTTCTTGATTGTTGAGTGCTGTGGAAGAGCCCAGCCCACCATGGGTAGTGCCACCCTGGGGCAGGTGGGCCTGTGTTGCATAAGAAAGCAGGCTGAGCAGGGGCCAGGGGAGCAGCCAGTAAGCAGTGTTCCTCCTGGCCTGTGCTCTAGCCCCTGCCTCTAGGTTCCTGCCCTGAGTTCCTACCTTGGGCTCTCTGATAAACTGTGACCTGGGAGATGTAAGATAAAATAAACCCTTTCCTCCCCAAGTTGGTAGTGGTCAGAGTGTTTTGTCACAACAATGGAGAGACAAACTAGGACAGCTTATTTGATTAGTGGTGTAAGGTACATTTGTCTGTAAATATAAGCATCAAAATTTAGCATACAGTAAGAAATTTCATTTGTCTAGATATATGACAGAAGTAGGATTTTCTCTAGTATCTACGACCTCTCCAGCCATGTGTGTTTGGCTATATTTACAGTGCTACCCATGAGTTCCCTCCCATTGAGAAGGCTCCAGGTTCAATTACATAGCTGTTGATTACCCCCTAGATAACAGTGCCACCACTGCACCAATAGAGATAGCTTTCTGTGCCAGTTGTTGTGGTTATTAGGTTTTAGAGCTGGGTTGGATCATTGATTGGTTTTCTTCCTCAGCAGCTTGCATAGTACCCCCTACAATTATGAGAGCTAGTCTTCAGAGAGAAAGCCTTCAGGTCAGTTCCAGCGCCACTGCTCCAAGTCCTATGTCTGAAGTATGTTCTGTTTTCAGCAGTAGGGTTCTACTCTCAAGTTCTGGGGGGTAACCAAGGGCTGTGGCAATAGCCTGTGTTACTTTGGGAATCTCCTGGACTACTTTGACCAACAGCTTGCTAAGAGATTTTTCCTGTCTGGCACCGTGTTCCTTGTTATATAGCCTTCAGGTATACACATATACTAGTGCTCAGATACTGTACATGTGTTTTTCAGGGGAGGGGTTGAATTAATACTTTTCCCTCTGGCTTTTTATGCCACCTAAGCTTTATTTATCTCTTCTCCCCTCTCTCTGTCTAACCTAGGTCCTTCTGTCCCAGTTTAAGTTCCCCCGTTTTCTTTGTTTTCCCCTTGATAATGCCTATCTTCTATCACTTTTTAAAAATGATAAATAAGTAGAGAATGAGTTGAGAGTTCTGAGGGAGCAGAAGAAGAGGATGACATTACCCGGAAACTGAGAATTCAACTACAGTAAGTCAGTAGGAACTGTGCTGCTCCCCTCCCTCATACCCACCCCCCACCCCCACTGCTTCTTACCTAAGATGTGGAGCCAGTAGAATGGTCTCTAGCTCTATCTTTTCTTTCAACAGTCTACAAAGTTCTCCCACTGACAGACCTTCCCTTGAGTCCAACTTAAAGGACGTTTGGGGCTCTTACTACCAGCAGAACTTTGGATATATGGCCAACTGCCAGAAAGCAATATCAGCCATGCACTGAAACCAGTTTCAGTGTTTCTCTTTAAACAATATTCTTCAAGACTAAAGTTATCACACAAGGACTCATTGTGCAAGATTCTTCTAGTGTTTTACATAAGTTTTACAAATTAAGCACAAAATTATCACTGTATTCCTATGAAGACAATATAACTGGATGAATACATCAGTTCCATAATATATAAAACTGAGAGATTCAGGATTTTAAGCTGTCACTCAAACCTTTTATAAGAATGAGATTTTGACTGAACAATTTAGTTAATCGAGTCAAAACAGCTTATTCAGAAATGCCTTCTATATAATTGCTTTCTAGTTTGGTCTGCCCAGATTTATATCCCCATTTTATTGAGAAGCAGAAGCTAGAGTATGTACGTTAAATTTAACTGCTTTCAGATCCAAATATTTTCCTTGCCTTTGTTCACTTATAGAGTCATTTGGGCTTTTAAATATGCAGCCTGTCATTTCCAACCACACTGAACAGTATCCAGTGCCCTGAATTACTTACTCTCTCTTCAACTTGGACAAGTTTTGCTGTCATACATTTGAAGGAAATCAGACTACTAATTTTTGTCTGGCCATTAGTTTTATTTTCTTATTCCAAATTTTATCGCTTCTATGCATGTACTCAGAAGTCCCTTACCTCTAAAGGGTATCCCCACATTTTCAATATAACAAATATATATTAAAGGCCAAGCTGTTCCACACAGACTAGTAGATACTACCCCACCTCTTTTGAGGTTTTGCAGTGTAAGACTTATAATATGCTTAGCATAAAAGTACTTTATAAGTGGACAGTTACCAAATGACTGATTAGCTCAAGAAAAAATACAGGTTCAAAGGATCTACAAATTTCCCGTTAAATCAGTCTTTCATCTGTCATTGCAACAAATCTATTTCCAGTCTGCCCTCAGAATGCCTGTAACTTCTCAATAGCATTGTTACTTTAGAGGAGAGAAACCTACATTGCTTTTCTGTGTGGCTGTGTATTGGTGATTGGATTTACAATTAGAAAATCATGTCTCTTCCCTGTCCTTTAGAACCTGGAGGACACTTGACCAGAGTTTCCATGTTCCTCTTGGGATCCTTTCCTAAGCTTAGCTGAGTAGCAGCAGTAGAGCTGATACTGAAGCCTGCAGTTGGGGAAGTAAGTGCAGGTGTCGATATTTGCTTCTGAAAATCTGTACTTCACACCAGAGCAATCTATGAGGCCCTGAAGTAAGGGAAGGCATTCTCGACACCCCCTAACACTTGATCCTATTTGTTCATCTGAATGAAGACTGCACACCTACACTGTCAGTGTTGAATGAGTAGGGCCCGAGGGACAATGGGCCTGTTATCAATAATGCATCTGGATCAAGTGCAGTGAACGATGGTAAGTGGCAGAGTGAACATCAACATTACTTTTTCTCCCTTCTAAGACCAACACAGAGATGACAGAGAAGAATTATCAAAAGGCTTAAATCTTTAAATACAAGGAGAGGAAGTCATGGCAACAATGCAGACGATGGAAAGCACAGGTCTTAATGCACAAAACCAAAGCCAAAGTTGGGGCTTGTGCTCCAACACAACCAAATTTGTTGGGGACCCCTGCTGTTTAGGGTAGCAGTCTCCCCATGTCCGGATAGCCACAAGCTGGCTCGGCACAAATGGGGAGACTCCCCTTCTCAGCAGGGCGCCTTCTGCTCTCCTCCTTGACTTACTTTTGAAATGCCCGTCACAAGATACATGCCCTCCGGCACAGGAGCTACCAGGTTTTAATCAGGCGTTGTCTGATAGCCTGATAGAAGCCCACCGCCCTATGTAAATGAAGCATTCCAGGAGCACCTATCAGCTAAGGCTTCTTCTACTGTCTCCACACTATAAATAGTAGTTTTACCCCAATAAAGCTGGAGCTGGAGCTGAGTCACTTGTCTGAAGCTGTAACACTAAAATCCTGTGATCCAGTGGGGGGGGGGGCGTCATCGACTCAGGAAGACCCTGCTTTCCCCGTTTCTCGTACCTCCCCTCGTGACCTGGTGGCCAACAGGTCTAGAACTTAGAGAGAGAGTGCATGGTGGAAATTGAAACAGAACCCGACTGGGCAGCTGACAGCTGTCCTAGAGCCCCCAGCTCCGGTAGCAGAGACCCGCAATGCAGTGCGCACCCCAGCTGCGGAGAGCCAGGGATCCGAACAGCAGACACGGCCCAGCCTGGGGGACCCGCTGCACTCCAGCGACGTGCGGGAGACTGGCGCCACGCCCAGCAGCTGGCGCCCCGAGATCCCCGCACGCCCATACAAATTCATTGCAGAACTTGACTAAAGGTTCAGAGAGAGGCATTATCACCTATCTCCTTTAAAGGTGAGGGCAAAAAGGTAGCTACATGTATTTATGGGGTATTTGGAGCCCAATGTCTCTGACTTGGCAAATGCCTCACCCCATCAGAAGAAGAGACCTATTCCCCAGAGAAGGAGAGAGAATATCTCTGTTCTGGAGTACAGAACCCATGGTTAGGAATAGACATGTGGTACTGGAATGGAGGAAATGGGAATGCCTTCCCACAGAATCCTGAACTACATCTATCTACACACCTGTACCAACCCTCTCTCCTGACCAAGCCTTCATAATGTTATTTGGAAGAGTTATCCTCCCACAGAAAAAACTGAAGAATTCTACCTTTGGAAATCTAACCAGTCCAGAGCACTGGCAGCTCATGCAGAAGACCTGGGTTCTGTTCCCAGCACCTACACGGAGGCCAGCAACAATCCAGAACTCCAGTTTCTGGGTACCCAATGCCTTCTGGCTTCTGTGGGCATTGCACGCATGTGGCGCACTTATATGCAGACAAAAATACTCATATACATAAATTAAAAATAAATAGAATAAAATGTGCTTTAAGAATAAAAGTGCAGGGGCTGGAAAGATGGCTCAGTGATTAAGAGCACTCCTGCAGAGGACTTGGTTCAGTTCCCAGCACCCACATGGCGGCTCACAGCCACCTGGAACTCCAGCTACACTGAACACTCTCTTGTGGTCTCTGTGGGTACCTGCCAGGGGTATTCATGACAAGTCTTTTCAGTAATTGTTTTTATGTGATTTTTTCTGCATCTGTATTTCCCAAAATAAGTAAATGGTTAACAAAATCTGTGACCATTTTATTTTCTACATTTAAAAAATTTATTGTGTGCTAAAATGCCAGTCTGGGTATGCATCATAAATCTGATTATACATAGATGTGACATCAGTCAGATGTAAATAAAGTGCTGTCACATTTTTAGCTTCAAGAAAACATACAAACTATAATATTGATGAGTCCTTATTATAATTCTATTCAATAAAGTCAGCAATTGAGCGGTCCATACAAAAAGAGCTTCCATTCTCTTAAATATGACAAAGAACTAATAATCAATAGGTAACTAAAAAGAAAAAAAAGAAAGCAAGAAACCAATAAATAAATAAATAAGCAACTCTACTTGAAAAGTAGAAAACCAAACAGATAAAATAACATGGTTAAAAAAAATGGAAATACTCATTAATAGGCTCAGAAAATTGAGAAATTGTTATCAAAAGGAACACTTGGAGGGGAAAAACAACTAGAAATTAGAGTTACAACAGCATTTATTTTAAAGTTAAGAGATAGGACAAAATTTTGAGTCTGAGGAAATTTCTCCCCCAAAATACACATAATGACAAAATAAGACAGAAGATTATTTTTAAAATGAGATAAAGCAGATGAAAGAGGTAGGTAACCACCTTCCAGTGGGGGAGACCAACAAACCAGGACCAATATTGAAAACAAACAAGACACAGTGTGATAACTGTCTAATAAATAATAGATGAAGGTGGAGATAACCAAACAGGATAGTTGGAAGACATTGTCTTGGGAAATGAAAAAATCAAGGTAAAAGTAGTTCATTTTGGTCACAAGTATTACACAGCTCCTTAAATATTTTCAGGTAGCGGCTGGAGAGGCGGCTCAGAGTTAAGAGCACTTGCTGTTCTTTAAGGAATTTAATTCAGATCACAGCATCCATATCAGGCAGTGTACAATAACCTATAAGTCAAGCTTCAAGAGATTCGATGACCTCTTTTGGCCTCCCCAGGTACCCGTGCGCACGGATACACTGACATACACATGTACACATAAATTAATAAAAATTAAAAGTATTGGGGCTGGAGAGATGGCTCAGCAGTTAAGAGCACTGACTGCTCTTGCAGAGGACATGGGTTCGATTCCCAGCATCCACATGGTGGCTACGAACCGTCCTTAACTCCAGTTCCAGGGAAATCCAAAGCCCTCTTCTGACCGCAGCATTGCACAACACAGGTGCACTCACATACATGCACCCGTGCAGACAATACACTCATACACATAAAATAAAAACAATTAAAAATATTTTCAGGTATAGCTTTAATAAAATAAACATTTAAAAAATAACACAACATATCTTCCTTTTAAAATCTTAGCTCTACCTCATAAGTTTGACCAAGTTACAGAAATTCTTTAAGTGTTCCTTATCTGCATACAGGAGACAAAAACATCACACCAAATTTTTATGACTGTCCAATATGATAGCATATGTGAAGAATTAATCAAACAATCTAGTAAGTATTCAGGGCACAATAAACATGAGTTGTTACTTTTAATCCTTCAATTAGGTAAAAATAAATTTGTCGGTGATTTTCCAGGGAATTCTTTCCTTGTATTTTTATTTAAGATAACAAAGATATAAAAGGTTTTGAAAGGAAACTGTGTGTCCAGGGTTGTTCTTGGACTCTTTAGAAAACATTTTTCATCAACTAGTAGATTCTATATACTAACCCCTTGGCACCTGGTGTAATACCTGTTCCTCCGAACTGGCGATCAGAGGCCTGGAGTTGAAAACTCGAGTGAGAAGAAGGAAATCATATGGGCATCCTTGTTCCGTGATAAATTATTTCATGTTATTATTTAATTATTCTTCTTACACTAATAAGTTTTCAAGATATTTGCTTTCAGAAAATTAAAAACTGCCATTTTGTGGCAGGCACAGTAACACTGTAAAGATGTTCATTCCCCAGTCCCTGGAATCTGAGTATTGTTCTATTTGGGATTAGGAGCTTTGTAGATGTCATTAAGAAGGATATTGTTCTAGATGATCTATGCAGGCAAATCTAGTCACAGGAGTTCTTAAAAGCAAGGAACCTTCTCTGGCTAGAAGCCCGAGGGAAGCAGAGCAAAGGAAGGCAAGGAGATCAGAGCCAGAAAAGAGCCTAGACCAGTCATTTGGAGCCACATGAGCACATGCAACTTCTAGGAGCAAATTCCAGCCCTGGGGTAATGGCTAACAGGAAGCAAGGACGCCAGTTGTATGACTGCAAGAATCCGAATTCAAGCAACCACCTGAATGAGCCTCAAAACAGACACTTCCTCAGCATGTGGACTTCTAAGAACTTAGGAAAGGATCTGGTCTGAATTGAACCCTGAGCCTTGGGAGGCAGAAGTATGAAATAGGTGTGCTATTTGGGAAAGGCACTCTGCAGCCTCTTGTTTTCTGCACATTGGCCAGTTGTGGGTTTCTGTGTTATTCATCATCTCTGCTCATGAGTAAACTTTGCTTCTGAGTGTTGAGAAATGTATTCATCTTATGTGATAGTCATTTTAATTTCTGTTCGTGTTCTTGGTCCTATTTTGTGTTTCCATAATTATACCTTCATTTGTTTTCCTTCTGTAGCTTTTTGGGTATGGTTCCTTTTTTCAGTTGTTTTTTACTGTGTGGAGTATTCTCTGTAGGGCTGGTTTGGTGGACATGAATTCTTCAAGCCTATTTGTATCATGGAAGACTTTTCTTTTCCCTTCGACTATGATAAGCAGTTTTGCTAAATAAAATATTTGGGGTTGGCATCTATGATCATTTAGAACTTGGAATACTTTGCTCCAGGTTTTCCTGGCATTTATAGTTTACATTGAAAAGTCAGCTGTAATTCTAATGAGTTTTCCTTTGTATGTAACTTTATCTCTTGCAACTTTCAGTATCCCTTCTCTTTGCTGAACCTTTATTAACTTTACTCTGACCTGCAATGGGGAGTTTCTGTTCTGGTCCTGTCTATTTGTTATTCTGGGTGCTTCTTGTAACTTTATGGGCCTGTCTTTTCTTAATTTAGTGAAATTTTCTTCTATAATCCTGTTGAAGTTCTGGTCAACGCCATTGATCTGAGATTCTTCTCCTTCCTCTATGCCTATGATGTATAAATTTGGTCTTTTTATGATGTCCTACATTTCTTGCAGTTTCCACTCTTGTGCTTTATTAAATTTTTCATATGCTTTGCTTGAGTGATCTAATTTTTCACCTTTATTGTCCAGTCTTGTTACTGTTTTCCATTTTGTCTATTCTGTTGGTGAATCTTTTTCCTGTTGTTCCGAATTTGCTTATTGAGGTTTTCAGTTCCATCTTTGTTGCAGTCTGAGTTTTCTTCAATATTTTTATTTCTTTGGTGAATTCACTTTTCAAATCCTGAATTGTCTTAATCATTTCATTCATCTGTATATTTGTATTTTCATGAGCTTCAGTCAGAAGTTTACCCTTGTCCTCTGAGTTCTTGTGTGGTTTGTATGTTCTTTAATTTTTTTGAATTCTTTGATCATGTTTATGATTGTTCTTTTAAATTCTGTGTCCTGATGTTCCTCTAGGTAGTTCTTTTGTAGAACACTTGTATAGGACCCAGCTCACCAAGCACTCTCCAGCAGCCTCCTATGGGAAATGTTTATTGCAACATCAAACACTATCACAATGCTCAAAGATTTCATGCTTCCAGTAGAGCATCATCTGATTCAGAATGGGTCATCTGTTGAATCTGGCATATTGTCACAGATTTTAAAACATAAAAGCACAATTTTGTAGCAGCTTGCACATTTTAAAAAATACCCTTTTGGTATAAATATTAAGATAAAAATATATCTTTAAGAAATGAATGAAATTTGACAGAATCTACATGCTTCTGTGTGTTAGGTTTCAAGGCTAGACTAAAAGCCAGAAAACATGGTATTTTTCAGTACACTACCTTTCAAAGTTATTGGTCATTCATTACCCGCACAACTAGCTAAAGACACTAATAATATACAACATAAAGTATAACCTGACAATTTTTTCTGTCGTTGCTATTAGGCTACCTTTTAGCCTTCAAGGAAATGCAATGAAGTACATTATGGGATATTACTTAATTCATCTCAAAACTAGAGCATTCAAAATATATAACACCAGACGGTGTAGAAGTTCAATGAATTAAAATGCTAGCATTTATGATATATTGTATTATAAAATGTCCATATTCTATGAAAACTTCCTGGGTTAGATGCTAGAAAATAAACAAAAAAATCAAGATATATCCTGAGCACAGTCTTGAGGCTCTGCATAAATTGTAAAAAATAAAAAATAATGAGGCATCATAATGGATCATATTAAACAGTGTAGCAAGAAAATAATGGCTCATGAGAAAGCTAAAGTAGGTTCGTATGTCTCCAACCACTCCCTGCAAAATCTAGGCAAAGCAACTAGAAAACACCCACCGACAACCTCTACTGTAGAAGGGGGTAACACGATATCACCAGGTACCCCCAAATGCTAGCAAATGAATTTAAACTAGTGATGAGATAACCTGTGCATTAAGAACTAAACAGGAATAAGAAAAGGAAATGATATATTTGAATTCATCTACAGGTGCAAATTAGAAATATCATCAGGTTATCTTAAGAATAAAGTCTAAACTTCAGGAAGTTTCGCAAACTCCTACTCTTGTGTGTCTGCAAATAGCATAAAATGCCAGACCCTTCACTGTTCTTGGTAATTAGAGAGACAGCACTGTGATATGCACAAGGACTTTTGGCTTTCGGGAAGAGGAAGTAAGAGGGCCCCATTGGATCAGTTTCAAAGATGCAAAAAAGTTTTCTGGTTTCCAGTAGTGAATAGTCTTGCTCTAGTGACATGCAAGGTTAAGAATCCCTGGTACCGAAGTGAGAAACTATATGGTATGTATGTGAATAAGCAAAAGTCTGTTGTGACAGACACAATGGATTGGAAGAAAGAAGCACTGTAGGTAAAGAGGCCTCAGACAGGTGAGGAGGCCAGGAGGTACCTGAAAACAAAATCTGTCCTGACATTGTTTAACATAGTCTGTGAGCTGAAATGATTTGTGCATTTTTAATTTAATCAAGAAAATAAAAGACTATTTCATGGCAAATACAGATGATATGAAATATAAATGCCAATGCCCATAAAATTTTACTGTCACATAATCCTGTCCAGTGGATTTTTATGTAATCTTCGACTGCTTTTGTACAAAGTGACGAGTGGAGTAGTTTCGATAAAAAATTGATGTTTTCATTTACTAAAAAATAAGTCCTTAAATAAAAGTAAGTATACCAAAGTATTTTCACTTAATATTATAAGCCCTTTGAACAAGATAACTTCAGAAGCCTGGAAATCCTAAATACAGCTACTATAACACTTAAGTGCATCCTTCTTGAGAAACCTGGGCCTTAGCCTGGGACGTACACTACTGCTCTTTTCCATGTTTTGCTCTCCCCTTCACTTGATGCACATGCTTAGATCCATATTACATTTTTCTTCTTGATTTGTTACAAGAAAATGAAGAAAAGATAAACAGGTTGATGTGGGAGAGAGAAAATAAAAGTAAAAAGAATTTGACATTGTATATTTAAAACTTAGCATGAGTGCAAGGCAATCCTTGTCTCTGAATATTACTTCTTTAAAAACTATTTTACTCAGTTCTTGTGCATTTCATATAATAGATCTGAATCAAATTTAGACCTCCTCTCCCATATGTGCCCCCTATAGCCTCCCACTGGATTTCATTCTGTCATATGTTAAGTCCTTTCCAGTCAAGAATTTGTACCCAGATGTCCCTTGGTACAAGTTCATCCACTGGAGTCTAGTCAGACTATCTAAAGTCTCTCCCTTAAAGAAGGTCTACTCTCGCTTACCCAGCAGTAATCAGTTGTCAATTGTACCTGGGCTAGGGTTGGGGCCTTCTTCCCATTTCCCTCACTCTATGCTAGGTTTTGTCTAATTGAGTTAGCATGTTTCTTGTGGATGGTATCATCATTGTTGCAAGAGCCTCTGAATATTCTAATGTACTCAAGTCATTTGCTGCATAGGACCACATTTCCTTATTATATTGTGATCCCTCATGAACACAGTCTGTATTAGTCACTTTTCTGTTGCTGTGATAGAAACACTGACCCAAGCAATTTATAGAAGGAAGAGTTTATTTGAGCTTACTGTTCCAGGGGAATTATAGTCCATCATAGCAGGGAGGCATGGTGGCTGGAGGTGGCTGGAGCAGGAGCAGCAGAAGCTAAGCTCTCACATCATCACGCAGGCACAGGAAGCAAGAAAGCAACTGGAGATCTGGCAAGGCCTAAGAACTCTCTAAGCCCACCTCCAGTGACGTGCTTCCTCCAGAATAGCCACACCTTCTAAAACCACCCAAATCAGCACCACCATCTGGGGACGAAATGTCCAAATACTTGGAGCCTATGGGGGTCATTTTCATCAAACCATCACACAGTCCACAGTCCACAATTTATTCATTTGCTATTGACACAACAGACTGGATCACGATATTCTCAATGTATGGATTATATTGCAAACTCCTTTAGGATAAGAGTATACTTTACACTGTTCCAGCACCTCTCAGCACTCAAGACAACAAAGAACACTGTACAGATGAACAAATGGCTTTTTACAGATGTCAATGGGATAGATCTTCTCACCTATAAGAAAATAATACATGAGCTGTCATGCTCTTTCTTTAATTAGCCAGAGTTGTATTATATCACTTTGGAGAGATGGTCAAGAACTCTTCTCAAAGCATTTGCAGGCTATCATAAAGGAAATTTGCTTTTTACCTTTCTGTCCTCAGGGGACTCAGAGAGACAATGCTGCTATTTTAAAAGACAAATTTTGGGGAAAGTTGACAGTTCAGATGAATGGGAAAGCACTTTGGCCCAGAGAGAGAATAAACACTAGGGTATTAGGAGAGCCATCATGAGATGCCATCCCCAAAGGCTGAATAAACTTACCTGCAGGGACATTATTCAAAACCATGAATAGTCCAAACTGCAATTGTCTCGCAAATAGACTCTCACACCATTAGGTGAAAATGATAGATGGTGACAGGTAACATTGGATGAAGCCTACCTGTTATGTATACGGAATGCCAAGGGTCATTTCTCAATTCAAAGATTACCATGTGAGGTTAAATCACCCATAGTTTCCAGACACAGAGTGATAGTAGGGACTCATAGGTAGAGGCCAGGCAAACCTGTGGCTGCTTCTATGTGAGCAGTGGCAGGGAAATTTGATGAGGCAAATGAGACCAGAACCACAATGAGTAATGTCTTCAAGGAGAAAACCACAAATCACACTGGGACCCAAATGGCTTTGGCCTCATGATGAACACTCCCTCATTGGAACCTTTTCCCCTTCTGTTTGTGTTTTCAGTTCTCACTACTCCCTCAATACAAATTAATAATATATAATAATTTTTCTTAATTTTATGTGTATGAGTGTTTTGTCAGCATGTATATAAATGCACCCCTTGTGTACAATGAGTCCAGAAGAAGGCTTCAGATCCCCTGGAACTGAGTTATGGATGGTTGTTAGCTGTTATGTGGGTGCCGGCAACTGTTATATTTTTGGCCTAACTTGTTTCATGTGGAGTATTTTACATCACAAGGCCAACTAAGGTGGTGAAGATTAAAAACAGTCAGGTTCGGCAAGAAGGTGATCTGAAAGAGATAGAACCAGAAATGACACAGAAGGAGGAAAATCCCCAGGCTAACTGAACCCCTCCAGACCCAGATCGCTGCCAGCAATGCCGTGTGCAGAACAGAACTTGTCAATGCTGACAACCATGAGGTATAATAGGAAGCAACTCATTTTTCCATCAGTTTGGAATCAAGAATCCCCCAACTCCATCTTTATGCTCATAAATTATCTTTCAGAATTAGCCAGCTTAAAAAATTAGATGAATTGTCTTTTATGTCTCAAGAATAACTTTCAACTTAATAGTTCAAAGCACTAGCCAAATTTTCATACCTTCCTCTAGAGAGTCATGGCATAGGAAATTCTTTTTAACCTGATCATGCTTTTTTAAAATGACTAAAAACCACTAGACAATAGAGTTTATGAGATGGATCATCTTTGGAAATTGTTCACTGAATAAAGAAGAATTCATAGAGACTCCCTACAGAGAACTCAGCTATCAATGACCCAATATTGTGATTGATCTCAAAATATGGCCAGTGATGGGATAAATGTTGAGAGAAACAAAAGACAAAGGAAACCAATGCTGCTTCAAGAGAAGCAAGAGGAAGAGGATGAGAAAAGAGAAAAGAAGCCAAGAGCTTTATGTTTTAGTACTGCCTGTGAATTTCTCAGTGATATTGGACACATGTTTCAACCTTTCTGAATCTTTTTTTAATATTTTATTTATTATTATTTTTATTTTATGCATATGCGTGTATTACCTGCATGCATGTAAGTGCACCCATGTCGTGCAATGCCCACAGAAGACAGAAGAGGCTGTCGGATCCCCTGGAACTGGAGTTACAGACAGTTGTTAGATGCCATGTGGGTGCTGGGATTCAAACCTGGGTCTTCTGCAAGAACAACCAATGTCCTTAACCACTGAGCCATCTCTCCAGCCCCCTTCCTGGATCTTAATAGTCTTAATCTCCAGGCAAGCATGAGGACCTGCTTTGGATCTCAAGCACTCACATAAAAGCCATGACAGTGTGCCGCTATACCCAGGGGGTGGGGGATGTAGACAGGTGTATCCTCAAAACTTTCTGTCTAGTCATTCTAGCCCAAACAACAAACTCTAGCTTCAGTGAGAGAGTCTGTCTCAAAAATTGAAGTGGAGAGTGATAAAGAGACCAAAGCTGACCTCTTACTTCCATATGTACATGCATGAGTGAGTGCATATGCAAATATGACACATATATAAATAATAAAAGATGGATTTTAAAAAAGAAGTAAAGGGCTGGAGAGATGGCTCGGGGGTTAAGAACACTGGTTGCTCTTGCAGAAGACCCGGGTTCAAATCCCAGCACTTACATGGCATCTAACAACTGTCCGTAACTCCAGTTCCAGGGGATCTGACAGCCTCTTCTGTCCTCTGTGGGCACTACACAACACGGGTGCACTTACCTACATGCAGGCAATACATGCATACACATAAAATAAAAATAACAAAATTTTAAAGAAAGAAGTAAATAAGGATGATACATTATGCCACAGAGTATTTTAACAAATGTGGCTGTTTTGCAGCAGCCTCCAAGATATTTCTGTCCAGACCGTGTTCTCTCTCCTCATGCGGGGAAGACAAGGGATGTCAGCTTTCTTATTGCTGTGACCCAACCCCTAAGCAAAAGAGTTTAAAGGAAGAACAGTCCATTTGGACTCAAGGTTTCAGTGATTTGACCCATGGTTGTCTGACCAATATGATGGGTATAACATCATGGTGGAAGACACTCTTGTCAGGGCATGCTTGCCTCATGAAAGACAGGATGCAGATAGGACCAGGCAGCTCTTTCAAACTTAGGCTTCCAATGACCTCTTTCCTCTGCCTAGTTCCTACCTACTCAGATCACCAGAACCCCCATAAATAGTGCCACCACCTGGGAGACAAGGGTTAAAAGCATGATCCTGTGGGAGATACTTTGTATCCCAACCACAATATGAGGGTTACATGGAGCATTTTAGTGGAAGTGGCGTGATGTATTATAGTGGATATGGAGGATGCAGTCGGGGGACTTGGCATCTAGATATACTACAAGAATAAAAATTTCTACAGCAATTCTCAGTTAACAGTCATGTTTAGCATAGAGTTCATATTAGTGAACTAAAGTGTGAATTGTATCACTGAGATTGAACCGCCTCATCCAACAAATCAAAAGGAGTTAGTTGCTTACATATGATCTTATCCTAATTAGTAAACTATATAAAATAAGAAGGGTTCTTGAAAGGCATACAAAGAACAGAGAAAGAGTCTGGTGTCTGGAAAAGCCTTATAGGTCTTTAGAGCCTTGCCTTGCCCTGCCTCCTGCAGCGTGAGAAGGAAGTTACTTCACAAAAGAAAGACAATTTGAAGGGAGGATGTTCCCAAGTGGTGACAGCAGTCTAGCAAAGGCAGGAAATTGGAACCCAGGAAGATGTGCAAGGACAAGGGAGAATAACCTGAGTAAATCGGATGAAATTCTTGAAATCTAGCATGAAGAAAGGCCAGGATGGCTGAGGCATACGCTGCAAAACCAAATGCAGATGACATTGGTCACAGGAGGAAGTAGGAGCTGTTGAAGTTCTTTCATGATTTAGCTCTTCTCCAAGGTCACTCAACATTTCTATATTTTTTTTCCTAAATATATTTTCCAAGTCTTGAATCACAATTAATAGTAGGCAGAAAATAGACACCCAAGGACATCAGTTGACTGAATAGTTAAATTAAATGAAGTGTTCATAGTGCCATAATCTATATGGGTTGACAATGTAGTTGAGACTACATGGTCCACACAACCAAAATAATACACAAATAGCTCAGCTCCAACACATTTCTCCCTAACACCTAACATTATGGAGATGACTTTAATCAGCAGTAACATTTCTCAAAATATTTAAGTTAAAAAATTCTCCTCCCTCATTGCACACGTCACATCTGCTCGCAGGTCTCCCCTCAAAACTTCCTGAAGTCACTCCTTACAACTTTCTTTTTTCTTCCTGTCATTTTCCCTCCTCTACATTCTGAATTCTTTTTTTAATATTTATTTTATTTTTATTTATGTACACGTGTGTGTACCTCTGTGTGCGCCACATGTGTGCAGGTATCTGCAGAAGCTAGAAGAGGGCATTTGATTCCCTGAAGCTGGAGTTACAGGTGGTTGCAAACCACCCCTGTGACTGTTGGAAACCTAGCCAGGGTACTCTGGAAGAACAAGCTTTCTCAGCTGCTGAGCTGCTGAGCTGCCTCTCCAAGACCTTGAAAGGCTTTACACAGCTTTTATTCCCCCACTACTGGGAATTAAATGCAGGATGTCAGGCATGCTGATCAAATGCTCTACCACTGAACTACATCTCCCAGTTCCTCTAAATTCTTTATCCCCCAAGTTTTCAGAAAAATCCAAGGAAGAAGCAGAGAGAGGCTGAACAAATCGATATGGAATTCTTGAGAGGGAAAATAGAGACACTTTATAAACATTCATGTATTAATCCTTTTCAAACAAACTTCCATCTTCTACTTTGTGCTGAGCCAAATATGAGAGTTTGCATGTGTCAATCAGCTTTCCTTTACCACAACAAAGACCTGAAATAAATCAGTCCAGAAAGAGGAACAGTTTACACGGCTGACAGCTCTGGAGTTTGGGTCCATAATCCATTGGTTCCATTCCTTTCAGGGACCGTGCTGAGGTGGTCCAACAGGCAGGAACACACTGTGGAGCAAGGTTGCTCCACATGGCCTACAGGCACAAAAGAAAGGAGTGGAGTCCTACTCAGAGCCTGAGAAACTGCCCACTAGGCCCCGTCTCTTATTGTTTCAACTACTTTCCAAGAGCACCAACCAAGCTGGGGACTAACCTTTGTACACATGGACCCTCAGTGACTATTTCAGATCTGAGATGTAGCATGTATGTTCAATGCTTTACACTTCATGTAAACTATACTACCAATGGGCTCTGGGGGCTTATCTACAGAGGTGAGGCAGCTATTCTGTTCAGCTGTGGATCTACTGGACTGGTAAGGTTAATACTCACCAGAGGAAAGCACGGCTGGTGTCATCTGGACTGGCCCATAGCCAGGACAATGGCAGAGTGCAGGAACTGAGCAGAATGGAGGAGGCAGAAGGCTTTTGGGTAGGCTGGCTATTAATACAAATCACAGTCTCCCAAGTTTGTTACTGGAATTGGGAGTTTCTGGTTTGTTTAATCTCAAGGGAAGTGAGCCCCACATAACCCAGGAGGATCACCTCTCCCATTTCTGTCTCTTACTCCTGAAATCCCTTTATTACTGGGTCAAAATATCATTTGCCTCTTGGGTACCTGCTAAAAATGAGAGAAATTGTAATTCCAACTTGCTAAATGAGCCCTGCCTGTTGTATCTTGGGGCAGAATTCCTGCAACTCCTAGAACTGCCTGGGGAGAATAAAGAACAAAGCTTATCTCTCCAGGGCATGCAAGTATATTCTTTTCAATATGACTTTTCCTTTCTCCCCATTTAGCTCACGGGTGCCTTCCTATTAGCTGAGGATACCTGGAATCTCATTTACATATTCCCGCAGTAACAAGTCCTCATCTGCTTTTTCTGAAGAGACTATACCCAGTACAAACCTCTCCCAAAACCTGTGTGAATAATCTACTGCTTGGGAACTGTGTTCCTCCAAGTCAAGGAGATGCCCTACATAGAGTTTTTAACCTATCAGTCTAAAAACAGCTTCAGCCAATTTAAACCACTTTTTATAAAATAACATTTGCATCAAGCTTGACAGCCTGCCATTTTCCCAGCCCATTATAAAATGAAACAGCTAAGCTACCAACTCTGGGAGCAGCTAACTTTCTGCTGGAAACTGCAACTCAACAGCAATGGTCACAGGCCTGGAAGCTGGCTTCAGCCTACATTATGGTGCTCACCCTGGGAAATTTGGTAGAAACTAGATCAGTCTGGGGAAAGCAAGGAGGGAGCTCATTCCTCTGTTTTGCACAAGTGGAGAAAAAGATCCTGCTGACCCCTGCATTCTGTGGGGCCTCAAAAAACTCCCAGACTTCTCAGGTCTTGTGATGGGGGAATGGAATCTCTTTGACCAAGGCAGCCTGCAGCCAGCTGATGGCCTAACAAATGTCTGCTGCTCTGCAGAAGGAATTCCTCAGCCCTGGTTAACAGTCAGACATAGAAAACAGCTTGAAATTTGCCTAGAATTAAGAAATTGCCTTCCTAAGGTTACAAAATCAATTGACAAAAATCAGTTTTTCTACATATAAATAACAAGCAATCAGAGAAAAAACTTCAGGGAAACACTTTCATTCACAATAGCCTCAAATAAAATAAAATGTCTAAGGATAAGTGTACTGAAATACTTTAAAGACCTCTTTAATGAAAACTTTAAATGAAGAAAGAGATTAAGGAAGACACCAGAAAATGGAAAGACCTCCTGTGCACATGGATTGGTAGAATCATTACAGGGAAAATGACCATCCCACCAAAAGTCATTTGTAGATTCATTGCAGTCCCAATCAAAATGCCCCATGACGTTCTTCAAAAAAATAGAAAATTTATCCTAAAATTCATAAAGAAACTTAAAGATCCCAGATAGTCAAAGCAATCTTGAGCACAAAAAGCAATGCTGGGTCGGGTGGGTGGATTACTACCAGACCTCAATCTATATTACAGAGCCACAGTCACAGAACAGCAGGGAATTGGCACAAAAACAGATTGTAGATCAATGGAACAAAATAGAAGACCCAAACATGAGTGCGTGTAATTACGGTCACCTGGTGTTTGACAAAAGTGCCAAGAATACACAGTGGAGGAAAGACAGCATCTTCAACAAATGGTGCTGGAATAATTGGATCTTCAAGTATATAAGAATGAAATTAGACCCCTACCTATCACCCTGCACAAAAGTCAACTTTAAATGAACCAAATACCTCAACGTGAAGCCTGAAATGCTGAAACTGTTAGAGGAAAACATAGGCAGTACTCTACAAGATATAGGTGCAGGGCTGGGTATGGTGGTGCATGCCTTTAATCTCAGCACTCCAGAGGCAGAGGAGGAGGATCTCTGTGAGTTCAAGGCCAGCCTGATCTACACAGCAAGTTCCAGGCCAGTCAGGGCCATAGGAAGACCCTGTCTCAATAAGACAAAAATAAAAAAGAAATAGGTGCAGTAAAAGTCTTTCTAAATCAGACATCAACCTTTTAGGAATTAAGGGCTACAGTTGGCAAATGGGACTTCATTAAACTAAAAAGCTTCTGGACAACAAAGGGAACAACCAGTTGAGTGTAAAGGAAGCCCACCAAATGGGAAAAAAAATCTTCACCAGCTACATATCTGACAGAGAATTAATATTGAGAATATAGAAAGAACTAGCAAAGAATCAAGAAAACAAATGGCCCAGTTAAACACAATGGAGGAAAGACAACATCTTCTATAAACGGTCCTGAGAAAATTGGATTTCCACTTGTATATGGATGAAAGTGGACCTTGATCTTTCACCATGCAAAAAAGTAAACTCCAAATGAATCAAAGACCTCAATATAAAACCTGAAACTCTGAAATTGCTAGAAGAAAAAATAGGCATTATCCTACAAGATATAGGTTCAGGAAAGAACTTTCTAAATAAAATATTAGTTGCCCAAGCATTAAGGTTAACAATCAACAAATGGGACCTCACTAAGCTACAAAGCTTCTGTACAGTGAAAGAAACAACTAGAGACTATTATACCAAGTGAAGTAACACAAACCCAGGAAAACAAGCAATGCATGTTCTCCCTCAGTTGTGGATCATAACATCAATCCCTTAAAAGTAAGTATATGTCCTGATGTAACAGCAGGAGCCAGGAAAATAGAAGGAAACATAGAAAGAAAGGGAAAGAAAAAAAACTGAAAGAGGGGACTATTAGGAAAGAGATGTTACCATGGGGGAGATGGGAAAAGTGGGAGTGTTGGACTAGGATGGGGGAGGGAGGGGCATACAGGGGACCACGGGTGTGGGAGAGGAGGGAACTCAGCAGAAAGTGGATGGGAGAGGTGGATGTTATCAGGATGAAGTGTGGAGATAATGGGGATGCTTGGACTGGGAAGGGAAGAGGGAGTTTGGATGGGAGAGAGAAGAGAGATGAATGGATCATGGGTAGTGTGGGAAGACAGAAGAAAATGTGTTGGCATGGGAACCCCCTGAGAAATAACATATATGGTGTCTGAACATTAGTGTATGTGTATACCTGGAGGCTGTATGATAAGGGCTACAGTGTCAGACAGGAGAGACCTCCCTTCAAGTAGCTGGTCAGAGTAGTCCAAGAGACTCCCAAAATAACAGAGGCTATTGCTGGAGCCCTAGGTTATCTCCAGAACTGGAAGGTAGACCTGCTAAAGACAGGTCATAATTCACACACAAGACTTGTAGCAATGGAGCAAGAGCTGACCTGGAATCTTTTCCCCTGAAGATTGGCTCTCATAGTTCTAGAGGATAATATGTAAGCTGCCAAGGGAGAAAATCAACCAATGGTCCAAGCCAGTCATAAAGCCAAAAAAACATAATGAGTGACAGGGCATATATCTAAAGAATTCATCCTACCACAGAAATCATTACACAGCCATGTGTATTGCTACTCTTTTCACAATAGCTAAGAAATGGAAACAATCTAAATGTCTCTCAAATGAGAAATGGATAATTAAAATGTGGTACATTTACACAGTGAAGTTCTACTCAGCAGTAAAGAATAACAAAATCATGAAATTTTCAGGTAAATGGATGGAACTAGAAAGTGTTTTACTAAATGAAGTTAACACAGACTCCAGAAAGCAAATGACATATGTTTTCTCTCATTTGTGGATCTTAACTCAAAATCTCTAGATGTGAGTACATATCCTGATGTAACCACAAAAACCAGGGAAATGGAAAGGAATCATGGAGGTAAGGGGAAAGAGCTTAAGAGAGGAGGATAATAGGAGAAAGGTATTATTATCAAGGGGGAAATGTGGAAAAGTGGGGGGGGAGTACTTTAACTCAAGAGGGAGTAAGGAGGGTTATACAGGGGGAGTGAGAAGAGAGAAAAGTAATGCTTAGATGGTGTGAAAAAACAAACTGAAATGTATTAGCTCAAAGTCCTACTGAAAAATACAAATACTATGTGTGTGTGTGTGTGTGTGTGTGTGTGTGTGTGTGCGTGTGTGTGTAGCTGAAGGCTATATAACAAAAAACACAATGTTAAGTAGAAGAAACCTCCCTTTAAGTTCTTGGTCAAGGTATTCCAAGGCACTCCCAAAATAACACAGCTCTTAATTGATGTCCAGAATTTGAAGATAAGACCCTATTGCTGAAGACAGGCCATACTTCAGTCACAGAGCATTCCAGCTAGAATTGACCTGGTAGCCTCCTCCCTAAAAACTAGCTCTCATGGTATCAAAGGATACCATGCAACTGCCAAGGGAGAAAAATCAATCAATGGTCCTACCCAGCTGTAAAGCCTAATAAATGTCTGACCCAGCAAACTCTTGCTTTTGGTGACTCTTTCATCCTGTAGGTAATCACTAGCTATCTAATTGAAATTAAGGCCTGCTGAATGGTATGGAACCTATGTATGGTACTGTTAACATAGCCAAATACACATGGCTGGAGAAGTCATAGCTCCTAGAGAAAAACCTATCTTTGCCACATTCCTTGACCAATGCAATTCCTTACTATATTATAAATATGTTTCCTCATATTTACAGATGAGTCTACCTCTCATTGCTCATCAAAGAAGTTTCTTTTGCAATAGATGGAGACTATTACAGTTACACAACTGGTCAAATACAGAGAATAATTGTCTGTGAGATACTTAGCCCTAAGTGACACCTCTTCAATGCAACCTCTGTACGTAAGAACAGTGCATCACTCTCATCAGAGAAGCTTCCTTATGCAGCAGATGGCAATTAACACAGAAACCCACAACTGGTCAATGTGTAGAGAACAAGAGGACACAGAGTGCTTATCCCTGAATAAGACACCTACTTCAAAACTTTTGCCTCCCAAGACTCAGGGATCATTGCGGAGGATGGGGTGGAAAGATCATAAGAGCAAGAGGTGGTAAATGACCACAAGGAAACAGTTTTCCAGACAGCTGGTCATTTACACATAAGCAAAGGTGACCACATGCACAAGGCCCAGGAAAGCTCAAAATAGACAAAATCCTAGCAGAGACCTGGGGAAGTGGGTAAGAAATTCTAATCTAACCTAAAGACCTTTCAGCAACTGATGGCTGCTGGGAAAGGAAAAGATAGTCTCTTACAGGAATGAGAACTCTTGGTAGGCTAACCAGGTTTCAGGGTATGAACCCAGACTGAAGGACATTTGGGGACACAAATTAGACTCGATAGAATTGTTAGGGTTCAAGAATTGAGAATAATTCCCACAGATACCCGAAAAGATTATACAAAAAGTTTATTCAAGAATTTAAAGTAAAAAAAACAACAATCAAATGGTGGCTAGCCAGGCACAGACTACATGAGCCAAAGATGGAGTCTGGCCCCGAACAATAGCAGGCAGGAGCTTTTATTGGGGCACTCCACAGAAACCCATGCGTGCCAAGCATCTTTTTAAAATAATTGGATGTCCCCATATCCTGGGTACGGGGGAAGTCTTGATTGGTAGGGGCTGTCTTCAGGGCATTGGAATGTGCTGACTGATATCTTTTGGGGCCAGAAGTTTTTGTTCACACCTTATAAGGCTTTTACATGTCCAGGGCTTGATTAATTTATAGCTTCCCGGTGGGGAAGCAACTGGAAAAATTTACAATATGCCTGAGCTTGTCTGGGCTTGTCTAAAGAAGCTAGCCAAAATGGAGTCAGAGCATTCTGGCTCTTCAGAATGTTTTAGAGTACATTAAATTAGATGGTAGGCAGTAAGGGGAGGTATAGGTAGGGGAGGGCATCTAAATACCAACAAATTATATTGTATGAAAACCACAAAACCAATTAAAAATTTCAAAAATAGAGAAAAAAAAGGAAAGAAAGAAATTGCCTACCTAGGACTCAGGACAATTTTTTTTTCTCCTGCCTACACTTTGGTTTGCCACAGGAAACTGCATATCTCAAATCTGTGTTTTTTTCTTTATTTGCGATGGAGTTTTATTATGAAGCCTATGCTGGCTTCAAACCCTTAATCCTCCTGCTTCAGGTTCCCAAGTGCTGGGCTGACAGACATGCCACACTGTAGTGACTCATAACCCAACTTTAACAGAACATGCTGTCTGTACAGTTCAGACAACCACATGAAGGCAGGTGAAATGTACTCCCTAACTCCTTCCCAGGTGGTTTTGACAAGTACATACTTTACATTCAGAGGCTAGCTAGAATCCACATTTGAAGCCATAAATTGAACAGCTCTGAGATGAAGGTGATCATGGTCCTGGGTCTTGTAACAAGAGGGCTTGGTTCCTCTCATCTGAGCACTCAGAGAGAACAGAAGGCAGGAGGCCTACAAGTTCTTATTGGCTATGTAAGAAAACCTGAATAATGACCACCCAGGTTGACATGCCTGGTTCCTGCAGTTACATTAGCATATGTGCCATCAGGGGCCCTATCATGTTTCACACTGAGGTCTTTGGTCCATTTGGAGTTGACTTTGGGCACGGTGAAAGATAAGGGTCTAGCCGGCATGGTGGCACATGCCTTTAATCTCAGGACTTGGGAGACAGAGGCAGGCCGATCTCTGTGAGTTCCAGGCCAGCTAGGGCTATACAGAGATCCTGTCTCCAAAGGGCCAAAAATAAAAAGATAAGTGTCTAGTTTCATTCTTGTACAGACATGGAGATCCAGTTTTACAAGCACCATTTAACACCACTTGTTGAAGATGCTGTCTTTCCTCACAGCCAACATCATTCTAAATGGAGAAAAACTGGAAGCATTCCCATTAAAATCAGGAACCAGACAAGGTTGTCCACCATCGCCACTCCTTTTTAATATAGTGCTTGAAACTCTTGCTAGAGCAATAAGACAGGAGAAGGAAATTGAAGGAGTACTAATTAGAAAAGAAGAGGTCAAATTATCCCTTTTTGCAAACAATATGATACTATACCTAAGAGATCCCCAAAATTCCACCAGAAAACTCTTAGAAATGATTAGCACTTCAGGAAAGTGGCAGGTTACAAAATTAATCTACAAAATCAGTAGCCTTTCTATATACCAGTAGCAAGCAATTGGAGAAAGAATACATGGAAACCCATTTACAACAGCCAAGTTCTAAGAAGGCAGAAAATAAGCTGTACTTGACAAAAATAAAAACATCAAAGAATTTATAGACACATTAAAGCTATCAATCTAATAAACACTTGGCGGGACATACTTTGAGGTTATGTAAACCTTCTATTTAAAGTTTCACCCAGTAGCTTAAGCAACAAGTTGAGGATCTTTGCAACAAGGGTTCATTTGATACTCCCCTTTGCTCCCCTTCCTTCTTGGGCATTCTTCTCCCATCTTCTTTTTCACTTTTGGCTGAAGAGAAAATCTTCCTAAATTATTAGTTCACAAACTGTAGGAGTTTGAAACCTGCTTTGATGTGGCCACTGGGAGACATGTCTGACCCAGACATATCCTGCCCAAACCCGCAAATACTCCATCAGTCAAGCCCTCCTATTTCCCAATCCCCGGTCTCACCCCATTCAGCATTAAGCAGAGCAAAGAAGAATGAAACATCTCAATGGAATGAAATAAAGGACTAACCGTGAGAAATGTAACTGTGCCAAAAGAAACCAGCTTAAACCGTTAACATGAACATATAGAAAATAGCCCAGAAATTCAGTAGTAAGAATGGTTATTTTGGAGGTGGACAACTGGGATGAGAGGTGACTAATTGGGGTTTCAGTTTTGCTTCCCCCTTTTTCCCTTAATCTTTTAGGGATTCATCCTTTTTATATGACAGTCTGTAATTCCCCCTCCTCTTATCCTGTTCATGTGAATCGTTTTGTCTAAAACGATAGATCTAGGAGGACAGAAATCCAGATTTACCATCAAGAGGAAGAAAAGACGTCATTTGAAAAGAAAGACCTCATCCAGCTTGGGGATGCCCTAACTGCTATTTTATGTAATGTCTTATGTCCCATAAAAGCCCTTCATACACTCTGAGTCCTTGAAGATGGAGAATTGATATGAGAGACCTCTTCCATCCTCCAGGTCAGCCTTAACCTCACCTGTTTCCTTCCTCCAACTTCTGTCTCTCAGGTTTTCAGTAGAGCAGTGAGCAGTATGGGCCTCAGATCCAGGTAACATCTATATTGTGGTGGTTTTCTAATGGTGATTCTATTTCTCTAATTCATTCTACATTTATTATTTAGAATTTTTACATTCTATTTTTTCTCTGTGCATTTATTTATTTGTGCTACTTTGGATTCATGGATATTTATTTCACTTATTACCAGACAAGCCGTCTGGTAATTGTCAGGTACAGATTTTAATCTTCATTCTACAACCAAAGAAAGTGAGATTCAGAGTCATTTCAGACCGATCTAGGATCACACAGTCACTCAGATATATTCAAGTTTCTTTATGCTGAACTATAAGCTGCCTGTGGCTTTATCTGGCATACAACTTGCTATACAACATGAGGAATAAACAACGAACAAATGAACTAACAAATTTGTGAATGAAGTAGTAAATTCATAAATTTGTTTAAGAAATTTAATTGGCATCTATTGATCTTATTTCAAGAGCACAGAGAAATGGGAAATGTGTTGAAGGGGTTTTAAACCCCAACCCCACAAAGGAACTTTATTCAGCAACAAAAGGTTTCAGCACCAAAGAGATTTCTGTAGCTTTGGCTTTTCCCCAAATATTCAGAATATATCATTTCCTTTGTCCTGGTTTCTATTTAAGAGAGAATGGAAATGTGATCCTAGTTTAGGGGATCTCAACAGCTTGTTTTCCTGGTCATTCACCATAATCCCAATGTGCAACCCTTTCCAGTGTTCTCAGGAGTCTATGAGCTTTCCAAAGGGCATATCTTGTTATATCAAAGCTGTGCTGTAGACACTCAGTCTGAGTTACTCAAAGTGTCTCTAGTTGTGATTCCTTTTGGGGACTGCCACACAGCCAGAACTCCTCACCCAGCAGTCATACATTCAATGTTCTCAGTGTTTATGGTCAACTTTAGCAAAGAAGCTGAGTTATTAACATGTCATGTCCTAGAAACAGAAGAACTGGTAGAAATGCCCAATATCTTGCCTAATTTCTAGTATCCAGCAGGTACTAAATGAACATTTTCAGACTGGAACCATGAAGAGGTGAATGAATAGGCTGGAGTAGTTTGGAAGACTTCTTGAAGAATACAGGGCTCCAATAGGACCAAGAAGTATGCTGGGGACAGTTGGCTTTCCCAACAGAAGTGTTCTTCCATGATTTTAACTATGCCAATTGATAATAAGGGTTTTCATTAACCAGACCCCTGATAATCACAAAAAGCAAACACCTTCTAATGACCCCATAGTGATCTTCCCAGTCTTTAAAGGTCCTGCTTGGTGTGCGGAATTGGTCTGTAATATGAAGAGTATATCTCTTTGAGCTATTGTTTGGCACCTTCACAAGGGCCACTTAACTCTAATTCCACATTCGCAGTCCAGTTGATAGCGATCTTATCCAGACATCAGTTGGTTTTGAATATACAGTCTGATACTGCATTTCTGCTTTTTGTTTTTCCAGGAATCTTGACATAT
>NW_008359442.1:8902426-8910321 GCF_000622305.1 Nannospalax galili
ATACCTTACACGAAAAACAGGTTCACCATCCTGTTTTACTAGATAGGTTCACAGAAACAAATATACAAACAAGGGAACAAGGGCAACATGTTTAGATTCACAGAAATCCTAGTTTCCTATTTATGTGACTACAGATCCTTATTTCAATTTCCTTTCTCATGAGCAAGAGAAGAAAGGACAATCAAACTAAGTTTTATAATGAGCATGAAGGAGCTGGCAACTAAAGAGATGACGAGTGAGGACCTCTGCTTGTCAAGATGAATTCCTGGCCAATCTTCTATTTGGCGAAATCACTAAATGGCCAGGAGCAGTCCAAACAATTAAGACTACATGTCTTAGACAGAGGACATCCATTGTATATTATAGCTCAGGATGGCATAACTAGCCATCTGAAGCAAAGATGATCTTTGTTTTGGTAGTGTCTAAAGTTACTTTGTCTTCCACCGTCACTTCACAGTCTTGTTGATACATGCCTCTTAGCTCTGTTTGAGTCACAAATGTTCCATATAGTCTAGCTAGATACTGTACCTCACAGATTATGGACTTAGTATCCATGCTGCATACACTTACAGTTATTTCTGTGACTCACCAGCTACTTGCTTACTTTCAAGGTTTAACTCAAATATATCTTTTATTAGCTATGTAGCAGAATTGGATTTTCTTAAATAAAAGGCAAAAAAGTAAACGCGTGACAGCTTCTGATACTTCCTTTGAGCAGAACATTCTGGTATTGGGTAATTAGAGAAGCAGAAGCACACACCTCTGGGACCTTACTCAGATGAATGTACAGCAATGGTGACAGCATGCACAAGACACTTTATGCACTCAATCAGACAAAAACCCAGCATAGAATTGGGAAAATGGACAACAGGCTCCAACCTCCAGCCTTAGCTAAAGAACTACTTCTGGATGAGGGAGAGTTGATCTTCTTTAAGGGATAGACTCTAGATAAGCTGACTAGACTCCAGTGGATGAATTGTATGGAGGGACATCTGGGAACACTAACTTGTCTCAGTAGACCTTAACATATATGAGACAATACAAGAAATCCAGTGGGGGAGAATGGGGGATACAGATGGGGGAGGGGGTCTAAATATGATTAAAATGTATTATATAAAATGCAAAAAAAATCAATTTTTTACAAAGCAAACAAGGAAGCCAGGCCAGGAGAACCTTAGTCTCCTGCTCTTCTGTCCCTCCTGGAAAGAAAAAAGAAAGAGAGAAAGAAAAGAGAACATGAAAGAGAGAGAGAGAAAGAAAAAAAGAAGAGAGAGAAAGAAAGAAAGAAAGAAAGAAAGAAAGAAAGAAGAGAGGGAGGGAGGGAGAGAGGGAAGGAAGGAAGGAAGGAAGGAAGGAAGGTAGGTAAAGAAAGAAAAAAAGAAACAAACAAAAAGGGCCTGAATGTCAAGGAAGTCCATGACTCTATGAACTTCTGACATTTGAATAGAAGTTGACACTTTTTCTTCCTTGAGTTTAAAGCAGCTCTGAAATGGAAACAAGTCCTTCATCACAAAGTTAAGCTATGACTGCCTACACTACCATGGATGTTCCAAGCACCTGTAATTCTGATATGTTTGTCATTGGGGAAGGAGCCGCATGCAAGGGCTGCAGCCATTTCTGTATTGGGCTATGGGCATGTGGCTTCTTCACCACAGAGCTGTCTCTTCACCTTTGTCAAATAAGATCTTAATCACCACAATGTAGCATACAGAGACTCGCCTGAGAGTCACACTAATAAGCAGAGAGTGAAATCTGTGAATACAGGCTATCTCCAAAAATCTGTGTTAGTATGCAAATAATTTTAGTCCTTTCAGCTTCTCTCTAGAAGTGGTTTCAAAGCCTTAAAAAGCTATTCCTATACCTAACTTTCAGGAACAAGTAACTGGACATGTAGAGAAAACAAGAGTAGAGGAAGCAATAAGAGGTTGAATTCTTCACCTAAATGTATTTATTCATTATTTATTATTGCCATATCAGCTGTTGGAGACTGGATTGATGTCTGACACCTGGGATGAGAGACTTGGTGACTAATATGTTAGGATCAGTGGGACCAGAAACGCACACTGAGCCAGGAACGCAGGCCCAGCAGCAGTCTCCCTGGATGCCCTCTTTTGTCTGTCACCCCATCAGCACCTCTAGCTTCTCCTCTCTCTTCTAGACATGCAAGTCTAGAAGTCCCTCCTCACCTCAGCAGGGGCATCCCAGAGAACTTGGCAGAGGAGGCCAAAGGATTTGAAAAACTTATTTTAGAACAATACCATATCTGCAATGACTAATAGAAACACTTTCATACTACCCAACCAGCTTACAAATCTAACTTTGTTGCTGTGTGGCTCGGGGGTTGGCTAGCCCTTTGGTTGTCTCGGGATTACCCATTGAGGGTGGGAAAGTAGGTGCAAAGTCAATGACACAGACTCTGGGAGACTCACTGTGCATGAGCAAGCAAGCTCGTTTATTGCGTACAAAGGGCTTTTCTTTATACCCCCCCCAACCTCCCCTATTGGCCCTGAAGGCTGAGCTGTTTATTGTCCATTGGTGTAACTGCTGCCTCATCTGTCTCTAGCCAGGGTGGCAGATATCAGGTTAGCAGTTTGAGGAAGTTGGCTGCGGAAGAATGGCATGCCTGTGCAAAGGTCTCCAGGTCTGGTGCCTGGCAGATACCCATGGACCCCCTCCTACATTTCCACCCTTTTGTTTTTAAAGGCAGTCCAGCCTGAGTCAGAGTGCTGCCTGACATAATCGTGCCCGCCTCGAGATGACCTTGATATTATGGGTTGTGTCTGTCTTTGGTTGTTCTTACTCGGAGTATAAGCCTTACCCATCATGGGAGCATGCATCTAGCCCATGCATGTCCTGTCTTAGGTTGACTTGTCCAGGTAGAATCTTACCCATCATTGTCTACCAACCCTGAGGGAGGTGTAGTCTTGGGGGATCTGCCAGGGTGGAAGGCTAGTTTAGGAGGAGGCATTTGGTATCTGAGCTAGCCAGGCCTGCATGAGTTCCTGAGGAGGGCCCTGGTCTGGACATTGTAAGGCCAAGAGGACCTGAAGGGTTGTTTTGTTGATGGTCCACTGGCAAGGGATATGTGACAGTAAGCACCTGAGGATGAACAACACAAGGAGGAGCACACCTCCTACTATTAAATAGGTTAGTAGCCGGACCAGGGGACAGAAGTGGAGGGGGAATGGGAGGGATGTGAAGGAGTTCAGTGGGGGGGGGGGCGAGGAGGGGGAGCAGTGAGCTCACTCCAGGGGTAGATAGGTAGAGGGGTAGCATTATGAGGCAGCTCACATTGCAGAGGACAATGTGGGGGCTTAGGCAGGGGAGAAATGCTGTCCTGATTGGGATTATCATTCTGTGTGACCTGGCGGGGGAGGGTAACTCAGTGGAGAGGTCAGTCATTTTTTGTCTGTGACAATGTTCATTGAAGGAAGCTAAGACTTCCTTGATGGAACCCAACTTAAGGCTCCCCAAAATGCTGAGAAGGATGGGAACAAAGGGAGCAGGCGGGACCCTGCCCTCCTGAACCTCACGTTACAGGTCAAGAAAAGGACCCACATCCACATGTCCGAATCCCACATATTTTCAGGAGAAATCCAAGGCCCGATTACAGAAGCCTCATCCCAGAACTGTTCTAATTGACTGCGCTTGACTTTAAGACCACGCATAACTAAGAGGGATTTAAGGGCCATTATCTGAGGTTCCTTACAGTGGGAAGGGAACGTGCCCATGATGGGAAATGAGAAAGGAAGGTGTCCTAAGCCTACTGAGGGGGTCTCACAGTGAAATTTACCAAGAAACTGAGATTGAAAGGAGGTTCTCCACAAAAGTAGAAGGCTAAGACGACAAGTAATGCAAGGAAAAGGCACAGAAGAACAGTTAGTCACTCAGAGTAGAAGCGGTCAGACATAGTGCAGTGTTTAGGATCAAAATGTCTTGTGCTTAGTGGGGGACTTCTGTGGTTCATTAGGCCATGGCCGTATGCCCACACAGTGTCTCTGGTCGAAGGAAACCTTTCGGGAGATGTCCTGTCAGTCCCGTTTCCTTGGTGATCAGTCCTTATGTGGAAACGCTGGGTGGACTGAAAATGAAAGTATGTACCGCCCTACAGAGGACGAACAGATAAACAAACAAACAGAAACGTGGAAGGGGCCTACACACTGAAAAACAGCCGAAGGGGACCAGAACTGGTCGTCGGGGAGACGGAGTAATCCAGGTGGCGGCTAGAACTCAAGGAAGCCAGGGACCCATGCCAGCATGGGTCCGGAAGGCCACGTTGGGCACCAGATGTTGCTGTGCAGTTCGGGGGTTGGCTAGCCCTTTGGGTGTCTTGGGATTACCCGCCAGGGGCAGGGGGAAAGTAGACACAAAGTCAACAACACAGACTCCGGGAGACTCACTGTGCAGTAAGCAAGCAAGTTCGTTTATTGTGTACAAAGGGCTTTTCTTTCTACTCCCTGAACCTCCCCTATTGGCCCTGAAGGCTGAGCTGTTTATTATCCATTGGTGTAACCACTGGGTCATCTGTCTCTAGCCAGGGTGGCAGATATCAGGTTAGCAGTTTGAGGAAGTTGGCTGAGGAAGAATGGCATGCCTGCGCAAAGGTCTCTAGGCCCGGTGCCTGGCAGATACCCACGGACCCCCTCCTACATAACTTCCTGTAGACTTGCCAGATTTCCACAGGTAAACCCCTTGTAACAACAAGCTCTGATTACAGGCTAGTGAGTCAATAATCTGCCATGCACAGAATCAGTCAAAGAGCAGAAGCAGATTGGCTTAAAGCTATGAATAATTAAAACATTAATTATCCACTAATAATTTTAAGTGATTATAGATATGAACAAAGCAACCAGAAGCACTAAAAAATAATAAATAAGATAGATTTGAAAAGGCACAGTAAAAATTGCCCTAACTTTGGAAATTTTTCCCTTTTTTAGTCAAGCCCTTGCTATATAACCCAGGCTGGTCTAGAATTTATGATCCTCCTACTCAGCCTTTCAAGTAGCTAGGATTATAGACATGTGACACCATGTCTGGAAAAAGAATGCCCAAATCTATGCTATGCTATATTATGTTATGTTATTTGCTTTATTTTATTATTTTATTTATGTGGTACTGGAGATCAAACTCAAGGCTTCCTGCATGCTGAGCAAACCTGCTACAACTCAGCTGTACTCCCAGGGACATCAGGGAATCTCTACAGTTTCTGTTTCCTAAAATTAACTAAACATGTTTATCATCTGCCTCTAGTTGTAACCTTTAAAAAAAACCTCTTAGATCAGGGTTAGAGAGATTGCTCAAAGGTTAAGAACACTGGCTGTTCTTGCAGAAGACCTGGGTTCAAATCCCAGCACACACATGACAGCGATGAACTGTTCATGACTCTAGTTCCAGGGGATCCGATGGCCTTTCCTGTCCTCTGCAGGCATTGCATGACATGGGTGCACTTACATACATGCAGGCATTATACACATACACATAAAATTTTAAAAATAAATAAATAAAATATTTTTTTTAATCTTAGATCAGGAAAACTGTTCTTTTAAGGAGATGAGTGTATAAAGCAAATCTCAGCTTTCTAATGGTAGTGCTGACAGAATAAACTAATACTTCTTTCTTTGCTTTTTTATGTATATTTCCTAAAGATTCTGACTTTTCCACTGCTCATGAAGATAGATCTCAGACACCCTAGAGTAAGAATCCGGCCTCTCCCCTGCCTTTATATATGGGTGTAGATTGGTCCCCAGGTCTCTCTATTTTTCTTGTCTTTTGGCTAATTCTGTGCCTGTAAATAGTCAAATCAGTCCTCATGATCTTTGGTTAGTAATGGCTTCATTCTAAGCCTCTCAACAATATGAACTCTACACAACAAGAATGTGAAAGCTGATATTTAGCAGTGGAAGTGTTCATCCAAAACTAGGCTAAAATCCACATTTACATTAAATCTTATGATAGTTCAAAAGAAGAGCAACTTCCAAATAGCATTTGCAAGGGAATAAAATTTGAATTTTATGACAGCCTCTGAAAGTTCGCATGACTAAAACTGGGACTCAACTATACACAGATGAGCTACAATAACGTAAACATCACAGCTTCTGAACTGAGGACAGAAAAGAGCCATCTCTTTTGGTCTCCCACAGTGTTGGTGGTTGTAACATTATAATAGAACATACTTTTAAATTAATAAAATTATAAGGGTCATTACTGAACTCCAGATGCTGTATCACACCCCTTGGTGAACCACAGACGGGAGCCCTGAGCATCCAGGAACTTTTGGGGCCTGTTGACATGAACAGAGCAGTGAGGGACTGGGAAAACTCTCTACACAGCCTGCTACGGTCTCTGTGGGAACATGACCACATAGCACATGGACTCGACAAGGCTGTTTATCCTGTTCTTTTTTCATGGTAAATTTGGCAATAAATTTTAAGACTAGAATATCCTGAAAATAAAATTTTCCACAGTTTGTTTTCTATCAGTGTAACAGGTCAAAAATCCTGCAATACACTGAGTACAAAAACCTAAATATTCAGAATTACTTCAAAGAATCTTTGCAAATCTGTGAAGAAGCTGCAGTACTATACAAGAGTTTAACTTCCAAGGTCAGAAAACATGTGATTGTGAGTCTGGGGAGGTTAGCCAACACTGTGTTGCATACCTGGGGTATATCTACGGGTCCATTCAGGTAGAGTATCATCAGATAAGAGGAAAGTCAACCAAATCTTGCTTATGTGTGTACTGCAGAGCAACAGACCTTAGAAGACCACACTGTAGAGATTCAGGGATCAAGAAGGTTGGAAGGTGTATGTGTGTCTGTGTGTGTTGGGTGGGGATGTTAATCAAGAGAAAATTCATCCAACAGAAGGAAAAAACAAACCATACAAAACACAATTAAATAAAACAAAAACAACAATCTATCTGGATCTTCGAAATCAGATGAATTTGTATCTAAATTTATATATTTGTTTTTGTTTCTTCAATTAAAGAGACCACAGCCCATGCATTTTAATTTTAAGTGCAGTAGCTCAATAAGAGTACCCCTATAAAAACTCAAATAAAAGAAACCAAATAGCCATATGGCAACCTACTACTTCATAAGGTTTATATATCTATATATGTACATATTTTATATGTGTGTGTGTGTGTGTGTGCACACACACATACAAAAGAGTTTAACTAGAATTACCCTACACAAGGGATTATGCTCATCCTAGAAGCCATACGTTGTCAAATAAAATGCTTAGTACCAGGTGTGGGGTACCTCTCCTGGAGTTGTTGGTCAAAGGTGTCTTGGAGACCCCCTGTGATGGCTAATCCTGGGTATCAACTTGACTGGATCTGGGATTAACTGAAATGAAAGTGATTGTCTTGATTGGATCCTCAGAAGCAGGAAGACACACCCTAAATGTGAGCATTACCTTCTGATGGCAGCCCCTATAAAAGGCCAAGGCAGAGGAGAACACCCGGCTTCTTGCTGCTTGCCTTCTCTCTCACTGGTGAGTTCGTCTTGCTGCTTTAGACTGAAGACTAGCTGATCTTTTGGAATTTGTCATACCTTCAGTGCCGGATTGGGACTACTGTGATGTCCAGCCTTGTGGACTGAGCGACTACAGCTTCTCAGCCTCTCCAGTGTGGTGCAACTGTTGTTGGACTACTTGGACTCTATCCTGTGAGCTAAGCTGATAAATCTCTATACATATATATTCTACTGATTTTGTTTCTTTGGAGAACCCTGACTAATACAGATTGTGGTACCAGGAGTGGTTCTAGAGAAACAGAATTGAAAGGATGAATTTCTTTAATGGGCTTGTTGGTATTTGGAGCAGGCTCTCCAACTCAGAGTCTTCAGATAGCATGGAGAGCACTGACAATCCGTGGTGTAGACTATTTGAAAC
>NW_008359442.1:8910483-8912582 GCF_000622305.1 Nannospalax galili
GAATCTTCTCTCCAGCAGCCAGAGAGCTAAAGCTGCAGAAAATCAAGCTGGAGCCCTTATTATACATTTGGCTGACCTACAATGAAATTTAATTCCCAGCCTCAAAGGGTGTCAGCAGTAATGGTGAGGGCATTGGTAGGAAAAGATTGGAATCCTGACACGTGGGATGGAGATGTGTGGGAGAACCCTGAGGAAGCTGAGGATTTTGAATCCTCAGACTCTGAGGAATTTGATTCACCTGATGAATTAATCTCCCTACCCTCTGCAGACCCACCCTCCCCACCCTTTTCTGAGGCAACTAATACCATTGAGAAAGCTAATCCCATTCACCAAGAGGAAGCTAATGTCCCTCAGGGCCCAGTTATTGTTGCCTCTAGACCTATAACCAGAATCAAAGCTAAAAAGACCCCTAGAGGAGAGCAAGAAAGTGTGGTCCCTGAGGAGGTATGCTACACCACTAAAGAACTTAGTGAATTTGCTAATTCTTTTGAGCAGAAGTCTAATGAATATGTCTGGGAATGGATTTTAAGGGTATGGGATAATGGTGGAAGGAACATAAAATTGGGTCAGGCTGAGTTTATTGATGTGGGCCCCCTGACTGGAGATTCTAGGTTTAATATGGAAGCTCATTCAGTTAAAAGGGGTGTTAAAAGTTTATTTGATTGATTGGCTGAGGTATTTATCAAAAGATGGCCTACTGACAGAGAGCTGGAGATACCTGATATCCCTTGGCTTAGTGTTGACGAAGGGATTGTAAGGCTCAGGCAAATTGGTATGCTCAAGTGGATTCGCAGTGCAACACCAAATCCTGCACAATGGGAGGGCCTAGCAGACATGCCTTTTACTGATTTTATAAGATGGAAAGTACTGAGAGAGACACCAGAACATTTGAAGAGCTTTGTTTTTGCTCTTTTCCTTATGCCAAATCTTACAGTTGGAGATGCTGCTACTCAATTGCATAAATTAAATGTAAATACAATAGGTGTAATAGGACCTCGGAGTAGGGGTAGCAGTATTGAATTACCAAAGACAAGGTGAGTGTACTTATCATAATGGGCGGCAAAGGCAAAACAATACCTACAATGGCATGACTCGAATGGACCTGTGGTACTGGCTAATCATGGTGTTTCCAGGGACCATATACATAAGAAGCCTACTAAGTTTTTATTTGATCTGTATAAGCAGAAAAGCTCTAAAGTGAATGATAAGAAGTCAGTTTTGGATCATAGCAATAGAGAATCTTGCTCAGCCAACCAATTTCCAGACTTGAGACAGTTTACAGACCCAGAACCCCTTGAATGAAGGGAAGGCCACGTGCCCTTGAGGAAGGACTTTGTCACAGTACCAAAGAGTTATGTGTGTTTCCAGGGACCACATGCATAAGAAGCCTACTAAGTTTTTATTTGATCTGTATAAGCAGAAAAGCTTTGGGACAAATGACAGGAAGTTAGTGTTGGATCGTAGCAATAGAGAATCTCGCTCAGTCAACCAGTTTCCAGACTTGATGGCCTATTGGATTCTGAGTTGACACTGATTCCAGAAGATCATAAAAAGCATTGTGGCCCTCTAGTTAAAGTAGGGGCTTATGGAGGTCAGGTGATAAATGGAGTTTTGACTGAAGTCTGACTGACAGTAGGTCCAGTGGGTCCCTGAACCCATCCTGTGGTTATTTCCCCAGTACCAGAATGTATAATTGGGATAGAATACTTAGGAATTGGCAGAATCCCCACATTGGTTCCCTGACCTGTGGAGTGAGGACTATTATGGTTGGAAAGGCCAAATGGAAACCACCAGAATCGCCTCTGCCAGGGAAAATAGTGAACCAAAAACAGTATCGCATCCCTGGAGGGATTGCAGAAATTAGTGCTGCCATAAGGATTTGAAAGATGCAGGGGTGGTGATTCCCCCCACATCTCCATTTAGCTCTCCTATTTGGCCTGTGCAGAGGACAGATGGGTCATGGAGAATGACAGTTGACTATCGAAAACTTAATCAAGTAGTGACTCCAATTGCAGCTGCTGTACCAGGTGTGGTTTCCTTACTCGAGCAGATTAATACATCTCCTGGTACCTGGTATGCAGCTATTGATTTGGCAAATG
>NW_008359442.1:8912954-8915210 GCF_000622305.1 Nannospalax galili
CTTTCAGCTGGCAAGGCCAACAGTATACGTTTATTGTCCTGCCTCAAGGGTATATTAACTCTCCAGCATTGTGCCATAACTTGGCTCGAAGGGATCTTGATTACCTGATTCTTCCACAAAATATCACACTGGTCCACTATATTGATGATGTTATGCTGATTGGATCCAGTGAGCAGGAGGTAGCAGGCAGTCTGGACTTGTTGGTTAAGCATGTGCACATGAGAGAATGGGAAATAAATCCAACCAAAATTCAAGGGCCTTCTACCTCAGTGAAATTTCTAGGAGTTCAGTGGTGTGGAACATGCAGAGACATTCCTTCTAAAGTGAAGAATAAGTTGTTGTATTTGGCCCCTCCCTCCAACAAGAAAGAAGCACAACACTTGGTGGGCCTGTTTGGATGCTGGAGGCAGTACATTCCTCATCTGGGTGTGTTACTACGACCCCATATATCAAGTGACTTGGAAGGCAGCTACCTTTGAGTGGGGCCTGGAACAGGAAAGGGCCCTTCAACAGGTCCAGGCTGCTGTACAAGCTGCTCTGCCCCTTGGGCCATATGATCCAGCAGACCCGATGGTGCTTGAGGTATCAGTGGCAGATAAAGACGCTGTTTGGAGTCTCTGGCAGGCCCCCACAGAGGAATCACAGCAGAGGCCATTGGGATTTTGGAGTAAGTCTTTACCTTCATCTACGAACAACTATTCTCCCTTTGAGAGACAGCAGTTAGCCTGCTATTGGGCCTTAGTGGAAACTGAACGTTTGACAATGGGCCACCAAGTCACCATGAGACTGGAGCTGTTCAACATGAGCTAGGTGTTATCTGAACCCCCAAGCCATAAAGTAGGACATGCACAGCAACAATCCATTATTAAAGCTATGCAGGCACCACTCAGAAGTGGACAGCTGCGGCATTACAGCCAATTTCTGGAACAACCCTGAAGGACACTGGAAAAGGAAAGTCTTCACAGGGGGCAGAACTTCGGGTAGTGCATATGGTCATGCATTTTGCTTAGAAGGAGAAATGGTCAGAAGTGCAATTATATACTAATTCATGGGCTATAGCCAATGATTTGGCTGGATGGTGAGGGACTTGGAAGGAGCATGATTGGAAAGTTGGTGAGAAAGACATTTGGGGAAGTAGTATGTGGATAGATCTCTCCAAATGGGCAAAGGATATGAACATACTTGTGTCTCATGTAAATGCTCATCAAAAAGTCACTTCAGCAGAAGATGAGTTCAGTAATCAAGCAAGTAGATTGGATGACCCGCTCTGTGGATTATCAGCCTCTTTCTTCAGCTATCCCTGTCATTGCTTGATGGGCCCATGAACAAAGCGGCCATGGTGGCAGAGATGGAGGTTATGCATGAGCTCGACAACATGGACTCCCACTCACAAAAGCTGACCTGGCTACAGGTGCTGCTGAGTGCCAGATCTGCCAACAGCAGAGACCAACACTGAGCCCCCGATATGGCACTGTTCCCCGTGGTGACCAGCCTGCAACCTGGTGGCAGGTTGACTACATACTTCCATCTTGGAGGGGACAGCGTTTTGTCCTTACAGGAATAGACACTTATTCTGGTTATGGATTTGCCTTTCCTGCATGCAATGCTTCTGCCAAAACAACTATCCAGGGACTTACAAAATGCCTTATCCACTGTCATGGTATTCCACACAGCATCGCTTCTGACCAGGGAACTCACTTCACAGCCAAAGAAGTGCGACAGTGGGCCCATGGTCATGGAATCCATTGGTCTTACCATGTTCCCCACCATCCTGAAGCAGCTGGCTTGATAGAACAATGGAATGGTCTCTTAAAGACACAGTAACAGCACCAATTAGGTGGCAATAGCCTGGAGGGCTGGGGCAGGGTCCTCCAGAAGGCAGTGTATGCTTTGAATCAGCGTCCAGTATATGGTACAGTTTCTCCTATAGCCAGGATTCATGGGTCCAGGAATCAAGGGGTGGAAGTGGGAATGATTCCACTCACTATCACCCCTGGTGACCCTCTACGAAAATTTTTGCTTCCTGTACCCTCAACTTTGCACTCTACTGGCTTGGATGTTTTGGTTCCAGAAAAGGAAGTGCTTCTGTCAGGAGAGACAACAAACATTCCATTGAACTGGAAGCTAAGACTTCCCCCTGGACACTTTGGGCTTCTGATGCCCTTAAGTCAGCAGGCTAAGAAAGGAATAACAGTATTAGGAGGGGTGATTGACCCAGACTACCAGGGGGAAATTGGACTTGTTCTCCACAATGGA
>NW_008359442.1:8915770-8923825 GCF_000622305.1 Nannospalax galili
TGTGATGGCTAATCCTGGGTGTCAACTTGACTGAATCTGGGATTAACTGAAATGAAAGAGATCTTCTTGATTGGATCATCTGAAACTGGAAGACACACCCTAAAAGTGGGTGTTACCTTCTGATGGCAGCCCTTATAAAAGGCCAAGGCAGAGGAGAACACCAAGCTTCTTGCTGCTTGCCTTCTCTCTCACTGGTGAGTTTGTCTTGCTGCTGTAGACTGAAGACTAGCTGGTCTTTTGGAATTTGTCAGACCTTCAGTGCCAGATTGGGACTACTGAGACATCCAGCCTTGTGGACTGACTGACTACGAATTCTCAGCCTCTCCAGTGTGGTGCAGCCAGTGTTGGACTACTCGGATTCTATCCTGTGAGCTAAGCTGATAAATCTCTATACATGTATATTCATTCTACTGGTTCTGTTTCTTTGGAGAACTCTTGACTAATACACCCCCTTAAAAAAAAAAAAAACAAAAAAAAAACCAGGCTATTCCCATTGCTCTTAGCTGCCCACCACAGCTTGATGGTAAGATCCTATTGGTCAAGACACATGCACACACATTTGTCACATGACATGGAGAAAGCAAGTCATTACTGAACAGAACTCTTCCTGTGGAGAGCCACAGCCTCCGCCGCCATTACAAGATGGCGCCGGTATCCGGACCTTCTTAATAGTAAACATCCTGCTGCACCCATAAGGGGCGTGCACAAGAGCCTGCTCTCCCTGGCCTCCTCCCGTGGCGTGATCTCCAGCAACCAATCCGCTTCTTATACGTCATAAATGGGACCTTTAGGGCATATATAAGCAACAGCTCTCCCACTTCTCGGCGTCTTCGGTCTTCATCCTTAGTATGCTATGTAAGAGGCTTATGAAATAAACTGCTGCAGAAGGATCCTGACTTGTCCTCCCGCGTCGTTCTTGCTGGCGAGACGGAAAGCGGTCGGGGACATCTTCCTTTCTGCCGGCTAGCTCTCACAACACTGGAAGTTGCTGTAGAGACTGATGAGAGGGGAAAAAAGCATCAAACCCTGCAAGATTCAGCATAGCCAGATATGCCTGTGGGTGCAATAGTGGCATGAGCATTATAGGGGTACAATCACTTTCTGGTTGGATTTAAGACCCACTCCACAGGAGGAAACACATGCCTGATACTGCAAATCTGGTCAGGAATCCATGGTTAGGGGGCTCACATGTGTCAGGAATGAACCTATTTTTATTATTTTGCTAAATGGACATAGTATCAAACTGATTATAAATAAGAATAAATACCAAAATTAACAAACTGGTTTGATAAAAGGGTTAAACAGCCATGTTTATAGAGAATGTAAGAAACTAGGAGGTTACTCTGATAGAAATGAACAGAATGAAGAACATAGAGATCAAAACAAAAAAGAGAAGAACATAGGAACAGAGAAGTTTCTATACAAGTACTAAAGACATTAAAAAGAAAACTGGGGATGACCAACATTCAGAGATAATGCTGGCAGTGTCCCTCAAATTCATGATAAACATGAATCCTCACAAGCTCCAGAATATTAATAACTGTCCAAGAAAGTACAAAATATGTAAAACTTCATCCTTCAGTCAACACAGAAGCAAAAGTTAAAGAAGAGAAATTAGGAAAGAAAAGACTAGGTGCACAGAGCAACATTTAGACTGACAACATTTAGATAGGGGAGGAACCAGAAAGAAAAACACGGTGCTCTCCTATATTTCAAATTGTGAGAGATCTGACTCTCACAAATCTACATTTGCATTCTACTAAAAAGATTCGGTTAAGAACAGAAAACATAACTTGAGAAAACATGATAATGAGTTTAGGGCCAACCACTACCTAGCAAGTTCCAGGCCAGCCTGGGCTACAGAGAGAAAACTTGTTTAAAACAAAACAAAAAATGGACTGATGGCACATGGTTCTAACCCCAGCACTAAGGAGGCAGAAGCAGGGGAATCTCTGTGAGCCTGAAGCCAGTCTGGTCTACACAGCAAGTTCCAGGCCAGCTGAACTATAGGGAGACGCTGTCTCAAAAAAAAAAAAAAAAAAAAAGGAACAGCGTTTGAAATAAAAATATCTTTCCATACATGAAAAATGAGAATTTGCCATCAATTACCTCTAAGTGTGTTAAACTGTTATTCAAGAAAAAAAAATTGCCTCAAGCATAAAATAGTACAGATAAAATATAAAGAAAATATAGGCTGAACAGACTCCAGTGAATGAACTCATACTGAGGGACATCTGGATACACAAACTTGACTTTATAGGCCTTAACATATATGATAAAATACATAAATCCTGTGAGCAGGATATGGAGGGATTCAGACAGGGAAGGGGGGTGATCTAAATATGATTAAGATATATCATATGAAATCCACAAAAATTCAATTAAATATATTTAAGAAAAGAAAAAGGAAACCCAAAACAGAAAAAACAAAAATACATTTTAAGTTAAACAGATATTACTTACAGAAAATAATTGTTAAGAACAAATAGAATAATTGAAAAATTAGGAAACAATACATGCAGACTTAAAGTATTTACAATGAAAGGATTTCTCTAGCTACTTTTGATGAGAATTTACTATAAATAGAAGCTGATGTACTTAGTAAAAAGGAGTTAAGGAGTTAACACTTATGAATTCCTGTTCTTGTGAAATTTGCATGTTAGTGGAGGAAGGTAGAGGAAAACAAATAAATGAACTAAGGCCAGTAACATAAATTATTTGGAGAAAAACAGAGAAATGGAATGGGGGGAAAAAGCAAGAGATCTTCTTATTTCTTTATACTTCTCTTACATATCCATGTATTCTCTCAATTATTTTAATGGTACATATAAAATTTTTCTAGAGATTTTATATTTTTGAAAAAGAATGAAGTAAATTGAGAGTTAACTCTGTGAAATGTTTGTGTTAAAGTTCTAAGCTGGGGCTGGAGAGATGGCTCAGCAGTTAAGAGCACTGGCTGCTCTTGCAGAGGACCTGGGTTTGGTTCCCAGCTCCCACATGGCGGCTAACAACCATCTGTAACTCCAGTTCCAAGAGATCTGACACCCTCTTCTGATCTCCACAGGCATTGTACTTACATACATGTAGGCAATACACTCATACCTGTAACATTTAAAATAAATAAGTAAATAAAAAAAGTTCTAAGCTGAAAATGCAGTCTATATTTTCAAAATATGTATGAGGAGGCATGAATAATGGAATGTGGAGGGGAAGTCAATCAATTCAACTAAGGAACCAAAAACAGAAAAATCTGAAACAGAGAGCTAATAACAATAACAAAATTAGAGACAATATTTCAAGAATTAGAGTTAATGAGAATGAACTGAGTTTTTTATTAAATGGTATGAAGTGTCAGACTCAGTTACAAAGAGCATAGTATACATAGCTTAAATTAAACAAGTTTCAAAATGAATACAGAGATTTCCAGGAAAAAGAAGCCAAATAAACATATAAACCAAATATTAGCCAAAGACATTTCATATATCTAATTCTTCCAGTCAAAATAGGTTTTACCACAAATACATGTTTAAAGCTATGGCTAAAGAAAATTACAATATAGTGAATAAAGGTTCTATTTTCCTTGGTCAGGTACTATTTCTAAATTTATATGACCATTAGAGCTCCAAAAATATGCACACTAAAAACTGAAAGAACCAGGAGAGAAAACTGATAATCTCTCAGTTTGCATGTTAGCATCTTAGACAAGCCATATGTAGATCAAGTAGATCAAAAATTAGTAAGCATAAGGAATATTTAAATATTAACAACAACTTAATAAACATGAAGGATAAAGAATATGAACATGAAGACTGTTGTGCCTACAACACATGGAATATTTATCAACAATAACAGAAACCACTGTTTCATGAACTTACATTCTAGAGGAGGGCAGACCATAAAAAACTAAATAAAGTTTACAATGTATTTTTGGCTCTAGTCTTGGTGTGGGTGGTGGTGGTGGTGGTATGTGTTTTTGTTTGGTTTGGTTTGGTTGTGATAGGATCTCATGCATCTCTGTCTGGCCTTGAACTATCTAAATATCTGAAAAGGGCTTTAAATTTTTGAGCCTTTGACCTGTACTGCATTAGTGCTGGGATTACAGGTGTGTGACACCATGTCCAGTTTATGTGGTGCTGGGGATGAAACCAGGGACTTTGTATTTACTAAACAAGCATTCTACCAGTTGAGCTACATTCCCAGCCCCATATAGCATAGTTTACATACAAGTAAGTAATAAGAAAAAATATAGAAATGTGGAAAGGAAACATATAGAGATAATATGATCATAGTAAAGCTACAAAAAGGGATGTTACAAAATTTAACATCCACTTATAACAAAAATACTTTCATGAAAAAATATTTGAAGAAAGGTGCAATGGTTGACACTGGTACCCCAGCACTTGGGAGGATGAAGCAGGAGAAGCATGAATTTCAGGCCATCCTGGGTTATTTATGGAGTTCAAGTTCAAACTGAACTACAAATTTAGATCATGCCTCAAAAAAATCAAGGCCACCAGGCATGGTGGTGCACACTTTTAATCCATGTTTGCATAGCATGTGCAAAGTCGATCCTCAGTACTACAAAAAGAAAAAAAAAATTTTATAAAATTCAACATCCATCTGTAATAAAATTTCTGTGTAGCCGACAAAAGAGAATAGGTTCTAAATAAGTATGCAGTGGTTCATGCTCACTGTCACCCTGACTGGATTTTGAATCAGCAAGCAGACTCACTTCTGGGTATATCTTTGAAGAAGTTTCTAGCAAGGTTTAACTAAAGAGGACAAATTCCGAATGTAGGAAGCAACACTCCATGGGCTGGGGTCCCAGGTTGAAAATAAACAACAGCAAAGAGAAAACCGTCTGAGCACACCACTCTCTTTTTTCTGCTCACTGGTCAGCAAAGACAAAAGGAATGCCAGTCACAGGCTCGCATTGCTGTGGACACTGCCAGGTCTTCCCCTATTCTCCCCCATGATGAACACTATTCTCCCAAACTGTAATCTAAAAAGAATCCTTCCCCTCACAAGTATTTTGTGCCAGATATTTAGTCACAGTGACAAGAAAAGCAACCAACACAGGTAGGTCATAGTAAAAGTCACTAAAAGAGACATCTCTGAGAGAAGGTAATTAAGGGAGTCATGTGGAATCTGGAGGGAAATTATTCTAGAAAAGTAGAACAAGAAATGAAAAGAGCTCAAGTTCAACGTGTACTTAGATTGTTTTAGGGAGGAACAATGTGCCTGAAGCCTGGAGCCGAATGACCCCTGGGGAGGATAGTAGGATATAAGGTCCCACGACAGAGATGGCAGATTTCATTCAGGCCTCAAATATTTTATCTCATTTGTATTTTAACAATACTACTTTGATATTTATGCTGTGAATAAATGGAAGGGACAAAAGAGATGCATAGAAACAAGTTAGGAAGTGATTGCAACACCTGAGTGAGCAATCACAGAGGCTCAGAACTGGGTGGCAACAGCCTGTCATGATAAATGACCAAATTAGATTCACTGTAAAATAGCAATGATGGAATTTGCTGACAGCTTGAATTCAGGACACAAAATTCACATAAGACCTCAAGGTCTTTTGATCTGAAAAAACAAAACAAAACAAAACAAAACAAAAAAAACAGGAAGGGTAGGATTCTAGTTTACTTTTCTGCTGCTGTGAGACAGCACTCTGACCAAAAGCAACTTGGAGACGGGGTTTATTTGGCTTCTATCTCTAGGTCACAAGCAATTACTGAGGGAAATCAGAGCAGGAGCTTAAAAAAGGAACTAAAGCAGAAGCCACAAAGGAACACAGCTTACAGGCTCATTCACTGGCTCATGCTCAGCTAGCTTTCTCAAGGAGCCCAGGCCCTCCTGCCTAGGGATGGTGTCACCCACAGTGGCCTGGACCCTCCCACATTAATCATCAAGACAGTATCTTATAGACATGGCCAACAGCCAGTCTAATCTAGGAAATCATTCAACTGAGTAGTTTCTTCTTTCCAGGTGACTCTAGATCATTTCAACTAACCAGCACAAATGGTATTGCTGTTTCCTAAAAGGGGAAGCTGAAGTTCTGCATTACACACGTCCATCCTTGGATATCAACTAGGTATCCAGTAGAGATACCATGCAGGCAGTTGGATGTATGAGTTTGTGGAGTTCAGAGCAATGGAATGGACTAGAGATACACATTTGAGAGTCACCAGTAGGTAGTTTTTAAAGTCATGAGACTGAGTAAGATCATTAATGAAGTAGCAATAGAAAAGAGAAGATATTTAAAAACTAAGTTTGAGACCTACCCTCAATTATTTAGAAATCTGCTGTGGTTTGGATGTACAAATGTCTCTCACAGGTTTGTGTGTTTCACCCTTTAGTCTCCAGCTGGTGGCACTAGTTTTGGAGGATATAATATGTTTACAACATGGTAAAGCCTTCCCGGAGGAAGTCCAGTGATAGAACTTGAATTTTTCAAGCTGGCACCACTTCCTGTCTCTGCTTTCTGACTGCAGATGCATTATGACCAGCCTCATCTACTCCTGCCACCGTGCCTTCCCAGACATGATGAACTGTATACCCACAAACTGAAGGCCAAAATAAACCCTTCCTCCTTTAAATAGCTTCTAATTGGGCAATTGATGACAGCAACAAGGAAAATAACAAATCTGAAGCAAGGGAAGAAAGAGTGACTGATCAGACACACAAAAGGAAAATCAATAGATTTAGTGCATTTGGAAGAGCAAACAGGATAAGGACTGAATACTGGGCATAGAAGCAAAAATATAGCAAAAAGTGGCACACTACAGTAAACAGTGTCTAAATTTAAATCATAGAATGATCAAATTGAAATTAATTTAGTAATGTAAAAATAATACAGCATTCAAAATCTATCAGTGTATTTACCATGCTGACATTAAAAATGCCAAATTAAATCACAGAAGATGAGAAAAAGTGTGTCATAAGATTCAATATCCATTCATAATAAATATTTTTCACCCAACTAACAAAATACTGGAGACACTTTTAACTGACTGTGTAGCCGCCAAAACTTAGACATGATCCAATGGACATTCGACTAGTAGAGCTATCTCTGAGAAAATAAAAGCAAGAATGCTCACTATCATATATTCTATCTAGGTATTTATTGGAGACCTTAGTGTTCTCAGCAAAAATGAAAAAAATAAAGTTTATCAGAACTGGTATGGAAGACACAAAATCTCATAAAAGAACTGTATCATAGGATAAAATGAAAAGGAAAAAGATTCTGTAGAAAATGTTAGCATTAGAAAGAGTTTTATGCTGGGTGTGGTGGCACACACTTTAATTCCAGTCCCCTGGAGGTAGAGGAAGGAGGATCTCTGTGAGATGGAGGCCAGCCTGGTCCATATAATGACTTCCATGAGGGCTGGGACTAGGGAGACCCTTGTCAAAAAAAAAAAAGTTTTTTTTACCTCCTAGCCTGCACTCCTATCCTCAGGCCTCTTGGGGTAAGTCCATAGTGCAGCCCTCCGCGCCTTGACTCACCCAGCCACACTCATCCTTCCATCTCCCCCGCTGTTCTCTACTCCTAGTTTGGGCCCTGCACCGTTCCTTGACTCCCCACTCACCCTTCCATCTCCCCCGCTGTTCTCTACTCCTAGTTTGGGCCCTGCACCGTTCCTAGTCTTGGGGCCCCAGACACCTGGGGAACCAATACTGCTTCCTGATCTTTTTCATCCAGCATCCAGAACTGCCTTCCTTGGGCCCCAGGAGCACTGCTTCTGGACCTGGCCCTGCCCTCACCTCCCTCTACTTCCCTGGTCCTGCAACACCCGACAGCCTCTTTCTGGGGCTGACAGCCTCTTACTGGGGGCTCCGAGGCTTACCTTTACTCTCCCTGATCCTTTGCATACAGTACAACCCAGCTACTCAATCCACTCCCTGGGAAATCTTGGGGCTTCTTCCCTCCCCATCTGCTTTTGCATCCCTGCGTGGCGCGGCCACGGCCAGGGTCTCAGGTCAGTCCAACACGCAAGTTCCTGAGGCCAAAAGCATTCGTAGAAGATTCCAGACCTAAGGAGAAAG
>NW_008359442.1:8929181-9031253 GCF_000622305.1 Nannospalax galili
TTCTACCATTAAAAAAAAGTTTTAAAGTATAATTGGATAAGTTATTAATATGCAATTAATTGTATTTCTACATACCAAAAATACATTATGAATGCAATTCTTAAAATACTCTTGTATTTACAATAATAAAATAGTATGTATTTCATGTATATTTATATTTTATTTAAAATGAAATTAACAAAACATATTAATCATTTGGTGAGAAAACTCTAAAACCTGATTTGAAGAAATTAGAAAATAACTCAAAAGGAGCTGGAGAGATGGCTCAGAGGTTAGAATGTTTGGCGCTCTTCCAAAGTACTTGAATTCAGTTCCATGTTCTTAACTACCTATAAGCCAAGAATCCAACAATGTCTTCTGACCTCCGAGGGCACCCACATGCATATGCATATACACATACACACACACACACACACACACACACACACACACACACACACACACACAAATAAAAATTTAAAACTATTTAAAAAGAGAAAATCACTAAATGAATGATCTTTGAGGTAATATAGAATGATCCTGGATTCAAAGATAGTGTCATAGAAACATAATAGCCATGAATAAGCCCATAGTATGAATGCCATTTTAGCACAAGAAGTTTTCTAAACAATTCAACAAGTTGATTCTCATATCCATGTGATAAACCAAAGTCAAAAGAGCCAACACTTTATTTATTTATTTATTTATTTATTTATTTTTGTTGGGGGAGGTGAGTAGGCACACATGACATGAAACGCATGTGGAGTCAGAGGACAATATGTAGAGTTGGTTCTCTTCTTCCACTATGTGAGTCCTGGGGATTGAATTCAGGTCATCAGACTTGGAGGCAGATACCTTTACCCACTGAGCCTTCTGGCTAGGCCAAAGGCCTTGCTCTAGCAGAGGAAAAGACTTGTCATGAAATAATAAATAAAATAATGAGAGTTCATTCGATGATAAATGATATACCAGAACGGAGAACCAAGAAACAAAATCTTACATGTATATAATTTATTACACTGATGGATGTAGCATTGCATGGGGAAATGAGAGCTGTTTAATCAACAATGCTAGAAAAATTGCTTATCTATACGGAAAAGCTAAAATTATGACTCAAAGGCTAAATCACAAATACAAAGCAATTTCTAATAAATCAGACTTAAATACAAAAGAAACTTTGAAATACATCTCTGTGACTTTAAGGTCGAGAATCAAGGGCTAACCACAAAAGGAAAATATTTTACTAAATTGTTAGTCTCTTTGTTAATATTGAGAATTTTTGTTTCTCAAACTGTTTCAGAAAGAAAATGAAAATATAAGGCAGAAATTTCTAGACAAATTAGAGCAAAGACTGTACTTTTAAGTACCTTCAACAAATCAGCCAGCAAAAGGTAAACTTAGATAAAAATATTTAAAATATGTTAAGAATCATTTCTAAGAAGAAAACCAAATGATTAATAAATATTCACGCTAAACAGTAACCAGAGAATTACAAGTCAAGACATTGAAATACAATTTACAAACACCAACATGACAAAAAATAAAATAAGACAATACTCTACATGGCTAGACTATGGGACAATGAGTATTGTGCACTAATGATATTGATTAGAATTATTACAACTGGTGTGAAGAACAGTTTACATCATCTTATAAAACTGATGAAGGTAATTCTTTGAACCAGAGTCCTACTCTTAAGAATGCATTCGCTATACCCAAGGAAGCCAATAAAAAATCAATGTAAAGCACAGAGTTTAAAGTTTATAGTTTTTTAATTTTTTATTTTAATTCTTTAGAATTTCACACAAGTATTGTCTTTGCATTATTTCCAGTCCCCAACTCCACCCATGTCTTCCCACCTCCTCAATTTCTTGTCCTCTTCTTTATTATTGTTACATATACATACATACAGTTGTAAATATACAGACATTATGTATTGAGTCCATTTAGTGGTATTCATGTTTCCTAATAGCCACATTCAACTATAATATGTAAACAATAAGAAACATGGTTTTTACTGCCATTCAATACGTTCTATTAAACCCAATAAGCAAAGTGTCATTTTAACATGCAATCGCTATGAAAAATGTTAATGAGATATTTTATATCTCTTGTACTAAGTCTTTAATGTCTGGTTTGCTCAGATCATATTAATTCAGACTAGCCGTGGTTCAAGCTCTTGAGCATCCAGAACCAACTCCTCCCAGTCCTTGAGTTGCGGGGCAGGCTGGTTGACTGCTAGGTGAAACACTTGGTTGGACTTGGGGGAGCTGGCAGGCCTAGGGTACACAGGGATCTTAGTGACCTGAGCAGGCCAGGGAGATGAGATGGTGGGGTGCAGGGAGTTATCGGGATAGGGAACTACCAGGCTGGGCAAGCTTGCTGGTCTGGGGTGAACATATATTCCAACTACCTGAGTGGTTTGGAAAGCTGAGCTGAAGGGGTGTGGGGAGGATTTGGGATGGGGAACTCACCCAGTGGGCTGAAGGAGCTCATAGGTCTCAATTTCTTTTCTTTTCTAATGGTGGTTTCCTGGTTGATCTTTTTACTATTCTGATTGATAACAGACATAAGTTACACTTATTGCTTATTATATCTTAAATTCTTCATAATGAAATTAGCAAAAGATAAAAAAGATTGTTCTGGAAAACTGCAAATCTTGACTATGGCCAGTCCTCTCTTCCCCTTCATATGCTTTTCAATATTTGTCTATAACTATAAAGAAAGCCATTGTATGTAAGTTGCAGTTTTTAAAAAGTCATTTACCATACCTGATCATCTTACTTAAACCATCAAAAAGCCCTTAGCAAGCTCTTTAATGGTCCCTCACATCTTACATCTTACATCTCACATCTTACATGTGAGAGATTAACCTACAGAGACAAATGAGTCCCTGATTAAATAAGAGCCCAAAGGGCATGGCTAAGCAAATGGCGACACAGGATTTAAAGGACAGTCTGATGGGTATCAGAGTCCACGCTCTTGATACCCATGTGTCATGATGTCTCTATTCATCAACTTACTGAAGCCCCATGTTTTTTATCCTTTTGTTGGCTGAATGCTGGTGATTGAACCTGGGGCCTTATGTATATGAACCATAGGCTCTATCACTGAAGTATATCTCTAGCTCTCCATGGCCTTTGCTTGCAAGATGTATTTTGTGTAAACTGAGTACTGTGGCATATACAATAAGACAAGACCAAGATTTTTGATTTGGGATTCTCCCACTTGCTGGAATCTGAGATTATTAGGTGCCTTTTACCTGGAACACAGACACTGAACAAGCAGCTGCCATTGATTAATGTATTGTCACCATTATTTAAACACTTTTGCTTTGCTTTGCTTTGCTTTTTTGTTTTGTTTTGCTTTGCTTTTTGTTTTGTTTGGAGACAGGGTCTCACTGTAGCTCCAGTTGGCCTGGAACACATTATGTAGACTAGACTGGCCTCCATCTCATAGGGATTCACCTGCCTCTGTCTCTGCCTTTTGAGTGCTGGGATTAAAGGCATGTGCCTCCATGCCCAGTCCTTAAGTGCTTTCTTTATGCTAGGTGCTGAATATGTACCATATTGTTAAATCATTATTGTCCTCTTTTACAGATGAGGTAACTGAGTCTCAGAATGGTTCACTGTTAGCCTAAGTTCATATATTCAGTTAGTGGCAGTGCTGAATGCCAATGTGAGCTGCTTGTGCTCCCTGAAGTTTAACTATTCTGAGGAAAGGTGCGAGGGTTGCACTTCAATGGTTGAGGTCTTGCTTAGCATGTACAAAGCACTGGATCTCACCCCAACATCACAAAAATGAACAGAAAAGCTAAGGGGGTACAAGTTCATGGTGAGTTCTCCTGTCGTTGGGATGTGCAGCTAGCTGAGCTGATACAATGTGAGTAAAGTATTAAATAAACCCATATATGGTCATGAAAATGTTTACAATAAAAACTATGACACAATGTAAGCCACACCTTTGGGCTACACATGCTTGATGCAAGATAGGAGGCACTCCAGTTACGTTGTTGTCAGGAGGGGCATTTGGGGCAGCAGAACAGGATCAATAAAAAGATGACAAGGAAGAAAGGTGGGTAGTGATTGTGCAAGATGCTGACCAGTTAACAGAAAAGAAGGCAGAATCACAGTATTGGGTGATTTAGGCAGTTTTTCTTTTTTTTTAAAGTATACTTTGAAACTCAGTGATATGTATAGTGAATAATTCATGTTCTTTGGGAATCACAGAAATGCTTTGAGATGCTCTGGGAAAAATAAGGGGGGAAATCTGTCCAGAGGGGTTTGTGGGTTTGACAAGAGAAGGGTATGTGTACTACATGTTAATGCAACCAGGTATCTGGATAGGCAGATTTCCCATGGACCACCGTGATAAGGATTCATACTGGCTTTCAATGGGAGTTCAACCAGCTTTCCAAATGTTATTTTAAAAAATCATCACACAGAGAACATTCTGTGTGGGCTACAAGCTGAAACAGCCTACTCTTATTCTTCTCCTTCCACTATATTATGCTTAGAGGCTTCTGTCTCCTCCTTAGGGCAGCTACACTCATTAATTTTCTCACCACCCAACCCTCTCTCTGCCTCCCTGATTCTCTGGGCAGTAGCTCAGAGACACTGAAACAAAATCTGAAAAGCCTGTGACCTAACACCACTGGAGAGGCTCAAGGGTCAAGAGAGCCCCTCTGGAAGATCTGAGAAGGCTGTCTGTTTGTTCTGTGAAATACATCTCAGAGGCACATTTTAACAAACCTGCAGGTATTAATGGAGGATACAATGGCAGAATATAATTTACTCTGTGACATCCTCCCACCAGCCATCTCCTTCCCTCAGAAAGCTTCTGATTTCCTTTATGGGGAACAGAGGAAACCCACAGGTCATGACAGACACACAGGTCCAGGCAACACAATAAGGAAAGCTGGGGTGCACTTTGAATTGTTGACAGGCTATTCTGGGAAAGCTTAAGAGACCAAACCAGGAAAATTCCATGAAAGGCCAGATGCAAAGGGTGAGAGCACAGTGCTGACATCTATGCTAAGGGTGTCAAGAAAGTCCTGGAAACAGAAGTTAAAGAGACTACACGGACTAAATGACCAATTTTCTCCTCCAAGGTGGTCTATGTCACAGGGAAGTTAGAAAGGAGTGAGACCCCAGGGCAATGAAGTCTGAATGGACCCCCTTAGTGGCTCAGACAGTGAAGTTCCCACACTGATCTAGCAGTTCACTGATGGAAGCCACGGCTTCTAGAAGCTTCTGTTACTGCTCTTTCATCTTGCTGCCCAGCTTTACCAGCTATTGGGTCCCTTAGCCCAACATCTGAAAAGTGATGGTGGTGATAATAATGATAGATTTACTTGTAGTAGTAATCTACTATGTAGTAAGAGCCTTGTACTAAAAACAATCTATTCTTCACAATATGATATAGATATTATAAATATGATTGAGATTGTGATGACAATGAATTCCTGATTTTTAACAGATCAGGAAAATATCGCACAATTCAGTTAAACAACACATTCAGATTTATATAGCTTTTAACTATGAGAGCCCACACGTGGATTCAGGTCTGATTTTGAACTCTAGTCCCTTGAAATCTATAGTAGTACCTCCCAAATTTGAATGATTCATAGATCCCTTTATAAAGAAAGAAGTTCTTATGGGCCTCCAGTATTAACTAACACTATCTCCAAACTCTTTCTAAGAATCATTAAACCAAAGCCAAACATACATTAAAAGCATTTAATAACTAAAGTATAAGACCAATAAAGTTCAAATTAAAAACATTAATTTACAATGTTGAAACTAGATCATTGGTATTGGTTTTAAGAAGAGAAAGATGAGCCCCAGGTCAGGTTCTATATTGAGTAATTTTTTGTGTGTATTTTGGCTTCAGTAATTCAGATAATGCCTGTTAGCATAAGTATGCTATTAATTATTTCAAGGTTCTGCTTGCTGGTTCACAATAAATAAACCACATTTTTCCAAAACACTGCTAACAAACAGTCTTCAAGTGTCAATTTTCATTAAGTGTCAGATGATATCTCTGTACTTCTGCTAAAATGTTCATTAAATAAATGCCAATTGCCGGAAACCCATCTCATTTCATGCACTGGGCCGTGCTGATGGTAAAGGAGCAGAGACAGTGTGACTTGTTTGGTGATGAGACCTGTAGATGATGTTTATACAATCTGAAAGTTCTTACCCAGGACATATTTTTTAAAGTTCAATGCGATTAAAGAGAAAAATTGGAGTGGTGCACAAGTACCTGGGTTCTGCTGGCTCAACTCTCCCACCTCACATCTTCCTTGATACTTTCATTACTGCATCACTCCCTGAAGGTATTTGACTCTCACTGGGTGAAAATGATGCAGGAAACAAAAGCATCCAGCCGTGGTGGTGCATGCTTGTCATATCAGCACTCAGGAGGCGGAGGCAAGAGAACAGTAAATTCAAGGCCTGTCTAAGCTACAGAATGAGGTACTGTCTCAGAGAAACAAAGGTTAAATGTCCAGGTAGCAATTCCAGGAAACAGTAATCTTCAGGGTCCAATGGAAAGGGGCTGCAAACAGAGCCTGCCTCTGTGTTTTGGGTGATTCTGGAACTGAACAACCCCAATTCTTTAATAGTGGAGAATCCTTTAAGGGCCTGGGCTGCATCCCCTTTCCACTGGACCCTAAACATAGATCCACATTTCTATTTTTGCATGCGTCACCACAGCATGCCTCACCAGAGGCATAGACACCCCAGCTTCACGCAGATTGCCCCAAGGAATGTAAGTAGACAAATAGTGTCTCTGTATCCAACACCTTCTTGCTTTGTAAGGGGATGAGGCTCATCATCCTCTGTGAAGAGATAAGCAACTGCAGCCCAAAGAATTGGCTTGTCTAAAATCAGTGAGAGAAATCTTAGACTCTCCAGTTCATGATTTTCTCATCACCACACAGCTTCTTTTGAGTAACACCACAGAAGTAGAAGAGTCTTGTTATCAACATGATTAGAGAGGGAAGCTGGTGTGCAAGAACAAAGGCAGGACGGGGGCTACTCTGCATCTCCATTAAGATTTTTGTTAGCCTGCTGTGCTGGTGTACACTGTTAGTCCCAGCACTGCAGCACTCCAGCAGAGGCAGGGGGATCTGTGAGATAAAGGCCAGCCTGGTCTACATAGAAAGTTCCAGGCTGGCTGGGGCTACAGGGAGACTGTCTCAAAAAAACCCAAAAACATTCCCCAAGCAAAAAAGTGATTTTTTTTTGTTAAAAAAAAAAAAAAAGGCATGAAAAATCCAGGTGTGAGGGTACATGTCTTTAATCCCAGCAGGGGTGGGAGCGGGGGCGGGGGCGGGGGCAGGGGTAGATATCTGTGAGATGGAAGTCAGACTGGTCTACATAGCCAGTTCTAGGCCAGCTGAGTCTACAGGAAGACCCTGTCTCAAACAAAGAAACGTTTTTGTTTTTGCTATTACCACTGTTTTGAGACAGGGTCTTGTTAGGCAGCCCAGACTGAGATTATTTATCCTCCTGACTCCACTTCCTGAGTGCTCATTGAGATTTAATATTTGGAAAAGGTTTGCAAATTGAATCTGGCCTGGGATAGATAGCAAAATGTTGTCTCAAAAAGAACAAAAGAGAGAGAGAATTAATATTAATATCTGTATCGCCTATCTCATGGATAACAAGAGCCACAGCAATAATACTGTTGATGATGTAGATGTTCAGATTAACTTCTCTGGACATTGCCATCCGCCATCAGTTTGAAAAGCAATTATTATGGGGAATTTTTTTTTTCATCACAGGACTCTAATCTATTTATAAACCCAACAAATATTTAAGTAATAAGATTCAGTGACAAACTTAAATGTTTGGATTTTATTTTCTTTGTTATTTTCATTTGTGTGTGTGTATGAGTATATTGCCTGCATGTGTACAAGTGCACCCGTGTTGTGCAGTGTCTATGGAGGTCAGAAGAGGGTGTCAGATCCTCTGGACCTGGAATTATGGACGATTGTTACCTGCCATGTGGGTGCTGGGAGTCGAACCAGGGTCCTCTACAAGAGCTAGTGTGTTAAGCCATCTCTCCAGCCTCTGAATTTTATTTTCAGAGAAAACATGCATTTAGGAAATATTAGAATTTTATAAACAGCTTCCCCATTTTGTGGGAATTTGATGGTTTGGAGCCTTGCGCTACACATACACAATACAAATGCTGACAATGATTGTGGGAGCAAACCGGTTTCCTCACACGCACAGATGGTAGACACCAAGAGTTTTGGTTTTTTGTTTTTTTATTGAGTAAATTGAGTGCATCCATGGAAAACCAGACCAGGCCCTTAAATATTTAGCTAACTGTTCTAAAGAGCAGGTTTAATAATTAATGCCCCTTAAATGACATTATTTAAATTAGACTACCATGTTGCTTACTATTGCAACTGCCTTTTGATAGAGTTCCCCTGAAACAAATGGATTATTAAAATCCAACAAACTACTTCAAAGGGGCATAAAACCCTCTCTGGGGATTAGTATCTGTGAATCCCAGATGTGCTTGCTGTTATGACAGTACACATTGAATTTGAAGTTGCTCTTTTGTTACTCCATCAGCCATCTAAATGACTCGGACCTTCACTCTGATTCTACAGAGGAAGCTGAGCTCATTCTTAGGACTGAGAAAGGCAACCTCCTGGAGAAGTAAATTCTAAGACCCTGTGATAATGTGGAATGTTGGGGAAGCATTGCTTTGGAGCTGAGTTGACAGACAAGGTAACAAGCTACTACCAAGATGCGTTTGAAGAACATCTATGCGTACACATAAGACCTCCCTGAAGAAGTGAAGAAAAGGATGAGCCTTTCTAAATTTTCAGTTCTAAACTATATTTTTACTTATTTTAAGAGCAGAATAAGGGGACTGGAGAGATGGCTCAGTGGTTAAGAACACTGACTGTTCTTGCAGAAGATGCTGGTTCGAATCCCAGCACCCACATGGTAGCTAACAACTGACTGTAACACCACTTCCAGGGGATCTGACAGGCTCTTCTGCCCTCTGCAGGCATTTTACGGCATGGATATACTTACGTACATGCAGGCAATACATGCACACACATAAAATAACAAAATATGTTTTAAAAAAATAGATAAAAACTTTTGAAAAGAGCAGAATAAGTGAAACTTTCTATCTAAATTCATAATGTACATGCCCCACTCACAGCACTTAGAAATGAAGACAGAAAGTTAGACTAAAAATTAAGTTAAAAATGACCACCACCCCCAAAACCCTTCAAACCTGGTGGGTGATCATATGGGTGTGTATGTGTGTGTGTGTGTGTGTGTGTGTGTGTGTGTTGAAGGGGAGGGGATGATAAGCAAGTTGGGAGAGATTCCTTTTAACAGTAGGATGTCAGGGAATAAGTTATCACTTCCAGGTTTAGATTCAGACTGTACAGAAGTATTTGGTATCTCAGAATTTTCTTCCACTGTAATATGCCAATAGCTAACCTAGAGCAATAGGCAGAAACAACACACACACACACACACACACACACACACATACATGAGTCACATATACATAGCCATTTCTCAGTCATAGTCTCTAGACAGGAAAAGATTATTTCAATGGAGCTATGGTTTATTTCTCTCCTTATAAACTAAATAGCATTTTTAAAGACAGAAAAGACTAAATTAGCACTTAAGTGTACATGTTAGACAAGGGAGAGATCAGGAGAATGCAGATGAAAAATACTGTGAACTTAATGCCAAAAATGAGCAAAGAAGTATATAATTAACTTCATCAACTGGTAAATAATAGGAAGATTGGCCTTAGGGTTTCAGTGTCTGCGGTCTGTCCCATCTGTGTGTGAAGTAGCATTTGCTTCTTCGTCAGGTCACTTGGCATGAGGGCAGCACCCAGGATGCCCATGGCAGAGAGTAAGGGAAAAAGCCCCATGCATTGTGACTGCTGACAAATGATGGCTCACTCAGAGAAATCAGGAAACATGACTTCTGCCTAAGGTGGTAGAGGCCAGGCAATCCATCCAGTTTAGAAAGAGGCATTTCTCTCCTACCTCTCTGCCACCACCATTGAATTCATAAACAAATTATTAAAAAGTCTTAAGTTGCTTGCCATACCTATACGGGTGGGATTGGGTTCTCTTGGAACCGGACTAATGGAGATGGACATGAAATTTCTGAGTTCTTGATTAGCACTGTAATTGGAAGAAGTGGACTTTGTGAATGAAGGAGACAATCTGGCTATTGTAGTTAAGGCTGCTTTATCCCATTAAGTGCAGAAGTTTCCTCAAGGGTTTCTATGTACAGAGGCTGAAAGGATGTTATAGCAGAGGTGGTGGGAACTAGTCCACCAGTGATCTCTCCATGGCTTTAAAAATGAATGGGCAATTTTGTGCTGTGAATTTCCTCACACTACTGACCACTACCAGGGTTCAGATACGGTCTGTCCTACTCTGCAACTCATGTGGGAGTTTCGACCCCACTGAGAGGCAGTAAAATCCCGGGTACCCCCTCCATCTCTCTCCTACAGTTTTCCCTATATCCAACCTTCCCCAATAGATCCCTCTTCCAACTTTGTGCCTTTTCTCACAAGATTAAAGAATTTTTTTTTTAAAAAAAAAAGAGGGAAGCAGACTGGAGAGATTGCTGAGTGGTTAGAGCACTGGATGCTCTTGCAAAGGACCTGTGTTCAAGTCCCAGTACCCTCATGGTGGCTAACAACTGTCCATAACTTCAGTTCCAAGGGATCTGATGCCTTCTTCTGACCTCCACAGGCATTGCACGACACAGGTGCACTTACACACACACAGGCAGTACACTCATACACATAAAATAAAAATAATAAAAATAAAATATTAAAAGGATGGAGGTTAAGGAAATTTTGGGCTATGAGTGGAAGGTGAAATATTCATGAGATGATTAATGTTTGATAAGGTCAACCCAGTACTAGAGAGGCAGAAGCTGGCAGAGCTCTGTGAGTTCAAGGACAGCCTGGTCTACATAGTGAGCTCCAGGTCAGCCAGGGTTGCATAGTGAGATCTTATCATAAAAATAACACAAACAAAAATATTTGATAAGGCCAACAGGGGGGACATGACTGAATACTGATGACTTTAGAAGAAGAAAGAGAGGGACTCAGGGGTAAAGCATCTGTCTAGCATGTACAAAGCATCCTCAGCAGTGAGAAGGAAAGAAAAAAGAAAGAGAAAAAGAGAGAGAGAAAGAGAGGGAGAGAGGGAAGAAGGAAGGAAGGAGGAAGGAAGGAAGGAAGGAAGGAAGGAAGGAAGGAAGGAAGGAAGGGAAAGAGAGAGACCAGAAGGAGACACATGAATACAGTTACCTCTTACCGTGTGATGACTTGTGCCACCATGGACATTGTAAAGCTGTGTCTAGCAAATGCTTGCTACAAAAGATAAGCCCAGGTAAAAGAGAGCCAAGACAGTGTGAAAAAGTCCTCAAGGGCATTTTGGAAATCTTTGCTCCTTTCCTTCACAAACCCAAAAGCCTATGAAGGCAGAATTGTTTCAGAGAATCTATCCCAACTATTGCCCCGGTTAGCCCCAATTATACTATGTCATTCAAATGGGTTTAGCTTGTGAGACTATGACAGGCCTTGGCATCCATATATTGCCAATTCTGTGACAGACAGAATGCAAAGGCTATAGGTTCATAATAGTCCAAGAGGCCAAGTATAGGTCTGTCTCAGGGTTGGAACTGCATAGAAGTCACCCACTGAGGCAATACCTATTAGAGCCATGGGTTCAGAGCAGCCACTGAGACCCAGAACAGAATTACCAGTATGCGACACCAGCCTGGAAGAGCCATAGTTGGTAGACTGCAAATAGAACTGAAGTATGGATTGAGCTGAACAAATTCGTGGAATGCTGGAGACATGGAGGCCCAACCTCCCACGTCAATACGTAAAGGATGCTGACTTGGAGCATTAAGATTTAATATCTGCACTGCTGGATTCAGACTTGCTTGGTCTGCTATTCCTCTGTACTTGACTATTTTCTTTTCAAATGAGAATATAAACCCCATGCCTGTCCCACAGTTTTATATTGAAGATAATGTAACTTGTTTTGATTTACAGGCTCAGGCACGGAAGTGGAAGCAGTTTGACTTTGAAACACAGATGAGACTGGATTTTGTATTTTTAAGTCGGTGCTTAGATGAGTTAAGACTTTGGGGCTCTATGTATGGGGTGATTGTTTTATGTGAGAGGAAGGTGGATTTTAGAGGGGTGGAGGTTACCCTTCCCAACAGAAAATGCACTAAGACAAACGATTCCCTCCTTTAACGCTCTCCTCTTCCAGCGTTCCCCTCTCTGATTCTCCTATAACCTCATGCACCTTTTTAAAAAGCATCTTTCACAAACGTCCCCCCAGTGCGTGGTCAGGTGGTGGTCTCTTCCTTTGTCCTCCATCTCTCCTGTGCATTAGCAAGGTGCACATTGTTTAGTTTGCATTTTGTTTTGATTTGAACTGATGTATAAAGATTCTGCTTGGTCCTCCTGCCCTTGATCACACTTTTCTACTATTCAGCTTCCACAGAGCTGCCACAGAATTCCGAATTAAATCTCATCAATCACTCTACTTCAAAGTGCTCCAAGGTTCCCCACTGTCCAGCAAACACAGTTTCTTGGCCAAGCACAAGATAATTTTATGACCTGGCTCCTTCCTCTGGCTCTGCAAACCTACCTCCTGCCGTACCTCCCAATATGTATCCTATGATCTCAGCACACAGAATTATTTGTAGACCAAATGTTTCATATTGTCTTTCTATAATACCCTTCCCTGTTTTTCAGCCCCACCCGTCCTACAAGCTTTTCCTGACCATGAGCTAGTTGTTGGCCACCCAAAAGGATTAGCATGACCCATAGCTGGGAAAGGGCCCTGCAGGGGTCATAAATATTTTATACTTTGAAAGCAAAGCTAAACAAAGGCATAAATGGAGACCCAGCGCTCAGGCTCACTCACAGCAGCATAGTGGTAAAAGTCTAACAGCTGCAAGCAACAGTCTCCCTCCTAAAAGCACCTTGCCTTACCTACTAGTCAGAGATGACCAGCAAGGTACTTAGAGCTGAGCTCACGGACCTTAACCTGCCAGGATAGATACTCTCAGCAAGTTTGTATTCCTTGTTTCTATGGAAGGGCTGAATGGGAACTTCATGGGAACCTTCTTGTTAGCTTCTTCTTTTCTTTTGTTTGGAGAGCCGCTGGCCTGGCTTGCTTTTGGCCAGGGCTACATCTCCCCTCTGACTCAAGCACATATCCTAAGAAAGTCTCTGAACTTCTTTGAGTCTGGTCTCACTTCTACTATTACTGTACGCATGCCCATGGCATTTTTCAGTTGACATGAGAGAACATTCCTTTTTTATTTCCTGTTGTGCCCACTGCTTGCCTTCATTATAACACCCTTTTGTAGTGACTTGGGTGTATTGTAGACAAGGAAACAAATTCATCACAACTACTGTGTGAATAAAGAGTTTGTTGTAGGAATTTGCCTTATACAACTATGATTAAAACTGCAGAAGAAAAGAATCTGGAAGGCAGGAATGGAGGGCTAGAGAAAAGAGTCGGTAGCAAAGCTCCCTACAGATAGTGTGGGTGGACCTGCTGGATTGTTGAAGGACATCCAAGAACCCAGCAGAGTGGAGTGGGAACCCACAAAGGGAGAGCTTATGGGAGTGTATATGGAAACTGCCCCTTACAAACAAGTTGCTTTGGAAAGCTGCAGTATCGGTGGGTCCCTAGGCAATCACCTGAACTAGACCTAAGGCTACCATTTGAAAACAAACTTGAGGAAGAGATGAGAGAAGAAGCTGGAGTCTGCTCAGTATTTCCACATCTGTCTGCCATCATAGTCAATGTTGACCACCTTCTGAGAACAATGAATTCTGCTTCATTTCCACTAACCAAATATCAATTCATTCTTTTGATCTTTTGAGCAAATCACTCTAATGAAAATCGACTGGATATTTGGGATTAATAGAGCATTTCTGGAAAAGAGTCACTACGTCCTTTTTCCTTTGGGCCAGAGTTCTCCCACAATCACTCTTGTCAAAATACAGTCATCACCTGTGGTTTGGCTCTTCCAGGAGAAGCCAAGTGCTAGGCACCCCCATTTCACACCATGAGCTTCTCATTTGGCCAATACAAAGAAACATGACATTTCTCTCCTTGTGTGTTCTCTCTGGCTCCTTTGCAGAAACTTCTTTATATTTCTGGTTTAATGAACTATTTTTAAAAGTTTGGGAAATACAATTAGTATTTCAAGCTTTTAAGTCAAATTTTATAAAATCAGAAATCTATGTCTATAGCTCTAGAAGTAATTAACTACATCCTTCTGTCAGATGCTCTGGGAGGGTTTTTCCCACATCCTCAAAATGGAAGGTGTGGCATTATGCCAAAGGGAAGCATGAAGTCCTAGAATAAGAGCAGCATGCCGTCTTTACTTCTTTGCACACAACCCTTACTAGAAATATTTTGAGAAATTTGATAGTAAAGTAAATGTCACTATATTGTAAAGGGAAGTGTAAGATTTGCATATATGTATAATATAAAATCAGAGACTAAAGAAATGGCAGCCCTCTTGGTGATCCCTTCACAAAGCATGTGCCTCATTAGAGGATGTTGGATGAGAGTTGTCAAAGAGCTTCATCTCAGTGAGAGCATTATTACTTGTTACTTTCGTGATGAAAAACTCAAGTTTTAGACAAAGAGGATTTGTTGTCATTCCCAGACAGATAAGGACTGGAAGTTACTGTCTAAACTGATACTGTCAAGTTAATCCAAGAAGCCTCACATTTCTTTCTTTTTATCAGACATAACACAAGACAACCTGTCATTGTCGATGATGCGCTCATAAATCAGCACTTATTTGTCAGCACTGAGAACAGATGACAGGAGGTCAGGGACTGAAGACAGAAAGGGCTTGGGGAAGAAGGCCACTGTCACATTGGAAGATATTCCTGGATCCTTCTGGATAAACCTACCTGGACCTTCTCCCTCCCACTCACACCTTATCTCCTTACCTTTTCTTAGAGCCCAGATCCATAATATGCAATTTTTGCATAGTCTTGCCAGATTACCTGTTAGGAAATTACTCCAGTGTTTCTTCCATGGTTCAGTTTTCAAATTTTAAGCACAGTTATAAGGTCTTCAAGAATGAAGAATGCGAAGGTCTTTAAAGTCTATGACTTAGAACAGCCCAAATATGCTAAGTTTGGCATTAAGCAAGAGATTTCGCCATGTCACCCTGAGACCCTAAGTCAGAGTCCACTTGTACTCTGTTACTAAGTACTTGGCTTAGTAAGAGGTCATCGTAAGTCGAGAGACAAAGTCACCCAAATCTGTGCCGTGGCATCCTGCAGGAGATAACTGTAGCAGAGGGAGTTCACTTCCCATTTGGCTGCTCCTTATCCTGAAGTCCTTTTCTGAAAAATTGGGGGTCTATTTCTAGGTTAACTATATAACCTGATCTCACATTGCTAGAGTGACCTTTAAGTCCTTGGAGGGGAATACTGGGGTTGTCCTAACATAATTGCTGCAGAGTACCCCTTCAGTCAGAACTATCCTGGTTTACATGATATCAGAGTTAATCATTATTTAGAAACTCTCATTCTAAAAACTGGCATTGAAGTTAAGCTATTTCCAGCTAAGTAAGAGCCACAAAAGTAAAAATACATCACCGATGCAAGTACCTCAGCCACAGTGAGGTTGGGCTGATTCGGCAGGTCTATCTGGCAGAAACAAATGAGGATTCCTATCCTTCCAAGGTCACTGAGGTCACAGAAAAAAGGACTCTTCTTTATAGGAAGGGCAGGGACACAGCCCAGTGGAAGTAACTGCATCTGAACCCAGCCAGCCAGCCATGGCCTGTTGCTTCCTTCTCCTCTCCTGAGCTGCTTAGCTTTCCAGGACAGTGCTGCCCCTAAGCAAGGAGTGTGGGCTTTAGGGCCATTCTACCTACCTGTTTTTAAATTCTGTGCTGTCACTTGACAGCTGTGGGGCCCCAGGGGGCACATTCACCTAACCTCCATTAGCTTCAGCTTTTCCATTCACAAGATGAGAATAATCAGAGCTATCTTCAGGGTTGGAAAAAAAATTGGAGATAACATCAGAAAGGAGTTCAGCCTGAGATGTAGTACAAGACTTTACCAAATAAATAGAAGCTATTTTTATAAACTGAATGTAAATTCTCACCAACCTTGTAGGGGACTCTTAGCTCCCCTGGCTATTGCTCTTGCACCTTTTAATAGTTGGCAAATACCTTGAGGGTAAAGTGTCCCTTTCCTACACAGCTTTGTCTGGCACCTAGTACTGCCCAGGGCAAGCCACAAAACAGCCCTCAGTGTTTACCTTGTTAGTTCTTCCCAAATCCAGGGACCACTGATAGCCAAGGCCTTCCCACCCACTTTCCCTGCCACTAAAGGGTCAAGTTCTCACAGTGTCAAGGAAGCCTGAAGTGTCCACAGGGCAGGGAAGATGGCTACAAGTCAAGGCAAAGGGCTCTGTGAGGAATCCCAATAAATTATTCTTTAAAAACAATGAACATCAGGGACTGGAGCGATGGCTGCATGGTTAAGAGCACTGACTGCTTTTGCAGAGGACTCAGGTTCAGTTGCTAGCACCCACGCGGAGACTAGCAACTGTCCATAACTCCAGTTCCAAGGGATACAATGCCCTCTTCTGACCTCTGCAGGCATTGCACAACATGGGTGCAGTTACACACACGTAGTCAATACACTCATATACATAAAATTTTAAAAAAGTAAAATATTAAGAAACAATAAAAGTTCACTGCTTTCAGTGAATTTAACTGAAATTTCTGCATTATTCTTCTGTATCCTGAAGTATAAAACTAGAGAATAGGCCTTGGTGACAACTGAAACTCGGGCTTTCATATGTGACACTGCTATGATCTGAATAGATGCATAAACTGAATATTTATTTAAAGCTACACATATATATTTAAAACATTTTAACTAAAGGTTTGATTGAGGAATCTAAGTGGTCACAAGAACTAGACAATCTAGCCAACTGAAAATCTATTCATCTTCAATGCTATGGAAATCTAAGATCACTATTTCTTCATAGCTTGCTACTTAAAGCTATCAATTAGTTCTATTATGTGGCTATAAAGTAAAGATTATCATGTGTTCCATTGATGTTTTCAAAACTAAATGTTTTAGTTCCTCAAGGGAAAGGCCAATATACTAGATTTTGGTAAATATCAGCTCCCAGGGTTAGGCCTCTGGTAAACAGTGACTATGCATATCAACTTCTAGTTCTGGGCCTCTGGGCCAGTGGCTTTCTATGCATATATGCCACCACTAGCTTTCCGACAGGCATTCCAGAGAATTCTCTTTTGCCCTGAACTTTTAATGAAACATTTCATAGTTCCTACCATTCCTATGTTGTCTGGACACGTTAAGTACATGGCCTTCAAATCAGTGCCCACAATTTCCAAGTGTGTTCTTTTCTAATCCTGCTTACTATGAAGCTAGAAATGTTGAGGATGAAAACACTGACCCAACAATGACTTGCTCTGCCTAAAATGCAATTCAGACTCACTCAATTTTTAGAGAAGACTAAGATTTTCCATGAGACATTAAGTAATGCAAGAATTTCAAAATCTACTTTGTTCTGTCAAAGCAGCACCAAATTCTGCAATAAGCTTAAAAGAACACCTTGCCCTGCTTCTCACTAGCTGTTACAGTACCTCTTGTTGATTTCAAGTTTCTTATAAGTCTCTTATCCAGAGTGGTCAGGGACAAGCTGGGGAAGGCATGTTTTCACTGTACCCACAATAGGTTTGCCTTGACCTTGAATCCTGACTAGGAGAATGAGTTCAGTGGGGAAGAACAGGTCAGTGAAAGTGAGTGCTGTCAACGGCAGGCTAGTGGTATGGGAGCCCAAACAACCATTTGGCTGCAGGTGTTTACTACATAAACAAACTGGAACAGTTTCATAAAAACATTTGTTCTCAGCTGGACACGGTAGTACACGCCTGTGATCCCAGCACTAGGGGACACTTTCATAGTAGAAGCAGGAGACCAGTCTTGGCTGCATAGTGAGTCTGAGTCCAGCCTGGGTTACATAAATCCCATCTAAGAAAAAAGAAAGGAAGGAAGGGAGGAAGGAAGGAAGGAAGGAAGGAAGGAAGGAAGGAAGGAAGGAAGGAAGGAAGGAAGGAGCCAAAACAAGAGGATGTAGCTCAGTTGGTCGAGTGCTTGGAGAACATGCACAAAATCCTGGATTCCAGTCCTCAGCCTTGCATGAAACTGGGTGTGGTGGTATATGCCTGTGATCCCAGCGGTCCAGAGTCAGGAAGATCAGAAGTTCAAAGTCAACCTTGGCTACATAACAAGTTCAAGGGCAGCCTAGGCTACCTAAATAAAATAGAAAAGATTCACTCTCACAGCAATGATCTGACTACCTCTTTTTTATAATGACAGCTGTGAGAGAGTATTATACAATTCCAACAGGTTTCCTCACAGCACTGACACCTATCCTTACAAGGACACTCTCAGTAGTCACACCTCCATATCAAGGGAAAAGAAACTGACTTGCAGATGATTACAAGTCTCCTGAGATGTCATTATAGTGACAAAGTTATGACCAGAGCCTGGGTCTGAAAACACCAACAGACTGCTCCTCCTTTGTAGGTTTTAAAAGCAGATAGTTCAGACAATGGCTTGAATACAATCCTGAAGATTATTCCTGGCTATCTGCCTATATTCTTCACACCATCAGTGCCTTTTCTCAACCTCCATTGTCAGTATCCAATCAATTTACCTTCCGCAGGTCCAGCACTCATTGCTAAAACCCATCTGAGCCTCCAGGGCAGGGGCACCGGGTACAGTTGTATAAGGTTATGCACTGCTCAGCTCACAAAGCTACATTAACTCACAGCCTAAATGATGATCCTGCCTCAGAGTGGAAAAGCTGTGCCATGAACCACCAGCCATGTGTGGCTGGCTGTGGAGCTGGAATGATGGCATATACCTAATAACTTCCTATTTGTATATATCCCATCTAATTCATATCATCCAAAACATAAGTAAAATTTATAAGACTAATGTATAAATGACAAATATATTAAGAACTAAATCAACACTCTAAGCTTTATAATAATATAGTAAAGTAGAAAGGAATTTTTTTTTTTAACATAGGGGATTGGAGAATTGGGTTAGGGGTTAAAAGTACTAGCTGCTCTTGTGAGGACCCCGATTCAGTTCACAGTACCCATATGGCATCTCACAACCATCCAGTTCCAGGTGACTCAACGCCCTCTTCTGGCCTTTGTAGGTACTTCATGCAAGTGGTGCACTTACATACAGGCTCACATATATAAAATAAAAGTTAAAAATTAAAAATAAATAAAAAAACAAACAGGCACAGCAAATACAATTTTTTTGCATGGAAAATAAATGTCAGCTCAATTTGTAATGTTGTAATTTCAGAAAGCCGATCTATATTATTTTCTCTCTTAGAATAGCAGCATGCTTAGTTAGTAGTTTAACAAACAGATAAAAGCTGAAAATGAATCTCTGGCATTATCACTGTCAGCATCTCTTTTAATTGGCTTCAGCCAGACTTTGAAAACAATAGAAAAAAGTAGTTAAAACAACCAAGCAAGTATGCTGATGCCCTGTAAATGCTTAGGTTCTTGAGGCTGCAGATATCTCTACCTTCCTTTGCACATTGTTTTACAATATGGCATTGACTTCTCACCATCAAGAGGTAGACTCAGCTCCTCTTGAATCTGGTCTGGCTTTATGGATTCCTATGACCAACAGGCTACAGCAAAAGTGAAGGTGTACCAATTTGGAGTCCCTTGAAATAGGATCATGTGAGCACAACCAAGTCACCCTCAACCTACTGGGAGATAATGGAGTAGCTATCATCCCAGCTGAAACCAGTGAGGGCCAACGCGATCACCATAGATCCAATATCTGATAATGACACAGGAATGATCCTGGTTAACTATAGACCTTCTGAGCCCAATCAAGACCAAGATGCCTATCCCTAGACGATCATGTGAGCACAACCAAGTCACCCTCAACCTACTGGAAGATAATGGAGTTAACTATAGACCTTCTGAGCCCAATCAAGACCAAGATGCCTATCCCTAGAAGAATGAATGGAAAACTGGTTAGTCTAAGTGATAACACTTTGAGGCTGTTTGTTACATAATAATATCTGCCTCAAGCCAGGCATGGTGGCACACACCTTTAATCCCAGCACTCTGGAGGCAGAGGCAGGCAAATCCCTGTGAGCTCAAGGCCAGCTTGGTCTACGTAGTGAGCTCCAGGCCAGCCAGGGCTACACAGGGAGATCCTGTCTCAAAAAATATATATTTATGTCTCAATACAAAAGAGAAAATAGTGTTATTGTATGTTCTTTAGATTTTGTTTCCTTTTGATAGAAGAGTCCCAGTACAAATGTTTCCATGTCCACTAAATTTAATTCTATTTAGAGGTTTTATCCTTTATGTGACTACTTTACCCTTAGGTTGACTTTCTTCCCGATCAGAGACACATGATAGTTCTCCAAAGGACCCAAGAGATGCTTTCTCCACATAACTATGCAGAAAAGAGAAGATAACTGACTTGCAAATTTGTTGCTGAGATGTATTTGTAAGCCATTGCAAATTTCTGACCCATGACAAACTTTTCTTAGTGAGGTGTTAGATGCAGCTTTGTGAAGCCATCCAAGTTCCAAGACTAATATCTGCCTGGAGAAAGCCTTAATCTTCCAGCTCAACAGGGCAGAGCGACACCTATAGACTTGTTGCTGATATCTGAGAGCTGTGATATTGTGGCGCTGTTACAAAACCTAGGAGAAATCTTAAGAGATGATTCCTAGGGTAACAATTAGAGTTACAAGCATGATTACAAGTCTGATGTCTACATATTCCTTCATGTCTATTCAGATGCCTGAACAATCTGAAGGTGATCCCATATATAAGATATCCCCTGAGATAAGGACTAGCAAATGCCCTCAAAAGCAAGCTCTTCATGAATAGAAAAATAAAAAAAAATGGAAGGAAAGTTGACCACAGAATAAAAATGATAAAGAAAGCCAGAGGAGAGATTATATGGGGGAAGGTTCAAATCTCAGTAATAAAGAATTTAATTCAGGTTTATCACCACTAACCTCGTTTTCCATATCTGATTCCACTTTATTTTAGAGAGGGGTTTCCTTTCTCCTTTCTGCTTACAACAATAGCGCCAAATATTGCTGCCACAGTTGCTAATCCCACTTCTTTCATTATATTAATGAGTAGCCTTTCTCCTCACGCTCTAAGAAGAATACAACTCCATACAGCTGCTTTTGAAAGTAAGCCCCATGAATTGAGACCTTTGAACAGTGGCCAGTCAGTCCCTCATAAAAAAGTCATGAAACTAAATGACACAGAACAATAAACTAATAGTAAAAAATATAAATAAGCTGATCTTTTTAAAAGGGTGGGTTATAAGAATGAAGATACAAAATCTAGTTGACAAATGGTTGCCAAAACCATGGCTAAATATATAAAAAAAATTTAAGTACAAAGTGGAAAAAAATATTTATCAAATAAAAATCTGATTTATCTAAATTAATATCAGATGAAATAGAATTCAAGATAAATGGAAATATTATGGATAAACATGCAGTAAAAGATAGATGACATTGTTCATCAAGTATACCATTCTAAATATGTTTTTCAAAGTAAACTGGCTTTTAAATATAAAAATAAAAAATAAATTTGGAGCGTTAATAAATATGGGGAAGATTCTAGGGAAATAATAAACTAGATTTATTGTGTAAATATAGAACATGTCAACCAATGAGAATATTGATTCTTCTCAAGTTCATTTTGAATGTTTGCAAGATTAACTGTGTAGCTAGCTATGAAAAGAATCTCAACATATTTGAGAGAAAAAATAAAATTAACACAGATGACATTCTCTAATCATTGTATAACTGAGTTATGGGTAAATATTAAAAAGATCAATTTAACTCTCTCTGAAGTTTGCAAATCTCAAAAACACACATTTTAATGATCCACGCAATGAAGTAATGGAAAATTAAGAAATATTGAGAACAAAGGTATAATGAAAACTTGTTCAATTAATATTTGCAGAACAGAGCTAGAAATAAATCACAAGGTAACTTCCAATATATACCCAGAAAGAAGAAAAGCTGAAGTGATGAGCTGGCATCCCAATAGGAAGTTAGAAAAGAGCAAAAAGAGAGAATAAAATACAGCAGAAATTGTGGAAAGAAAATACAAAGGAAGAGCAGGCCCAGCACAGGGAAAAGACGGCCCTTCACAAGAACGATAAATGAAATCAAGTCTCATAAGATCAATCAATGAACAGAAGTCAGAAAGCCAGGATGCAGCTCACTGGTACAGAATTTGTCTACAATATGCAAGATCCTGGATTTTAACCCCACTATCACCAAATAAATTAACTAGTCAAAATAAATAAATTAAAACTAAGGAGAAATGAACAACACTAAAACTTGTTTAGAAGAGATTTAGAAAGAGAACACTGAACTAGGCAGGCATAGCGGTACATGTAGGAGGGGAGGCAGGAACATCATAAGTTCCAGATCAGCCTAGGTTAATGACCACAACCTGGTCTTAAACGATTTTAACCAAAAATATACTCTAACTTAATAACAAATTTAAGAATATGAATAAAATAGAAACTACACAGAAAAGTTATAACAACAAATTTAAGTAATGTACTAGTCTACTTACAGTTTAAAAAGTGGAATCAGGGCTGGAGAGATGGCTCAGTGGTTAAGAGCACTGGCTGCTCTTGCAGAGGACCCGGGTTTGATTCCCAGCACCCACATGGTGGCTATGAACCATCCATAGCTCCAGTTCCAGGGGAATCTGAAGCCCTCTTCTGACCTCCACGGTATTGCACAGCATGGGTGCACTCACATACATGCAGGCAATACATGCACACACATAAAATAAACATAATAAATAAAATATTTTTTAAAAAGTTGAATCGATATTTAAGTATTCACACACACACACAGACACACAGACACACAGACACACACACACACACACACACACACACAGGACTGAATTGCTTACACACAAGTACAGCCATAATTTCAAAGAACAGATTATTTTACTCCAAAATGTTTTTTCCTTGGAACGAAGTGAGAATTATTCCTCAACTCGGCCTATAAAACAAATACAATCTTTATAAAATATATATCCAGATAAAATCAATGTGAGAATGGAAATTTAAAAATAAAAATGTATGTAAAATAGTAAGAAAGCAAGGCCAATAATGGTGGTACACACCTTTAATCCCAGTACTGGGGAGGCTTCTCTGTGAGAATTGAGTCCAGCCTGGTCTACATAGTGAGTTCTAGACCAGTTGGGGCTAGAGGGAGACCCTATTTCAAAAAAGAATGAAAAAAAATACAATAAATAAATAAATAAATCTAATTTCTCAGTACATGAAATGACATTAAACCATAACAAGGCTTCCTAATCCCAGCAAGCTGAGCAGTTTAATAGCATATATTTATTATCATAAAAAGAGAGGAGGGGAGAAGAGGGAGAGAGAGAAAAAAAGCAAGAAAGAATGAAGAATAACAACTGGGTGTGGTGGTACACACCTTTACCCCAACATCAGAAGGCAAAGGCAGGCAGATCTCTGTGAGTTTAAGGTCAGCCTGGTCTACATAGCAAGTTCCAGGCCAGCTGGGGCTACAGGGACAAAAAGACACCCCCCCCAAAAAAGGAAATGAAGACTAACAGAATAACATGGAATTGAAGGAAATAAACTCTCTTATGTGTATGTGTTGTATAGGACTGTCCTCTGACAGACACCACTTCCCAAGCTTGACTGGGCCCACTTGCCTAGAAACTTCACAGCTGAGTTTGTTTACTGTCACATCCACAAGAAAGGATGGGCAGGGAGAGTCACAGGACCATCACCTAGAGTCCAGTCACACCTCCCTACCTACCAACCAGTAGATCCTAGTTGCACATGGCCTAAGGGAGGGACTAATGGTATATAGGCTGAGAAAGTCTAGGGAGGGTCTCTGGCTATTTTATGTGGCTATGGGGAAGCCACAATCCAGGTTTGGATGGAGGCTTTTCCAGTATGGCCTTAGTAGAGGAGCATTCACACTTCTGTAAGTAAACCCTCACCCATTGCTCTGTAAGTAAGCCCAATAAATTCACTGGTTTCCCAGACTGCAGTTTGGTGAAATTATACCTCAGTTTGTCATTGGGACCAAAGCAGGAGGGGGCAGATGTTGTTTATACCCTCCCCCAGAAGGAATGTTAACAACTCCATGTTTGTGGAATTCTTTAGATGATAATCTAGACAGAAATATAACAAGATAATTGGATATAAATGCAAGCATTCCCAAATCAGTTACATTGTCACAATATGAAGATAAACATGAAATATGACTAGGAATATTGGTATCATTTACAATATCACAAAACATGTACATGTTGATTAGAATTAAGTTTGAGATATTAAGACTTTTGTGAATAAAAAGAGCAAAACCTTATAGAAATAACACTAAAGAAAACTTTTTAAAGACAAAATGACCTACAGTAACAATATGTGAAGGTGCTTCACAGACAATGATAGACTGGTAACATCCTTTGAAATATTCTGGAAAAAAATTTATTTTGTACCCTTTGAATGTTCAGAATGTAGCATTATCAGAAAACCTAAAAAATAAATAAAATTTAAAAAAATTTAAAAAAGAATTTCTCTACCTGGGGAAGAAAAAAAAGCCTTTTAAACAATTTCTTGGAAAAATGTAAGATTAATTTTATTAATTAAATCAACATCATATTTTTAATCTTCTTGTAATTAACAAAGAAAATGTTATAAAATGTTTTATTTGGCAAATTAAAAACACACAACAGCAACAACAACAAAACATGGTCAGTAAGCCATGTTCCTAGATCAGAAAACAACACCTTAAAAGTGATATGGCGCACGCCTTTAATCCCAGCACTCGGGAGGCAGAGGCAGGCAGATCTCTGTGAGTTCAAGGCCAGCCTGGTCTACATAGTGAGTTCCAGGACAGCTAGGACTACAGGGAGAGCCTGTCTTAAAAAGAGCAAAAATAAAAAGTGATAATATAATTTCAAATAAAATATTAAAGTTATTTTTCAAGGAGGTTTATAAACTCATTCTAAATTTACTTGATAAGCAAAAAGCAGATCAAATGTTTCTGTAGGAAATGTTAGAAGTATTTTCTTATAATATATTAAAGCTTACTTTAAATTTCTAGTAACTAAGAAATTGTAGAATGTTAATTTTAACAATATAGATAAAAAAGGACAATAAAATATAAAAAAGACCCATGCAAAAGCTATTTGAGATATAAGAAGATAGTTTTACAAATGAGAGGGGAGTCCATTCAATAAAAATTCCTAACACAATCGTTGATTTGTGTGATAAAAGCAACATGCCATTAAATAAAAGCTGAAATCAAGTTTCTGACTCACAACATATCTAAGTAGTAAGACCAAATAAAACATAACCTAAAATTTATACAGAAAAATATTATAATTTCTTAGAAGAAAACATGAGATTATTTTCATGACTAAAAGTAGGCTTAGCAACTTAGCTGATTCTTTGAAATGTCAAGTCATTGTAAAGAGGCAGAGTGAAAGAATCACTTACAGACTGAAATAGCTCCTATATATCCCCAAACAAGCAAAATTAAATAATATACTTTGGGAGCACATACAGTGGTGATAACTTTAACTTCTATAAATAAAATGAATGAGAAACACAAAATTCAGACTAAATGCACCTTTGAGAATTTAGGATTGATAAAGTGTAGATAACCGAGGCTCCATCAAGCAGATGCAACAGAATTTGCTGTCTCCTTGACTCTTCAGTTCACACCTATTTATTACCATGTTTACTAAATTATATCTATGTTGTATATGTTATCTGTATGTTGCAAAGATGTCATAGCTTTTAAAATCATATTTCAGTTTTAAAAGATTTCAGTTCATCATACAAAGATAAATTAAGCTGTAATTGGGCATTTCCAAAAACTCTAAGTGGGGGTTGCTGACCAGTCACAGGATGAGTGACAAATACAACAGATTCTTGTCGCTGGAGTTATTGAAGCATACTCTAAAGAAACCTAAGTTTTCCTTGACAAAACTGTCTTCTACATTGGAAAGATAATAATTCCATAGGTGAGGTATTGAGTGAACTCAGCTGAGCTCATTCTTAAACAAAATTGGCAACAATACAGAGTCCATATTGATAGTGCTCCTATCTTCCCATCTCAAAATTGGAGCAAAATTAGTCCCTTCCAGAAAGTGTGGGAGCCAGTTAACTCCCCTCAAATCATTGCTGTTTCCTCCCAATGACCTAATTCATTTATAACATGTGATTTTTACCTCGGGCAGGCAAGTGAGATAGAAGGATATATTAAACCATCTTCATGAGTTCAGTTTTGAGCAACTACTTATCTAAAGATGGTGTTGAAAGTAATGCAGGTAATAAGCTGTAGGTACTATCCTAGAGACTTGTATGCCCTTTTAACTTTCATAGGTTCTGGATATGAACGTGGAAAACCACTTTACTTTCGCCAAGCATTCCTCAGTCCCCTTATTACTGAAATTGGAATTGCTACTATAAGTGTCAAGGCCGTCATCCACGGAAGTACTTACAATTAAAAGTACGGACTTGATAAATTCATTTGTGCCAACTCCCAAAAAAGCAGGGCAATTTTCAGAGAAATGAGAGAAGAGAGAAAGCAAACAGAAAATGGATGAAGGGAGGACACCAAGCCGTTTCCCAAATCCCCACCACAAACAGTCCATGCCTTAGATCACCAAAGTCAGCCATCTCTCCAGAGCACTTATCTTGACTACCTGTAGAGATCTGATGCTCACTAGATCTGCCTTGCTTGTGACTGAGTAATGCTAATTTGGGCAATTAATTACAGTGAGAAAGAGCATCAATGTCTATAATTCAGAGCCCTGGTTTTATATCAGATGGACCACAGGAAAAATGAGATGCCAAAGACTGGAAATAGGTCCTGCCCCCCTCTCATCAGTAACATTAGTGATGTGCCATATGGCTGTGCTTTATGAGGGGAGGGTCAGTTGTGCCTGTGTATGGAAAAGAGGGTGGTGGTCCTCAGGAACACATGCAGCAAAATAGAGTAAACTATTTCAGACAGGCACCAAGGTTCTATTTGCTGTCTCTCTTGGGTCAAGGTATAAGAAACCAGGTCTTCAAAGATAAGGGAGAAGCTGATCTTGCCTAGAAAACCACTACCGGCATACATTAATTTCATTTGTCTGGAAGTGATTTTTAAAAAAAAAAAAAAAAAAAAAAAAAAAAAAAAAATGGTTTTCTGCTGATAAAACCTCAGTTTGATCTCTAAAACTGATGTAAAGACCCTTGGCGGGTCATGTGACTGCCAGCTCTGCAGGCAGATCTCAGCTCTCCAGGGCGCTGTGTGGAGAAGCCTGCGATATCTGTGGGTTTTCACCTCCCCTGCAGGAAGAAAGCAGGTGGATGGGGAAGTAAGCATGGCCTTGCTCCTGGTGTCCTTTCTGGCATTCCTGAGCTCGGGATCTGGATGTCATCATCGGCTGTGTCCCTGCTCTAACAGGGTTTTCCTCTGCCAGGACAGCAAGGTGACCGAAATTCCACCCGATCTCCCCCGAAATGCCGTTGAACTGTGAGTATCTCAATGGAGACAGCTGTGTGGCTACCATTTGTTCATCGAGCACTATTATCATTTTCATATTACACTGATATCTGCTGGGTTGAAACACTTATGCCTTCACCAAAGGCTTAAATAAAACAAACTCCCCCGGCCCTACACTTCTGCTCTGCGGTTTTCCAAGGCTCTTGGGTGAGAGTTTATCTTAGCATTTGTCGGGAAAGACTGGTGTACTAACTTGAATCTGAAGGGAAAGAAAGGGAGGGATTTTAAGCTTGGGGGACGCATTTTCTCTAGGGTTCCATACTTTAGAGAAATGGGGAAAGTAAAAATGAAAGCAAACTAGAAACTTAGGAGACCTAGTCTTGGAGGCAGGAAGAGCTGCCGATGTCCGCTGAATACACAGTTTATCCCTGACTAGAAGTCTATGGCCTGAAGACAGCAGCAAATGGCCCCTGGGATTCACTTTCCTGGGGATAGGGGAGGTAGAGAGAGGAAAGGGTGTGAAGAATGGAAAAAGAAAGGCTTAAAGGGAGGATATAGAGAATCTTTGATGTAGCCAGCAAAGTGTGATGCCAGTCTTAGATTTTTACTGAAACACTTAGGACATAGACATTATCCTAGAACTGAGCGAGAATTTGCACATCATCTCACTCTGTCTCTTCCCTTTGAAATTTGGAGTCCAGTGGTTGCTCAGTAAAGGCAGACAGCCTCAGGATTTTTACTTCAAGTTACCATTGTGGGTGGATAGAGGTCTTTTTTAGCATATCCCCTAAAGCCATCAGTCACTTCCATTCCATTGCAGAAGGTGGTCATCTTTCCAGTTCTTCCCAAGAGGTCTCCAGGCCAACACTCAGATGTACTGGTGAGGAATTTCAAGTTCTCACTTTAGGGTCACACGTTTGCGAATTGGTTGTCTGCTTGCCACTTTCCCTTGACACCTGACGTCTTGAGTGGCCATGCTGAGGCAGCTACAGGAACAGGAAAATAACGGGCCAGCTCTGTGTTTTTGCTACGCTGCCCAGATGAGTCAGGCCTTCCTGATTATTCTGAAGAATGTGCTACTCACAAAGACATTCTGGTTTCTTGTGCCACAGTAAGCGCAGGGGAAAGGCTAATGCACGGTAGATCCCACAAGATGTCATCTGTCCCAAGTACTTTAATCACCTTCTCTAAGGCACTCCTGCTTCTAAAGTGATTTTAATGCAACCTGCTTGGTTGGATTGCCACTGCCACTGACCTCCCTCTCCTGGATGTACTTCCTTCACTGATTCCCAGTAGGTCAAGTGGTACCATTTAATCGCTAAAGCAAATATCTGTTAATAAGATTTCAACATTGAGTGACATTCTTCTACCCCCTAAAACTCCTCTCCATACTTGGCTGTTCACTGTCTGCAATTTCTTTATAAGAAGAAAGAATTTTTTCATTATGTGTAGAGAACTTTGGATAAAAAGAAGAAGGAAGAAAGAAGGAAAGAGAGAAGCAGAAAGAAAGGGAGGGAGAGAGAAGAGGAGGGAGGAAGGCGATGTATGTGCATGAATGAATATGGATGGAGTGATGATACAGTTTCTTTTTCTTATACCAAAGTATAAGTGACTAAAATACAGCTCCGTTCAAAAGCGGTTTGTAGCTAAGGAAAGAGCATAATGAGTAGTGAGGTTTTATGGGTAAGGGTTATGGGAGAGTGTGAGAACAGTGGAAACAAATGTCACACTCTGCACAAAGACTGGCTCAGTACAGCCCTAGTTAAAAGTACATGGCAGAAAACAAATTGCATAAAACTGAGAGGGGAAAGAAAGGTGCTTGTTCACTGTGGCAGTTTCCCAACCTGAGGAATGCATGGTTGTTTGGCAACTCTGGGGACTAAAGTTCTCTCAGAAACCTAATCTTAAAACTATCTTTTCTTTTTGGTGGGGCTAAAGTCAGGCCAACCGAAGTTCAGCTTTGCAATCTTCTGGGCAAATGTATATAGAGAAAAAGAAGAGAAAGGTTGCTTTGGCTGTAAGATAAAATAGAGAAATTATTTAAGAATTTGTATGTTTTAATCACCAAAGAGAAGATAAAATGTCAAGAATAGACATCTGTTATAAGAAAGAACAATTGCTTTTTTCTTCCTTAAATGGACAGGATCGGGGTTATCTGGAACTTTGGTAAAAGACAGACAAAGTGGTCAGCTCAACTTCGCATTTCTAACTCACTTTGTGGTGTGAGTTTGGGTCATGTCAGATATGGGTAGGTGGATTAGCTGGGCTTCACTGACTGTGATTGCTTAACCTATCAGCATGGAAAGGCTTCACTGCTCTCCTGAAGTAAAACAACATCTCACCGTGTACATTTTAATCCTGTCATCTTGTCCAGTTTACAGCAGTTTCACTTGATTTACAAATTGCCACTCTCAACAAAGATTGCTAATACCCAGTGATCTGCACATGCTGTTTTGAACAGCAAAAGAACGCAGAGGCAGCACTGACAAGCAGGCAGATTCTTTTCTCAAATGGCCCCTGCTATCTGCTTTATGCTTTAAATATGCTGCTTCACTAGATCTTCACAACAGATCTTCAAGTTTGGTTCTAGTTCTCTGTTTTTCAAAAGCACAGAAAAGCTGGTCAGCTTGAACAGAGACTTCCTGCAGTGCCTACACAACAGAACAGGGACCCAAACACCTCAAGTCTGTGTTTATATCTCCTCTGCATGTTGTAGACAATGTAGGTCTTCTGACTCCTTTATTTTCTTCTTTGGGGAGAAAAAAAAAAACAGCCATATGGGCCATCCATAGTAAAACTATTCAAGTATGTTGTGATAACATGAAAACAAGCACAGATAGCTTGTAAATCAATGAAATTGTGTGTCCCAACAAAACTTTATTTGTGCACAGTGTATACTGGATAGCTTTAGTGTCAACTTGACACACCAGGGTTGAGGGAGCCTTAATTGGGGAATTTCCTTCACTGGACTGGCTTGTGGCCATGTCTGTGGGGAATTTTCTTCATTGTTAATTGATATGGGAGGGCCCAGCCCACCTTGGATGGTGCCTACCCTAGGCAGGTGGCCCTGTGCTACATAAGAAAGCAGGCTGAGCAGGGATCAGAGGAGCAAGCCAGTAAGCAGCATTCCACCATGGCCTGAGCTCCAGTTCCTACCTCCAGGGTCTGCCCTGAGTTCCTACCTTGGGCTCCCTGATGAACTGTGACCCAGGAGATATAAAATAAACCCTTTCCTCCCCAAGTTGGTATTAGTCAGAGTGTTTTGTCACAGCAATGGAGAAACAAGCCAGAACACAGTGAAATTTAAATTGTGTATAATGGTTACATTAAAAAATCTTTTGTTTTTTTTTTCCAACTATGTAAAACACTCATGGAGTGTGGAAATCACAAAGAAAGCCAGAATTTGTCCAAGCTAGTCTGTTTCTTGCCCACTCCTGACTTAATTGATAGCTGAGGGAACAGGTTGAAAATAAGTGGCTTAAGTAGGGTTTAGAAAGTCCGAACTAGCAGTGGAAAGAACAGTGAACTAGGCAGGGAGGGTCAGGAGTTAACATGTTCAGGTCACACTTTAACTGGTTCTGACAAGTCAACAGTGCTAGAATATTAGTGTCTCAAATCTGTGATACCTGAGTTTCAACCTGGACTGTGTCATTAACTTTTCACTCTGTCATCTGAGATCCTGGCTGTATGATGGAAATTACAGTGTGTAACTCACTCACAGAATTGTTATGAGAACTGAATGAGGCAATGTCAGTAAAAAACTTAGCACAGGGTTTCCCATATTGATCTTGTTGATGACGGTGATGTCACCAAGTATAAAATATTAGGCAGAATTCACTTACCCACACAGGCTTTCCTAAAGATCATGTCAGTTGAGAGAGGGAGGAGAATGCTTTGGGAAACTGAAGGTTTTTATAACTGAGAATTTGTAACCGCCCTCTTGTTTAAAAGCAATCTTCCCTTTCCAGTGGCTCAGCCCTTAACCTTTGTGCACTGAGAGAAAACAAGTATTTCCTCAGGCTGTCAGTATTCGCCAGAACTCAGAAGCAGGTTCATTTGACCATTGTGAAAGTAATTTTGATTTGATTTATCCCCCAATCTGTGTCAGCTTGAGGCAGTCAGCGAATTTAGAAAGGTCCTTCTGATTGTCCTTCATTCTTACCAGCGATTGAATTCCTAAAAAAAAATATGTAAACACCCACTCTCTGTCTGAAATGTCAAATCTAGGAGACACTATGCATATAGCCTCCATTTTCTTAAAGAGGTAAAAGTAAAAGAAAGAGCCCAGAGGAACGTTCCCGGCTCAGGGAAGCCTGAAGTGGACCTACACTGTCAAATGCCTGCACCGAGCCCTCTTCTCACAGCAAGTTCTCATAGTTTATCGCAATCTCATTTCATGAGCACTCGCTTCTAATTATGTAATTCTCTTTTTATTTTCTTTCTCTGATTTATTGGTTTAGATTATTTTTCCATACCCATATCACAGATCATTATTCAGTTTTAGGAGCCTAAAATTGTGCTGGTTTAGCCTTTCCTTATTAGACTCTTACTTCTAAGGGATACAGCAGTATTCTTTGCAAAAGGAGAAGCTTCTGCTATACCAGCAAGTTGTGGGATCTCCAAGCAACATAATTGTGAACCTTTTTTCTTAAGAGTATGTTTGGGGATTCATAGTGTACAAAAGACTCTTTAGAAAAGGCTAGTCTATTCAATCCCCACAGCCAGAAAGATGTCTTTTTAAGTCTGAACCATAGGCAGGACTTGACTCCTAATTCAATGCTAAATCATAGCTAGAGGTGAGCTTTTGGATAGGTTTTCATGGCTTTGTGTTAAAGAAATCGCTGTTTAGGAGTGTACTGTGTTCTCGTGAAGAAGGTTCTAATGAGCACACTATAACTGTGTGGGAACCAGCTGTTACCTCCTGCCATTATGTAAGTCTCAAACTCGTCTTACCATTTACAAGCTATCTCCATACTACTCATAGCAAGAATTCCTTTTGCATCGCCATCATGGTTATATCCTTTAGCTACAAGAATAGCTATCTAAAACCTGGCTTTTCTAATTCTTTCCTAACTTATCCCCTTCTAGTCAATCTCTTTTTCTTCAAACCAGCCTACACGTTTTCATTCCATTTCCTCCATAAAATGTCCCTGCCACCGTGCTATGAGGTCCTGCTTCAAAAAGTATTCAATGGCTCAACAGCTAACCTATGACTACCCATCCTCCATCCTCAATCAGGAGCCCAGGCCACAGGGCATAGGGACTTGCTCTCAAGCAATGTGTATCTCTCCTTCTGTCTGTCTTTGAATCATGCCTCTTGTTTCGACTGTCCTGGGTAGGTTTCTTCTGTGCCTCCTGTATGCATGCTAGTTACCATGATCACACTCAAAGCTTGCCTCTTTCATGAAATCATCACTTGCCGTTCCATCTTTATTTAATCTTGCCTTCATCTAAACTTGGGTGCAACTCATTTCACACTTAATATTGCTTTGCATTTAATTTTTCACGTGTGTCATTTCTTCGACGGCAGGGAAAATATCCCTTGTGTTACTCTTTCTGTCTGGTTCAGTGCAATGTTTGTTCTGGGTCCTCAATTACGTGAAGAACAAATGATTTACTAAATCAGGGGGAATTATATCTGTTTGTTTGCTCTGATCCTTGTATTGAAGAAAAGATTTCTATAAAAGATGATTATTGCTCTCCCCTGCAGTGAACTGCTATAAGATTTGATAGTGTTCTTGTTTTCCTTCTTTTTATGTGTTTGTTTTAAGAAAATGTCTGTATATCATTCCAGAAACCATTAATTTATTTGGAAAGAGTAAAACAAGTTTCCTAAGTTAAAAGTTGAAAAGTCTATACTCTAGGCACATCACTCAATTCTTTTGCCTCTCTATACCTATGAATATTGAAAAGATGAAATTGCCTAAACAGCATCACTTTAAATCAGACAGAAATGTTCAAAGAAAGATATTTTTGGCTGTATCAGCTTGGATCTCAAACCTAGAATATAGTTCCCTGGAAGTTGTCTCATTGTAGTTCTGTCTGATTATTCGAAATCCAAACACCATTTGTGAAGATTGCCCTGTGTGCCTGCATGCAGATACTCCTGCTTCCTTGCCTTGTGTAGATATTTCTTTGAAAAAAACAAACTGCACTTTGTTCATGATGATATATGCATAATCACTTCTCTTAACAAAACTTCTGTACCTATCTTAGCGAGAAATGTCTATGACCCATGTTAGGAATTTAATTGGGCTTGGGGAAAGAGATTTGTAACCCCCAACAGAGGAATCAAAAAATGGCTAAAAGAATAGTTACAGAAAGCAGTATCTTGAAAAAAAGAGTATATTACAAGGGGGGAAAATCTTTGAAAGTAGAAGATACCCTCTACCCTGAGAATTGACTAAGAGCCATAATTTACAGAGTCATTAGCAACAATTGAAGACTAGGGGTTTGATAGTCTAGAGCTGCACTCACTGGATGAGTATAAAATCCCTTTGTACCTAGAGGTGCCTGCTGCCCTTCCTTGCCCAAGTCTTCCACTCAGGAAGTCTGAGTTTTAAAAGAAGGACATCATAGCAGAAAATGGGAAATTCAGTTAACTTTTGGTTATCCTTCTCCAAGCCATTAATTGAATTACCCAGTCACTGTGGCTGATTGGACTATGCTTTATTTTTTTAGCTGTTAGATTTAGACTCTCCAATTTGGCATTATTTAGACTATATTCTAGCTTATACATCTCCACAAGGTCAACTAAGAAAGAGAGTAATTATTTTTAATTGCTTAGGATCCAATTACAATGAGATTTGGATGTTTGTTCCTGATCTGCCCTCTCCCTGAAATATCTCAGAATGTGCTTTGTATCTGACCTGGACACATGGAATATGTCACTGATCTGAAACTCTTCAAGGAATATGTAAAAAAAAAAATATTTGAACAAAGCAACCAAACCCTTGCCATGGACTTGAACTCAGTTATGTTTTTAGTCTCAGCAGCAATTTGAGTCCATTTTCTTTCTTCTGTTCCTTCAAGCCTTTTTGATAAGCACCAGCAGAGCCATTGTGCTGAATCCTGTTTCAGCAATTGTGAGAAATGTACAACAGCTCTGCAATGCCAAGCTTTATGAAAACCTCTAGAAAACAGAGACCCCAAAAGTTCAACTAAACCTCAATGAAATGTGAAGATGGGCTAATTGAGGATACCACAGAGAAAATTCACGAGCAGATTATTGAAAGACTAAAGTAAAATGATGCTTTTTCCTTTCAGTACTGAAATGCTTTCGTTTTGCAAACATCCAGAGCTGGGTGGGGGGGGGGGCTCCTAGACCTCAGATTCCAACAGCTGAGTAATTCCAATTCCAGATGTTGGACTCAGTAGGTAAAGATGCTTCCCTTGGGCTCAATAGACTGTTGTATTATTTGGAAAGCTGCACCACAGAGAATCTGCATATAGATACTTCTCTTCTTGTTACAGTTTTTGTTGTTGTTGTTGTTTATCATGTGCATAAGTGCACCCATGTGGTGCAATGTCCACAAAGGTCAGAAGAGAGTGTCGGATTCCCTGGAATTGGAGTTAAGACTATTGTTAACCACCACGTGGGTGCTGGGAATGGAACCCGGTCCTCTATAAGAGCAGTTAGTGCTCTTAGCCACTGAGTCAACTCTCCAGCCCCATTACTATTTATAGTTTTATGAACATTTTAAACAAAGAATTTGCTGGGAATCACAGCTCTGACAATGACTTTGCACCTCAATAAACAAAGGCTGAGAGGTCCCTGGGCACAGCATTCTTCTGCTATCCACTTGGAATGAGAAGCCTGCTGTAGATGGGTCAGAGCCTTGAGCACTAGACTTTCCTGAATGGCTTCCACTGAAAATATTCTGTCACCTCCATGGCATTCAATGAAATTTTCCTCCTGAGGACAGGATTGCATCCCAAGAGATGGTGTTAGCTCTACTTGGGATTCCCCTGCTTCATAGCCAGTCTTCCAGTTGCCTTCCGAGTCTACTGTCTTCTCCCCGCCTGGGTCCCTCTACTGAGCTTTTGCCCTAACTTAGTTACTTTCTCTGACCTAGCTCTCAGATTCAGGACAAAAAGCCTCATGGCGTTTTTGGCATCATGTTAACATCTCTTCTCTTCTCTCATCTTTTCTGATCTCAACCCTGTGGTGTATGCACTATTTTGTCTTCCCAGCTCCTAGACATGCCTTTTATTCCCCTACCCAAATACTATTACATTCTCTAACCTGAATATATTCTCCTGCTCCAATATTATTCCCTTTGAGACCACACAAAGAGGTTTATTCTTCATAATGTTTTAACAGAAAATATTTATTGATTATATATGTGCAAAACACTTGGGGAGAAAAACAATCAGAAGGAAAGGTAAAGTTTCTCCTTTTATGAGGATACTAAACTAAGAACACCAAATAGGTCCAGACAATAACAGCTTCTCTTCATTCCAACCCACAACAATCAAAATCCCACCTTGGAACTCAGAATAGCCATTATGAAAACCACTAGTTTGGTAATTAATTGCATGTTGCTTTGTGCAATGTGAAATGATAGATTGTGAGAGCTGGAAGACATGAATTCCCAGTGAGGCCCAGTAAGAAGGGGACTGTGGCCTTTCGCTGGAAGAAAGCTAACAGAGAAAGGCATCAGCCTGCCCATCTACATCTGCCCTGCTGACCACCCCAGAATCGCTTTCAGGAGCTGCCCAGGGCCACTTCTCAAATGCCGTCTTGTTTAAAAGGCTGGAAAAATCCTTGCTCTGTTTTATAAGGACAATATAGGCACAAAGTAAAATATACTAACAAATGAACACCAGCAAATTAAGGATAGGGCTTAACTGGCACAGGTCCAAACATCTAAATTTGACTATAAGTTTTCAGATTGTAACAATACCAGAGACTGGATCCTCTTGAGTTTGAAGGAGAGAAACTGACAGGGAACTTGGCAGGAACAGCAAGGAGGGGAGGGGAGGCTGTCCTGTTTCCTTTTCCAGTTCCATGCTTTTCCCCACAGCTACTTGTGTTTGTGAATGTTATTGTGTGTCTGTTGGGTAAAAGCTGGCCCGTCAGGGGGCTATGTACACCAGATTCCCCCTCAGCATCTGGGTACAGTCTCTTCAGAGCCGGTAATTGCACTAAATTTGCTTAACAAAGCCCATGGGCCTAAAAAGAAAAACTTAACAAAAGAAACACACCTTAACAACACGGAGAGGACATTAACAAAGAACCACTGAGTATCCTTGAACTTGAAAGGAACTTCTCTTTCTTCTAAGTTTCAAACTATTTTGTATGGCTTTAAAAGCTTTAAACTAGAAAAGCAAATTAAATGCAAAACAAATCACTTTCCATCATCAGATCACAGCCTGAGCAGGTTTCAGCAGCCAACCCCTTTGTCACTTCAATAAGGCCCACTAATGGCAATTTCTGATCAGGGGAGAAACAGAAGAAACACGGTGGGTCAATAGTATAGTGTTTCTCTACGTGAGTATATTGGGGAAAGGGGAAGAAAATGTGCAACAAGAAAGACTGTTTTAAGTTAGAATCCTAAGAAAGTAACAACAAAAAATAAGAGAGTTGTGATGGACAAGCCGAGCTTATCTGGAATCCTGCCTATGGCAGCAAAGTTGCTTATCATGCCCCTGAGTGTGAACATCTACTGAATTGCTTCAGAACACACAGTTTTAGAATGGCATCCCATTCCCCCAAACAGAGACTAGAGAAAAGTGAAGAAAGAACAAACAGTTCTCACAGATAGGAAACCTACAAAGCAGCGCTTGGGAGCCGATCCCTCAGGGAAGATTCTGGAGAAAGAAGGGTGAGAGAAACTATAGTGACCTCAGTGGAAGACCCAGCGGGGTCATTACATTGAAGAAACTGTTGTTGCATCAAAATCTTGGGTCTGCCACTAGGGCAGGTCAGCTTCCCTGGGAAGTTCTCAGACTCTTGCTTGGAGGAGGAAGCCCTTGTAGCCAGCACTCTATCATTCTGGTAGCTGAAAACAGGGCTTTGGGAGGGGTGCCTTAGCATCAAGCATTCATAATTAGTATCTAGTACCCTTAAATTCACAAACTCAGGGCTGGAGAGATGGCTCAGCAGTTAAGAACACTGGTTGCTCTTGCAGAAGACCCGGGTTCAAATCCCAGCACCCACATGGCAGCTAACAACTCTCCACATCTCCAGTCCCAGGGGATCCGACAGCCTCTTCTGACTTCCGTGGGCATTGCACGACATGGGTGAGCTTATCTACATGGAGGCAATATATGCTTACACATAAAATAAAAATAATAAATAAATTTTTTTTTAATTCACAAACTCTATACTCTAAAGAGCATATCTTTAGCAACTGCTCTCATGGTTCACGCCTATAATCCCAGATATCCTGGAGGCTGAGGCAGGACTGCCAACCCAGACAATTTAGGGAGATTAGGCTCAAAAAATTTTTTTATTTAAAGGATAGAGGTATAGCTCAGTAGCAGAGTACTTGCCTAGTATGTGGGAGATGGTGGCTAATTCTTACTACTGAAAATAAAACTGAATAGAGGATGGATGGATGGATGGATGGATGGATGATGGATGGATGGATGGATGGATGGATGGATGGATGAGATGGATGGATGCCATCATTGGTGTTTTGCTAACAGCTTCAAGTAGAAGGTCTGGCTGCCTCTTAAACAAACTTTTCCCCAATCCTTCTTTTTAAATCCACCTCACCCTGTTTCAACCTCTTTCCCAGTTAGCCAGAGCCTAGATGTTGTCCCTGTGTATTTTGGAGACTGCATTGCAAATCTCGTTGGCTTGGGATCCCATTATCTAAAGTCTGCCAAGTGAGCAATTCTCAGCCTCTACAGTGCACACAAAGCAAAGGAAGATGTATGAAATGCTCATTCTGAGAGGACAGACAGCGTAGGCCTGAGATTCTATCCTAAGGTCAGTACTTCCTTTACCAACTTCTTTACCCTTCTAACATTTCACTGCCCTTTTCCTTAAGCCTTGCAACTTGATACTTTAAAACATAATTCCCTTACTGTCTTCTCAGTGGGGTTTTGTGAGGAAACAAATAATAGTTTGTTTAGTAGACCCCCTCCACCCAGGAATCCCCATCATTATTCAGTCAGCTCAATTTGGGTCTGTCCCTATGGTTCCACTGAAAATCTTTCTTGTCCTAGTGCTGCTAAACGTCTCTGTAGCTTCAGTATTTTTAAACCTGCGATTCAATCATTGTTCAAATAAAAAATAAAAGTTGACTATCAGAGGAATGCCTTCAATTCAAATAACAGATGCAAAGATCCCTTCTCTGTCCACAGGTCACAAACTCTTGGGAACACTCTACAGACCTGGCAGCCCACTGTTCCAAAACACTGATCGCTTTGACTCCAGTCCTCTGTGACACCATGCTAGAGTTCCCTTTGCATCTCAGGCCAAACTTTATTCTTCTCTGCCGTAATCCGTGCTGCTGCCCAGCCTCACATGTTGGAGCTCACGGGCTTTGTTCTGGCCCTCCTCTGCCATGCCCCTGCATACTCTGTGGTGATCTCATCCAGTCCATAGCTTTCAATATCACCTGTGCTCAGAATGTCTGCGCCACATCCAGCTGCTTCACGGAGCCCAGGCATAGAGGACCCCACTGAAATCTTGACACCTTCACTGAATCCCCTACTCAAACTGAGCAAGTAGAAAGTTGTCTATTCAGTCCCCTTTACCAAAGATCTGCCCATAGCCTCTCTTCTCCCAGTCCTCACACGTGTCTCCAAATTTTCTCTGGTGCCTGGTGCCCTCCAGACTTAGTTGAAAAGTTTGCCCTTTTCCTACCATCACTACTACCCGCTCTCATCTGGGTTACTAAGGCAGCTCTTACCACTTACCATTCCCTCATTTAAATAGACCCAGGTTCCAGTCCCCCACATGACAGTAGCCACTTAGAATTGTTCATCAAATACAATTTATTCAGTCCATATTTCATGACTTCCTACTATGACTGACAGTATTCTAGCTGGTGAAGATATGCTTTGCTGTGAATGCAGCCCCTGTCCCCCGCCTCTGCAGGCCTTTCCAATAGCACAGCGCTCTTCACGCACTGCTTCTCGTCACCCTGCTTCAGTCATCCTAGACTTACCCTGAGCCCAAGTGCTTCCACCTCAGCTCTTTTCCCTCACTTTTTTTCTCAGTCTAGAATAATTTCCTTGTTCCCCTTCTCATGGTTTCTCATCTACCTGGTCTCTAACCAAATGCCACCCGTTCATGGGCTCTCCCTTGGCCGCTTCACCAGAGTCCCACCCCACACTGCTCTGGCTTGCGATCCTCTTATTCTTTTCATAAACTCATATAATGTAAATGTTTTCTAGTTCCCTACCCCTGGGAACTAGAATTAGAGTTACAGGGTGGCTGGAATTTCCACTATTTGTTTACTTTCTTCTCCCATCACCCCTACCCCTGGGAACTAGAATTAGAGTTACAGGGTGGCTGGAATTTCCACTTTGTTTGATGGTTCCTGGCATAGAACAGAGGCTTAGTATGTTTATGAATAAAATGAATAAGGGAAGGGATCCTTCAAGCAAAAGCCCAAGAGAGAAGAAGAAATGCACCCAGAGTCTATGAAGTCCTAATATGTGGCCAGGAAATGCCTCTGTCTTCACTAACAGCCTTGCACTGTGCTATCACTCACCCTATTTTAGAAGGAAAAAGATTGAAACCAAACAACCAATCCAAAGTCACCTGGTTTCTCAGTGTCAGAATTGAAAATGGTTCTCAATACCTCCGATTTTAAAATGCCTTTCTGTGTACGAAGCATGAAAGAAAGCATAAAAGACCTCCCTCGCCCCTGAACCCAAAAAGTAACTCTGAATGAACTCTTTATTTAAGGACTTACAAATGTTCAAGTCTGGAGTCACTTGTAATTCAAAACTTACATACTGTCCTGTCCTCCAGATTCAGTGATCTCTGAGTGCGAGACCTCCACAGCTCTTCCGAGTCCCTCACTGTGCCCAGCAGGACTGAGTATGCAATAGCTACCCGATAAGAAGAGAAAAAAGAAGATGAAAAATTATTCAGTGGGGTCATGAATAAGTAGAATAAAGTTTGAAAAGTAAATGTCAGTGGGCATTTTCAGCAATAAATTACAAAATAATCAGGAGCTGTTTAATGTTAAAGAACTGTTTGAAAGATGCCTGTTTCTCTGTGGGAAGCAGTTGACAATTTCCTATTGGCTTTTACACCTTTCCTATGAAAGTGGATCCCCCAGAAAAATAAACTCGTATAGGTTGGGTAGCTGATCTCCTGCAGGCGTAGAGCTTTGCTGGAAGTGAATGGCAGGTGAAGTAGAGAACTTGAAGGAAGCTCAGGATCACCATAGCTAGTGTCTAAATAAATGGCCATCACACAGTTAAATGAAACTTGATAAAACTCCAGCATCCAGGAAAAAAGGTGCATTGATCACCATGCCTTTTCTAAGACTTCTTTCTAGGTTTGAGGAATTACACCTCTATTTTCTCAATTTATCTTTAATATCCAGATCAAGACTGTTCTAGCAAGCTCATACCTCACTATGAGATACAGTTTGAGAGGCATCGATAGCTCAGTTTCTCCAAAATATCTCTCCCATAGCTTGTCACAATGTCTTCATTAATGAATCTTTAAACCTTGAAGATTTTCCAAATTTCTGAGGTTTTGTGGATGAAATACAAAAATATGGACACATCCTAAACTTTCATTTTATGTGTATGTGTTCATATGGGTACACATGTGTGAGTACACATAAATGGAGGCAGAGATCAACCCTAGGTGTCATTCCTCAGGTTCTGTCCATTCATTTGGAGTTGCTGATGAGGCTAGACTGACTGCCAGCAAGCCCCAGGGATTCACCCGTCTCTGTCTTCCCAGTACTGGGATTGTGAACACAGGCCCCTATGCCTGACTTTTTCACATGGGTTCTGGGGATTAAACTCATATCTTTGTTTTTATGCAGCAAGAACTTCATCAGCTAGCTCCTCAGCCTAAAAATCCTAAAAATTAAAGGCCAGCTCTTTCTTTATTTTCCTTTGTTTGTTAATTCATTTGCTTGTTTTGATACATGGTCTTGCTATGTTGCCTTGACTGGCTGCTCTGGTATTTGTTGCATAGCCCAGGTTGGCCTCAAACATGAGGTCATCTACCTGTTTTGTCCTCCCAAGAGCTGGGACTATAGTCATTACTATCACAACCTACTAAGGTCCAGTTCTTTATCAGTTTTCAAACTGTGTTCCTCACAACCCTAGTTTCAGAAGGTACTCTATAAAAGAGTAAACTTTTAAAGCTTTTCTACAATCAAGTTGCCTTGGAAAATTCTTTGTGCTATGCCTCCAATTCCAGACATTCACATGTGTCTTAATTTGTTTCTTCATTACCATGACAAAATACTCTGACCAATACCAGCTTGGGGAGGAAAGGGTTTATTTGGCTTACATCTCCCAGGTCACAGTTCATCAGGGAGCCCAAGGTAGGAACTCAGGGCAGGAACCTGGAGTCAGGAGCTAGAGCACAGGCCATGGAGGAATACTGCTTTCTGGCTTGCTCCCCTGGCCCCTACTCAACCTGCTTTCTTATACAACACAGGCCTACCTGTCCAGGGGTGGCACCACCCACAGTGGGCTGGGCCTTCTCACATCACTAAACAATCAAGAAGATTCCCCCACAGACATGACCACAGGCCAGTCCAATGGAGGCAATTCTCCAGTTGAGGCTCCGTCTACCCAGGTGTGTCAAATTAGCAACTAAAGCTATCCAGCACAACATGTATGTAACATACTAATGGCTCCCAATGGAAGTCCAGCTTATATAACTTGTAAGTGTACCAAAGAATACACTTTAAGAAACGGATATGGTGATGTAACCAAGAATATGTTTTTCCAAATGGATTTCTATATGTACTCAGTGGAGCCAAAGAGTGGAGAAAGGCAGCTTGTAGGTGGTAATATAAATTGATTGCAGCCCCTATGGAAATCAGTGTGGAGGTTTCTCAAAAAATCTCAAAATAGAACTACCATATGACCCAGCTATACCATCTGGCCTATACCACAAAACTCTAAGTCCTACAGAGGCCCCTGTACATCCATGTTTATTATTTCACTACTTACAATGGCAAGATATGAGATTAGCCCAGATGTCCATTAACAGATGATTGGATAAAGAAAATTTGGTACATCCACACAATGGAATTTTATTTATTCATAAAAAAATAAAATCGTAACAGGCAACTGGATGGAACTAGAAATTATTATGCTAAGCAAGACTCAAAAAGAAGAAAACCAAATGTTTTCTCTCATATGCATATCTTAGACTTTAATATCTTAGACATTGTGTGTGTGCATGTGTGTGTGTGTGTGTGTGTGTGTGTGTGTGTGTGTAGTGTAGTGTAGGTCAAGAAACCAAAAAAGGGACCATGAGAGAGGAATAAGAGATCTTAAGGAGGAAGGGCAGAAGAAGAGCAGATGACAGATCACATGTTTCATGAGAGTAGATGGGAGGATTCTGGGGGGGGCGGTCAGAAGAGGACCAGCCAGAAGAGGATGGGGGTCAGGAAGAGAACTGGTTACAGGAGGCTGGGGACCAGGGAGAAGGAAAGGAGAATGAATATGTTAAAAATGTCATAATGGGGGCTGGAGAGATGGCTCAGCAGTTACGAGCACTGACTGCTCTTGCAGAGGACCCAGGTTCAAGTCCCAGCACCCACATGGTGGCTACTAACCATCCTTAACTCTAGTTTCCAGGGGAATCTGATGTCTTCTTCTGACCTCCGTGGGATTGCACAACATGGGTATACTCACATACACGCAGGCACTACACTCATACACATAAAATAAAAATAATAAAATATTTTAAAATGTCATAATGGAACCTATTACTTTGGGTCAATGCACACTGTACATGTGTGGAACTATCACACTGAATCTCATTGATAAATACAACTAATCTTTTTTAGATAGAACAGTGTGTGTCATAGTAAGTAGTCATGAAACATGGGTTGAATAATTGTGTGTGTGTGTGTGTGTGTGTGTGTGTGTGTTTGTGGAGTGATTAGAAAGGGGACCAGGAGAGGGGAGGAAGGTGGGGGGGGCAATGGCAGGTAGCATATATAACACAAAGCAGGATGTAGAACCAAACCCTCACCTGCCTCTTTTTGTTTTATTTTGTTTTTTGACTTTTTGAGACAGGGTCTTACACTCTAGCCCTGGCTTCCTATTATCTCTCAAACTTGCCGCAGTCCTCCTGAAGCAGCCCTTCAGTGCTGAAATTACTGGCGCCTCTAAATGCACTAGCCTCCTAAATCCTTTTTCAAATTCTGAGACAAGTCTTTTCCTTTGCAGATTTTTCACTAGATGAACTTGGGACAGTGTTTGTGACTTCCCTCCCCTTGTTTTGACAATGAAAAGTAAGACCAGGTGGAATGAGATGACTTAGCTAAGGTCAGACAGGCATTGCGTATCTTCTCCTCCCAAAGCCTCAAACTTGAAATATGCCGTGCCCAAACTTCTTAGAAAAACTTGATGAAGATAAAATGTACCACACTTCTTTCACAAAACAGTCTCCTACAACCACCTATACCTCTCACACTCCAGAAACACCTTCAGATACTATGAGCATTAGAATTCCTTTGCTGTCTTGTTTTACCTTTGCCTGATATTTAAAAAGAAATGCTGAGATACAATTAATATAATGTACAATTCACCCACTTAATGTACATTTCAATGAATTTTAGTGTATTCACATGTATGTATAATCATCACCATAGTTAATTTTAAGGCTTGGCTTTTTGTTTTGTAGTACTAAGTTTCAATCCTGAGACCTCAGTCGTAATAAGCAAGTGGTCTTCCACTGACTTACTTCTCCAGACCCTAAAACATTTTTATCATCCCAAAGCTGAGACCTGCCAGTCTTTCCCCTACATCTCTGTCTACACTAGTCTACTTTCTACATTTCCTTATTCTGGACTTTCATGTGAGTGGAATCTTTTGCTCCTAGGTTCTTTCAAGTAATAGTAATTTCAAGGTTCATTTAAGCTATTAAACCTCACTAATTGTAAGCAGACTGACTGCTTCCAAGAATCCTCTGGGGCATCAATTCCTCTACAAACAAATCTTTTCAATGTGTGGCTCCTTCCAAGAAGCCACTGCAGAGGTCAGAGCTAGACATTTGTTCAGATTCCAGGATGACTCTTTCCAAATGTCCTGCTTGCCAAGTACCCCCTGCAAAATCTAGCAGCCTACTTTAGAGCTTCAAAGACCCATGAAGCTCCCAAATGCCTTTTACCAAAACCCATGCTATCCCTGAGTGCATGTCTAGTCTTAAACTTCAAACTCCACTACAACTGAAGTAAGCTCTTTGGGAGGAAAGTACCAGCAATTGGACAGTCTGTATTCCCCTTGGCAAAAATCTCTCAGCCAGAACTCTAGGACTGGGTCTTGGTTCAATAGAAGCTTCTCTCTGAGTCTTCCACTCTGGGAGTCGAGTGCTCAGGAGAGAGAAGTAATGCCAGGGATACTTGAACTGACTCCTGGCATGGAACACTGCCCTATGAACTGGGGCATGAATTGTTGGGGTCTCATTATTCTTAGGCCACGCCCAAGGTAAAATTTGATAAAAAGAAGGCAGTCCCACCCCTCAACTCCAGTTGTCCAAAACAACCTCAACAAGTCAGCAGTCTAAGAAGTATTAAAGTCCTGCACTTTCAGTTGGCAGCTCCAGAGAGGGGCACATGCAGCAAGTCATTGAGATTCTAAACAATGCTACACACTATCCAAGACTCAAAGCCATAGGCAACACATTTTTATCAAACATTTTCAATGCACACAGCCATTCTGTAATGCCAAAGATGTAAATAGCCCCTCCTTTTATTTCTACCAGATCTTCAAAGAAGAAGTACAATCTTCTTAAATTGTTTTTTAAAAAATAGAAACAGGCCAGGCATGGTGGCACACGCCTTTAATTCCAGCACTTAGGAGGCAGAGGCAGGTGGATTTCTCTGTGAGTTCAAGGCCAGCCTGTCTACATAGTGAGTTCCAGGACAGCTGGGGCAACAGGGAGACCCTGTCTCAAAAAGACAAAAAGAAAAAAAAAAAAGAAACAGAGGGCGCACTTAAACTCCTTCTACAAAGCAGAAGCCAGTACTATTCTAACACTAAAACAAGGCAAAAACATAACAGAAAGAGAAAACTACAGGCCAATAGCCCTGAACATAGACGCAAAGATTCTCAATAAAATATTTTCAAATTGAATATAGGCTTGCATAAAAAAGATTCTCTACCATGATCAAGTTGGCGTTATCCCAGAGATATAGAGATGGCTCAGCCTATATAAGTTAATGAATGTAATAAATCATATAAATGAACTTAAAGACAAAAATTGCACAATCATCCCAATGGATGCAGGAAGCCCTTTGACAATTCCCACATACCATCATGATAAAAGTCCTGGGGTGAATAAAACTGGAGAGAACATACCTCAACATAATAAAAACTATATATAACAAACCTATAGTTGACAACATTGTACATGGAGAAAATCCTGAAGAAATCACATTAAAATCTGGAATGAGATAGGGCTGCCCATTATCCCCACTCTTTTTAATATAGTTCTTGAAGCCCTAGCTATAGCCGTAAGACAACAGAAAGAAATACTACTAGGAAAGGAAGAAACCAAATTACCCCCTTTGCAGAATACATGATAATATACATAAGAGATCCTCAAAAATCCACAAGAAAACTTTTAGAACTAATCAACACAAAGCAAAGTGGCAAGATAAAAAAAATATCAGGTTACCAAGTAGCATTTCTATATAGTAATAAGCATGCTGGAAATAAACTGCATAGTAGTAAGCATGCTGGGAAATAGATCATGGAAAACCTCCCATTCATAATAGCCTCAAAAAGAAATTAATTAAATATCTAGGACTAAATCTAACCAAAGAGGTCAAAGACCTCTCTCTACAATGAAAACTTTAAATCTCTGAAGAGAATGATTGAGGAAGACGTTAGAAGAAGGAAAGAACTCCAATGTTCATGGATTGGTAGAATTAATATTGTGAAAATGACCATCCTACCAAAAGCAATTTACAGATTTAATGTAATCTAAATAAAATTTCCCATGTCATCCTTCACAGAAATCAATAAATAAACGCATCCTAAAATTCATGTGGAAGCACAAAAGACCCCAGATAGCCAAACTAATCTTAAATAAAAACAACAATGTTGGAGGGATTGATGCAGTTAAAGAGAGTAGGGGCAGGACTGGAATGATGGCTCAGTGGTTAAGAACACTGGCTGTCCTTGCAGAAGACCTGGGTTCAAATCCCAGTACCCACATGGCAGCTAACAACCATCTGTAACTTCAGTTCCAGGAGATCTGATGCCCTCTTCTGTCCTCTGCAGACACTGCACAACACGGGTGCACTTATACACATGCAGGCATAAAACTCATACACAAAAAATAAATATAAATAAATAAAAACAATTTTTAAAAGAGATTAGAGGCAGACACTGACATATGAAAAGGCAAGGTTTTTAAAATTATCATATAGTAAGGATATGAAAAGCAGAAAAATATTAGAGCCTCACAAAAGTTTCTTTGAAGGGAGAAGTACATATACTAGAGTAAGTCACTTCTATGACAAAGCGAGACATGTGCTGGGTCTAAAAAGGGTTAAAATATATGGTAGTGAGGAACTGCATAGTAGGCAGAAAGAGTATCTGGAGAGCTGGTGAAATAACATTAATCTAAAGAAATCATTTTCACTTCTGAAGGAAATATTACCTCTGAATTATCAATTTTTTTCTAGAAATTTGTTTTTGGCAGATATTGGGTATAGATGGGGGAAATTGGAGCATTTCCATTCCATAGCTTTAAACATTATCCAGCAGGAAAGAACATGATTCTCTTTCATGGAGATTTAGGTACAAAGAACCAAGTTAAGATTCATAGACGTGTGGTGAAGTGAGATCACATTGTACGCATATCTACACACACACACACACGCAGAGAGAGAGAGAGAGAGAGAGAGAGAGAGATTTAAAATATTGAAAATTTTAAACTAAAAAATGCATACCTACCTAAAAAATAAAAAAGAAAATGTTGTAAAATCACATTGAGTACATAACTACACATACACACACACAAATATAAAATATTGAAATCTTTAAACTCAAAAATGCATACCTACCTAAAAAAGAGAAAAGAAAATGTTGTAGTGAGATCACATTGTGCACATAAGTACACACACACACACACACATACAAATTTACAACTTTAAAATACTTAAACTCAAAAATGCATACCTACCTAAAGAAGAAAAAAGAAAAGGATGTAAATATCCTGTCTTCCATTTATTGAATTTGTTCAACTCTGCCTTCAAGGCACAGTCAAGATCAGTCACTGATATTGCAGCCCCCCTCATTTTATTTTTGCATCAGTCTGTTAAGTTGTCTCCTTTCCAATAATCATTATGGTATAAGTGACACTCCAGGGGAAACCAATTCCTTTTCACTAAATAGAAGAGCCCATCTACCTCCCTGGAATCATAATTGGTGCTTTGTTTATTTTGCTGTTGTTTGAACCTTGCAATAGCCACCCTCTTGTTTTCACCAAAGTTGAGTAGCTTGTCTGCTGATGCCTCCAGGGAAGGCTTGCCAGCTTTTAGGAACTGCCCCCTCAAGGACAGAATAATTAGAACCACTTAGTTATTACAAGTGAATTTTCCAGCAACTGGCTAAATGTTGTGTTCTTCATGGTTGTTTAAAGAAAAAGCCCTTTAAGCCCCTAAGGGGATAGAGTCTTTTTCTCTCCACTAAGAAAGATGTGCAACTACAGAAAATGTTGAGATTTGGAAAAGCCTCAGAGGTAAAGATCACCCTGCATCCTTTTTGTCTGAGGAATGCCAAATGCTATATAAGTCTGAAATCCCAGGAGATTTTTTTGACTACGTGTAATTAACAACTCACAGTATATCAATGAGCTATAATGAATTGCATGAGACTAAAGTGAATTGAATTGAGTGTTTATGAACTGACAAGTGTCCATCATGAGTGCAGAAGGAAGGCCGGAGTGTTGTCTGTCCACCAGATAATTAAGGCCAGAGGTTGTATTGGTCAGGAGGCCAAGCTTCCTGGACCTCAAAGAAACTGAGTTTAAGGGACTCGGCCAAAGACAGAAAAATGGGAGTGAGTTGAGACCGTGGACCTGATAATACAAACCAACCACTGGTTTCAACATACTGAGCACACTTTGTGTGCCAGCCACAACTACTGCACTGTGTCCTCTCCTCTGTCCTCAGAGCAATCCACTGGACAGGCCTCTCTACTCCTCCATTCCCAGCTGAAGCACTGAGGCCAGAAGCATTTACATAAATTAATTACCCAATATTGAGCTCAGGATTTGAACCCAGGAATGAAGACACATTTTCTTAAACATTTTAAGACATCATAGACAGTAGAAGAAGAGTTTTTAACTTAGAGCCTTAAATGCAAATTTATAACATTAAAAAAAACAAGATTTGAAAGAACAGAAGAAAGATGTTTTTCCTCACTTTAGAACTTAAAATTATAAACTCTTCCAATCTTCTGAGCTTAATTTTTTAAAATAATTCAGATTTCACAAGTTTTATTTTCCTATAGCTTGTTCTCCTTAGGGTCTGCTAGATCACACTGACCACAGCAATGGAACTTGCACTGAGGTTCTAATTTCTTGGTATATAAAGTAAAAACTTCTAAGAATAATACATCATCTCTTCTTTGCAATTATCTATTCTTTTCCAAAGATAGCTCGTAGTGTTCAGATGCTCTTTACTGTCTTGGGTTTAGAGGTCCTAGTCAGTGTTGGACACCATGCTATGTGTGTCCTCACCTCCAGAATGCCCAGGAATTCTATGGGCTCTTTCCCCTCTTTGCACAATAAAAGGCCAGCTCATCAGTAAGGACTGACTGAGTGCCTCCATTGGACCTACCTCATGGAGGGATCCTAATCAACTTGTCAAACTCAGAACTAAACAAGTGAATAACTGATTGTTAACTATTCTGATGCTGAAGGCCCACACTCTTTAGGGCTATGAGGACATGGAAGCAAATCCTCAGGCTTGAGAAATTGTTTAGCAGTCAGTGCTGGGGAATTGGGTTTTCTGGCCTAGCTGTGGAGACAGGGAGGGAAGAGATGGCTCAGGATCCTCAGGATCGTGACACTCAGATGGTAGTAATGTGATGTGAACTAAGAGGCCAGTTGCAAGGACAACTCTGTTCCGAGCAATCAGATGGAAAGCAGTATCACTTTTCTAGGCTATGTGAGGGGTAGGTTGGTAGGAGAGAAAGAAAGAAAAGCACAGCTTGGGGAACAAATTTGAGGTGAATTTAAAGATTCCTGGAGAGTCAAGGAAACACATGAAGGATCTAGGATAAGTTATACGCTTATGCCCTCATCTAGGACAAGGGTGCAAAATCGGGGCTGTGAAGGAATTATTCATTGGACAATCATGGTGAGTTTTCTGGTCTAGAGTTTCCAGACTATTTTCCATCTTTCTGAAAAAAGCTTGACAAATCCTATTACATTCTAATATAATATTATTACTAATATTATAAATCTTCAAAAAATTAAGGTGCTTCCCAGCTACCTAAGTTGTACCAGAACCTTGAGATGGCTGTCATGGGTCTATAAGCAGATACCATCACCCAACACTTTGAACTTTATCTTAAAAATAATAACAGAGACAATTAGACACTTCATAGGATAACTGTCCTTGGTTAAGGAAGTGGAAATACAATAAGAGATGGGTTGGTAGGTCTATAAGCAGATACCATCACCCAACACTTTGAGCTTTATCTTAAAAATAATAACAGAGACAATTAGACACTTCGTAGGATAACTGTCCTTGGTTAAGGAAGTGGAAATACAATAAGAGATGGGTTCTCCATGACTCTTGTCTTCTGGGAGGACTGGTCTCAATAGACTGATCATCCTTAGTTTTTCTTTTTCTCATGAACATACAATGAAAGATCTTTAAATATTTTATTTGCATTATTTCTCCAGCTTCAGCTTGTCTCAGAATTTAAGTTTGTTTAGTTCTTTTGTTTAATTTTTGTTTCTATTTTCTGAAAATTCCATATATGTTAACAATGTATCTTGATCATACCCAGCCTCACAACCTTTCTCTAACTAGTCTCAGAATCCCCATCACATGTCCCTCCCAACTTCATGTCCTCCTTTCTGATTTATTTATTTACTCATTTATTTTCAGTTCACTGAGTCCAGTTAGGGCTGCCTATATGTGCATGGCCTCAGGGTTATCCACTGGGGCATGGAGGACCTACCAGTAGCTACATCCTCAAGAAAATTGACTCTCCTTCTTCCAGCAGCCATCAATTGCCAATAGCTTCTCAGCTAGGAGTGGGGCCTAAGGAGCCCTCCACAGTCTTGTGTAGGTAATCACAGATGCTGTGAGTTCATGTTGCAACAGCCATGCCACGTTGAGGACATTTCACAGCATTCCTCTCCACACTCCAGCTCTTACTTTCTCATCCACCTCCATGATGTTCCCTGAGTCTTGGGGTGGACGTGAAGGTTTATATAGATGTGCCCTCTATGGTTGAGAACTCAAGTCACTTATTTTCTGCACTTTGAACAGCTTGAGTCCCTGCATTAACCACTACCCACTGCAGTAAGAAACTTCTCTGACCACAGTTTGGAGCAGCACCAATGTATAGATTGGTGATATACAAACGCAAATATTTTTAAGGTTATTTGACAGCATGACCATTTAGAAAATGGTCTCCCCTAGTAAGTTCTCCCCTAGGGCCTATGACTTCCTTAGCCTTGAGTTTTGACCATGTCTTCAGTACCAGGAATGAATTCCCTCCTGTGGAACAGGCCTCAAACCTAATCAGTCTTGCCACCATCGGGCATATCTTACCTGGTAGGTCAGCATTGTAGCCTGCAAAGTCCAGTGCTGGATAAGACCACTGATGTCTTTTCTCCCCCAGGAGCCTACATAGCACTTTCTAGTTCTATGAAAGCTAGCCATCAAGGAGCTTCCTGGTTAGTTCAAGACCTATTTCTCTGTGTCCTACGACCAAAATACATAGTGTCTTCAGCAGTAGGATCTTACCATCTAGCTATGGTGGGCAACCAAGAGCAACGGCAATAGCCCGTATTCTTTTGAGTATCTCTGGTGACTATCTTATCAATAACTCATGGGGAGGTAATCTGTGCCTAGCACTGAGATTTTCATTTAATAGCCCATGTTTTCTGGAAGCAGCATTGTTCATTGATGCTTCTGTTCAAATTCTTCTTTTAAAAAAGTATATTTGGGGGACTGGAGAGATGGCTCAGTGGCTGAGTGTGTATTTCTCTTGTAGAGAACTCAAGCTTGGTTCCCAGCACCTACATTAGGCAGCTCACAACCTCTAATTCCAACTCCAGAGGGATCTGACACCTCTGGTTTCCATGGACATCTGCGTTCACATATGCGTACCCATACAGAAACATACACCCATGCACATCATTTTTTTAATTGAATTTTATTTTTAATTAGCTTACAAACTAGTGGGGCTTCATAAGGCTTCTTCATACATTCTTAGTTTTGGTTAGCCTACCCACTGTCCCTCCCTTCCCTGGCACCATGTCTCCATCCCCACTTAGACCTTTAGCTCCCAGTATTCCTTCCCTGTTCTTTCATATCACATATACTCTACTGTCCCCTCTGATATTTTATTTAACTTGAGTGGCAAGATCAAAGGTCCTGAAGTACCTTCTTCACGTATACTTCATTTGTTTAGGTCTTTACCTAGCCCCTCATTTCCCCATCCACAAACTCTACTACCTGATTGAACCCTTCTGCCCCCAGTGTTCCCCCCTCTACTTTCATTTCACCTGACTCTTCTATCCCATCTCCCTAAATGCATGCATCTCTCCTATGGCCCATTTATAGTGTCTTAGTTTTCACATGTGCTCCATGTAGAACACATAAAACAAAAAGATTTGAATCTAAGACCCTCATGTGAAAGATAACACGTTTGTTTGTCTTCTGGGGCCTGGGTAACCTCACCAGTGTGTGTCCTTCTTTGGTCTTGACTCTTCACATTGTGTTTCTTTCTTTTATAAATAGTCTAACTTTATTAGATGTATCGTGGTTTCCAAGCTGGTCTCAACATTTTGCCATTTGTTCATATGTGTGCATACTGATTATAAATGCTTATAATTTTATCTTTATTGCTCTATGGAATTATTTCTAGTTGTTCACGCTTTCATTCAACAAATGTCCACTGAGCATGCTCAGAAGTAGTAGATCTAGCATACAGGAAGACCAACTAGACATTGTTTTGTCTTCGAGGATGAAATCAAAAGTTCCACAAGAGAGATACAGGTCTTACACAAATTTAGAGGAAAAGGGTAACAAAAGACTTAAATGTTGGGAGGATCATGGGGTAGGTTGGAGAAAGAAGACTTCATGGTATGGGTGTCAGAGACTTGTGTGTAGAAGAATTTAGAAAAGAGAAGATGAAAAGTGTGTGTGTGTGTGTGTGTGTGTGTGTGTGTGTACATGATGCACACGTGTGGATGTGTTATGGTGCTATGATGTTATGATATTATGGTATGATGGTGGTGGTCACTTGGGGAAAACCATGGTGTTCTAGGAAAAGAAAAGAATATCACCAAGTATGATGTTTTAATGAATATATCAAACACATATACATGTGTATGTGTGTATTATATATATGTATACTCCATTTCCTATTGCTTTTACTTGTCCGTGATTTGTTTTCTTGATACTTACCACTATTCAAAATTATTTGGTTACCACCACTCTTTTTCATCTAAGGTTATTATTCTCTGCCTTTCAGAGATACTTCCACCACATTTGCCCAAACACATCTTTGGTTGCCCACCCGTTCCCTACCAGATTCATATTGTTTTCCTGTAGAATTCAAGGAGCAAAAATATTAACAAATGCATCCTCTGACAAAGCCAACCTGCAAGCCATGGCTGTAGCCTGCAACATGCTCCTCCTCCCTGAGAACTGCACTCTGAGACAAGGAAGCCAAGCATCTTGGAGCACTGAACCCATGAATAAATGTGAGAAACCCTAGGTACTGTACAACATCAAATGCACATTGTTAAACAACCCAGGAAAATCATAAACATCTTTGGGCTCAGTTTGTTCCTCTTTAAAGTGGTAAAATTGAGTATACTGATCCTTTAAGTCCATTCATCTGTGGGAAACAGAAAGAAAACCTGAACCCTGGGAATGAACTACGACTGAGGAGGTCATTTGACCATTTAGTGTTAGAACCACCTTCCTGCCTAGTTCACCTGTCTTCCCAGCTTACCACTCCCAGAGACCCTTTACCACTTTGTCATTTGTGATTCTAGAAATCTCTCTTCCCTTTCTAGCCTCTTCTGGTTTTTTTTAACTAAGTGACAGAGGAATAAGCTAGAGGCCCCAGTGTCTTTTTATTGACAGTTTGCTTTTGGGATTCTGCTCTGGGAAGAGGAAAGGCACAGGTTAACTGAGCTCATTAGCCTTCCACAGTCAGTCAGTCTTTAGGTCTGTTAGCAACTGACATTTCATGTACACTACTGCTGCTATCAATGGGACTGGGGAGTGAGGGCTAACTTCAAGTGTAGGTGTGTAGTCATTTCAGACTTTCCTTGGCTAAATGCAATCTTGGAGACCAGAAGTCCTGCAAATTAAAGGTAGTAGTAATTTTAATAATCTTTAGATAATTCAATGCTCTCTTCGGAAGAGAGACGAAAGCAAAGATGTGTCGGTACCAATTCATTCATTCATTCATTCACTCAACAAATATTTAGTAACCATTATGGTAATATTAAGGCTTAAATATGGCCACATCTGTTCAATGGCTTCCCATCTTACTCTAAAGGAAAGCTCTTGTCTATAGAGTCTATAAGTACTTAACCACATGCAAACTTTTGATGGTCTTTGACTTATACTGTTCCTCTTCATGACTCTGTTCTAGGCATAGGCTCGTCTGCAGTTTCCTGTATCTGCAGATGCATTCCTACCTAAGATGTGCTGCTCTTTGTCTTCCCCCCTCTCCTGGAATTAGGAAGAACCCAGGACAAACAGGGCTGGGAGGATAAAATGTCATGAGATAACAACTCTGTCAAAGACAGTGTTACACCTATAAAAAAATAATGCCGTAGGCCAAAGAGTATAGACTAGATAGGTAAGTTCCTCTTTTTTACGATAACACAGAGGCTAAACTTGTGCTCATCACTTGTACATTCTTCTTTCAATACTTGCACATAGAATATTATAATAAAAACATATACTTAAAAAAGGTTTGGAATTCTTAATAGTTATAGTATACCTCAGTATGAATTTTTTAAATGCCTCCTAATAGATAAACTACTTTTCTCAAGCACCACACTTAAGCCATGTGCCCTAGTTCACCTAGTGAGGGTACAGGGAGGATCCTTCCTTCCCTGAAAATTGCTGGATCTGTTCCGTTTTTCACCAGCATTCCTCATCATTCTTCCTTCTTCCCCTTTGGCCACATCCCAGTGCCTGGCTGGTTCTGTCTCTCTCCCCACCCCTTTTCCAGAGGACAGCTGTGGATGGAGGCCTCTAACACCTGAACCTTACTTAGGAGACATGATTCCTTTTAAATCAACCTTGACAGATATAATAGAGAAGGTAGACTCTGTGTAACTCAAATATGTCATTAGTGTCTTCAAGTCCTGTATGTGTGTGAGTGTGTGTGTATGTGTGTGTGTGCAGAGGTCAGAAGACAGAGTCGGATTCCCTGGAACCGGAATTATAGATGGTTGTTAGCCATCATGTGAGTGCTGGGAAATAAACCCAGGTTCTGTACAAGAGCAGCCATCTCAGGTATCTGATCCTCCATCTTGTTTGTGACAGGGTCTCTCTGTTATTTTTTCTGCTGTGGATGTCAGGGTAGCTGGTCTACAGGTTTCTGTGGAGTCTCCTGTCTGCCCCTCCCACCTCCTGATAGGAGCACTGATCAAAGAACTCATACTACCATCCAGCTTTTTACATGGGTCTTGAGGACTCAAACTCAGGTTGTTACACTTTTACAACAAGCACTTTAACCCAATGGATTAGCTCCCTAGCCCTGTCCTGAACTTATTTTAGTCTCAAATGTGAAATGTAGAGAAAGGAATAAGGGAAAGAAGAAGGGAAAGAAAGTAGAGAGACGGTAATATTGCAATACCTAGAGAACTGATCATTGTGAACTAGGCGCATGGACCCACATGTAGCTATTCTTCATCCTCTTCATTTTATAGATGTAGAAGCTGAGATTCAGAAAGTCATGTAACCAAGATAGGACCTAACGTTTAGCAGGAATGAGCCTTCTTCTTCCAGACTGCCTTTAAAGGTGAGGCAGAGGATTGTACATTCATTATACACTGACGACAGAAAGCCATTGCAAGACTTGAGGCAGGAGTGTTTATAGAATATTCTCCTAAAGATAGATGCCTAAGACAGGCTAGGAATGGAACTGTTGAGATAGAGAGGGAGAAGAGGTCTCTACAGCTATTTAGTCTTGAGATGAACAAGATGTGACCAGAATAAAATTAGAAATAGGGAATCTGGACATTTGAAGGGAAGGAGCTATGAGATTTCTGGATCCTGAAAGCTAAAGACAAGAGACAAGTTTAAGGAAATTCCAACTACAGCAGCCACAGAAGCCCACGAGCGACTTCTGAAGCTTCTTGCAACCCTGTGGCTGGGATTCTAGAGAAGCAAGAGCCATCTCCTGTCCATGCACCAAGACAATGTCAATTCTGTCAGCAGTAACAGTATGGAACCGGCTGACTTCCCTGTAAGCTAAGAACATGCCTGGGTGGGTCTGCCAATCTGTTTCCAGAACTTTCTTTCCATCTTGAAGGTACAAAGGAAACGCTCAGAGCATGCTTTAGGCAAAGCATATCTCATCCCAAAGCTGAAAAAGAAAAAGTTCACCTCTCACACCATCAACGCCAGGTCTGTGAAAGCACCAAAAAGTAGATACAAGAAAGGGAGCCACAGAAGGGGCTCTGATTCCTCAGTTATGAGCAATTTGCAGTGGCATGCATGTCACCTGGCTGAGCAGACATCGGAAGGGAAACACAACAGGGGATTTGATTGAAGTGCTTTGGAGGGTAATTTTCTCCAATAAATAAACAAATAACTGGGAAAACATCATGTTCAAGAGAAAAGTGTTTATTTTGGTCCCCATCATGAAGGAGTGAGGCAGAGAAGAGTTGATACCTTTTAGAAATTTTTCTTAAGAAAAAAAAATCTTTGTTATTAAAAATGAAAGACTTTAGGACTTTCATGTGGTCACGGGCCTTCCTCTGACGGACTCTGATATTGAAGTTGAGGTTTCTAAGCACGTTTCTCCTCTTGAGCCTTTTCCCCATGTACTGTGGCATTGAAGGCAGCTTAAAGGCATAGGAAGCTTTAAATCAGCCCCTGATACCCAAGCACTTCTGCCAGGCAGTAAAAAAAATCCCAAGAGACTCTCTAGAAGATGCTAGATACCAAATTAACAAACAGAACCTGACTGAACCATTCTCAGCTGTAGAGATGGACAGACTGAGGGGTTGGGAACACACAAAAATGGGCCAGATTTCTGTTCCCAAAAGTTCTTTCAGTTCAACAATAGCCGATATCTATCGAGCAATTCACAGTTTATAAAGCACTTCAGCATTATCTCCTTTGGTTTTTTACAAAGCATAAAGTAGAGGTTATTATTAGGGACTATGAGAATGCTGATTATCAGAAAAGTTAGGTGACTTGCCCAAATGTGTGTATACACTCGAGCTAAATCCAAGGTTGTTTTCAGAAACCAAAATTAGATCATGCAAATCACTCTGCAGTGAATGGTCCAGGAAACAGTAAGAACCCTCCTGACCACATATCACCTGAAACAACCTATCAAATAGTTGTGAATTCTTCCTTAAAACAAGACTCTATGTATGATGGAGTGATGGCTCAGCTATTAGGAGCACTGGCTGTTCTGGCAGAGGACCCAGGTTCAGGTCCCAGCACCCATGTGGTGGTTAACACCTGTTCTTAACTCCAGTTTCAGGGAATCTGACATCCTTTTCTGACCTCTGTGGGCATTGCATGACACTAGTACAGTTATATGCATGCAGGCAACACACTCAAGCACATATGACTGAAATTTTAAAATTAAAAAAACTAAAAAGATTTGACTATGTGATAAAGAATGATTTGGAACATGGCCACTCGCTGTCATGAAGTTTGAGGGATTTCTGGTTCCTGGAAATGCATTAGACCATGAGGAAAAGCACAAATTCACCACTGTCTTCTTAGTATGCCTCAGGGTGACTTGTGTTCTAATGCCTAGTTAACTTATACTAGTGTAGCATTGGCTTAGAACTTAAAACATAGAAGTAAAGTACAAAGGAAACCAGGTGTACTCCATACCTACTTTAGATCCGAAGCTGTGATAAGCTTCTCAAAGAACCCTGTGAGGCATCTTGCATTGGAGGCCCTGTATGGAAGATAGTGAGTCTCAGAGAGAATATGTCCAAGGTATAGCGTGTATGTCACCAAGCTATGATATGATGCCAGAAGTGTGTCTGCTATAACCCGCCCCCTTCAAACATAGCACAGGATCCCTTGATTCTAGAGATTGCTAGAATGCTACAGAGTGCAACTGACTGCAAGAGATCCCAGCTCCTTCAAGGACATAACATTTTATATCAGTTCATTTCAGTGTCAGTCTTTTCCTGACTTCTTTTTAAGTCCCCCAACTGCAAAAGACCACCCTGTACAAGGATGGAAACCAGAATCCATGTTCAATGTCATGAACAGAAAATCATATTCCTTTCCAATTTTTATTCACAAAGAATTTTACTACCATCTTGAATTAGGAGATAATTTTTTTTACCTAGATGAATAAACTGTAACCATTTCCTTTTTTTACTCAAGAGCTACCACTGAATCTCCCTGTGTGCTTGTCACTTCTGTGTGCTATGATCATGGTCTGTCATCTAATTCTGACAGTGATATTGCAATGTGGAAAATAACATCAGCCCAGCCTGCAGATGTGAAGACTGAGATTCAGGCTGTGCCATCTGCAGGTGCAAGCTCTATGCACCTGGACTCTTGGTTCCTTTCCATATTTTTTTCCACTTGTTTTGTGTTGAAAATTGCATCTCATACTCATAATAGTTGCAAAGAGAGTGCATACTGGAGCGATAAATGTTACCTCAGACGTCACTGGCAGTCCATTATAAATGTTTATATAATATTTGCACAAGATTCCTGTAAGATAATTCAGTGTTAAAAGATTTGGTCAAGCAAAACAAAACCAACCAGTGATTTGAAAGCTGCCATTGAAAAAAATTAAGGAACAAAACTGTGCAGGTGTGAAGTGAATAGCACTGATGGGCTTGAAAGGCAAATTAAGGAAATAGTTTATATTTCTAGTATGGAAGTTTCCAGAAAAAAAGAAGATGATTGAGTTGAAGAAAACTAAAACAAACAACCAAACTACACACACACACACACACACACACACACACACACCGCAAGTGTTTCTTTTTTCAACTTTTGAGCAAACTTTTGAGATAATGAAGCACTACTTACTAGTCATATACATACAACCTAAATTTCCTCACACTCCACCAGCATAGCACCAATAAATGATTTTTAAATAACAGTAAATAAGAAAGCCCATGAATTCTTGCCCTCCTCTCTCACTTCCTTAGTCTCCAGTCACATCTGCCTTAGAAGGTCTCTTTGAAACCCTGGGTGAGTCACATGTCCAGCGACTGTCCTGTCTCCTTACTGGTGACCCCTGCCCACAAAGCCACTTCACATGGTATCTGTCCAGCCTTTCAATTTGAGTGGAGGACTGAGAGAAAACACCTTTTCTCCCACTTGGTCCCATTATGCCAGCCATACACGGGAAAGCTCTTGCTGTGTCTGTTATGGAAAGCTGTCCTCTCCCCTCCCTGCAGCCTCTAGCCTTCTCCCACTTCCCCACTACTTCCTGGACTGCTTGAAAGCTTTATGCTCCCTTGCTCCTTGCTACAAGGAAACTTCTCCCTCAGTTTTTGCTGCAGACTCCTCTTTAAAAGCTTGCAGACATAAATCCACAGCCTAGGTGTGGATAGATACTATCCTAGCTCTTGACTTTTTCTCCAGATGTTCCACACGCAAATCTTGGACCCAGAGGGATTCTATTGGCTGTACCTGCCATGCCTAGCCACGCCTAAGTCTAAACGTTAAACAAATCCCTGTGCCTTGCCCTTATCCCTAGGCCAATGAGCAATCATATTTACCAAGTCATTAAATTGTGATGCTATTTCACAGTTCCCTAAAATAAGCCCAACACTCTCCTTTATGTTGGGTTTTCTGTCTCTTTGGTATAAGGAGTGAGCTCACTGTGATACAAAACACTAACCTATGAAACAGATAAAGTGTTAACATGAGACCAGAAGAAAAAGTTACTGTGAAAGAATGTCATTTTGTCACACAAAATGAGCAGTGAAGTCTCAGACAGGAATACAAATGTAAAGAAATGTGCACAACAGAAAGACAGGCAGCCAGGAGTGAGAGGGTTAAAATACTTCCCGATGCCGTAGTCACTCTAACTCATCGGGACACATTGATTGGGCTCTTGGTATCACTGAACCTTTTCCTTCCCCTTCAACTTCATTGCCCAAGGCATCCAATAAGGATATTTTTCATTTATCTGAAATAAAGCTCTGCTGTCTAGGACTCTTACTGATCCTCCGCATAAACACAAGCAGCTGCTGGATTTTATGAGGCAGATTGACTTCCAGAGATGGGAAAGGTAAAATAACTACCACGTAAACACTCACTTTCCTTTGCTCCCATCTTGTCACTAAACTACTGTTGTACCGACACTCCGTGGAGCCACAGGGAGCCATCAATGAAAGATATGAGGGTATTAGCTGATGTGTGCCATTTGCTAGAGAGGTTCCTCTAATGACAGTAAAGACAAAGGAATGTGTGATGAGGGCAAGGGGTTGGCTAGCTGGATTGGACCTGTTTCCACCTCATCCTAGACTTAAACAGGACAAGAACAGTTAAGGCGACCGCCCCTTTGTTCTATTTTGACAGCACTGACTGTGAAAACAAAGTACATATTGTGCAAAATTTAGATTCAACCCATTAGTCTAAGAAGGATAGTAGCAAAATGTGGGTATATAAAAAGTATTGTCAGGGCTACAGAGATGGCTTAGTGGTTAAGAGCACTGACTGCTCTTGCAGAGGACCTGGGTTCGATTCCCAGCACCTACATGGCGGCTGTGAACCGTCCTTAACTCTTAGTTCCAGGGAAATCCGACGCCCTCTTCTGACTTCCGCCGCATTTCACGACACGGGTGCACTCACATACATGCAGGCAATACACGCATACACATAAAATAAAAATAATAAATAAAATATTTTAAAGAGTATCGTTGTGTGTGGCCAGAGAAATGACTCAACTGGTAAAGGTGCTTGCTGCCAAGTCTCACAAAAACTAAGTCTGATTCCCAGAACCTACATGATGGAAGGACAAAACAGGCTCCCTCAAGCTGTCCTCTGACTTTCAAATGCTCAACACAAAACACATACTCCCACTTTGTAAAAGAGGCATATTCTACCACACCCTGACTTTACATGAACTCTGGGGATTCAAACTCCAGTCCTCAAGCATGAGCACCAAGGGTTTTTCCCAAGGAGCTATCTCCCCAGCCCTCTGGCTGACTTTTCCATCTGCCTTTTCTCGAGGGTTAACTCTGTATCAGGTCTGAACTGAGAACATTACCTATATTTACTTCATCCCATTTAACCCTCAGCACAGACTTAGTAGGAAGCGTAGTTTTATCCTTATTAAACAGAGAGGAAAACAGGTTCAGAAGGTTCAGAGGCTACAAGTAGCAAAGACAGAGGCCCTGATCTGTCTAATGTTAAAGCCCACATTCTCCACTCCACCACATGGCCTTCGAACTCATTGCCTATTCCCATCCACCTTGCTTATAATTTTGTCCCCCCTACCAGGGACAAAGTCCAACATCCTCCCCCTCCTGGTGCAGTTCAGTTGACGGTCTTCCTGACTTAAAACTTGCTCACACATCAGACTCTTTCTCGCTAACTCCTCATTCGCCTCTACCCTCTCTCTCCCCATGATGATCTGGCCACAGATCCTGACGTGTCAAGACTCCTCTTAATTGAAGGGTTGAGTAGGAGCTACCCACCTTCCATAAACAGCCCCAGCCCTGCCCTTGACCACCATGCTGTTCTAGCGCAGTGGTCCTATGATTCTGGGACGATTGCCTCTTTTCTTTTTCCTTTTTCTTTTTCTTTCTTCTTTTTTTATTTGGAGACAGGGTCTCCCTGAAGCCACAGCTGTCCTGGAACCCACTATGTAGACCAGGCTGGCCTTGAACTCATAGAGATCTGCCTGCCTCGGCCTCCTGAGTGCTGGAATTAAAGGCGTGTGCCACCACTCTTCCAGGCCCACCAGACTGTCAGCTGACACCTTTTGTAGGTTCCTGTGGCCATAACTTCACCTGGGTCATTACATATAATGCAGCAAATTGCAGCTTTATTTTCTTCCCCCTGGACTGAGGTCCTTGAGAGCAGTGATTGTGTCCTATTTGTTGTTTTAGCCCCAGCACTTGACATCAGAACTGGCAGAAACCGAGGCCTCATAAATCAGTCAAGTGAGGATACTTTGTTGCTGCAGCTGATGCAGCTAATGATGTAACAAGGTGGGGGAATAATGAGAGTTTGACCTCTTTGCCTTCCTCATGGTACAGCAAAGCATTATTTGATGGGATTGTGTCTCCAGCAGCATGTCCCCTGGGTTCAGAGCTGAGCTCCATCTTGAACAATTCCTTAAATTAAGCTACTTTCAAGAGAAGTTTTCCTTTTGATTTTCTCTTCTTCCCAGGAGAAGCTCTGCATTTTTTTTTTACTCTAGCCCCAAATTATAATTCTTCTAACACAATGTGCAGTCCGTAAAAATCAGAACCACACTGTCCCTGTTCCTCTTTCCGCAACTATTAGAGTATTTGGTACTTAGAAAGTGCTCGAGGAATTGAATGGCCCTGAGCATGTTGTGAGATGATTAGCATCTCAGGGCTTATGTTTCACATGTATAAAATGCTGGGTTGAAAATCAACGTTCAAAATAGCTCTAGAGGTATTAACAAGGTGTGCCCAGCTGCACCCGTTTCTCTCTGGTCTTTTCTCAAGTTCTCCTGCTCTTTTCCTTCCTCCATGCTCATTACATGCAAAGGGCCATGCAGTGACCAAGTCGTTCCACTTTCCCTTCTTCCCATAAGCCAAGAATTCTCTGTGATAGTGCCTGAGGAAGCTGCTTTCCATGCACATCTTAGACTCTAAGACTGGACTTACACTGGGACTTTCTCTATGGATAAGAATGAACCTTTCAATCACATAACTTAAATTCTCATCCTGTGTTTTAGCATTAGACTGTCTTTTTTGGGTGGCTTCTTACCTTTCAAACAAGCCTTACTTCCTTCTACCATAATCAAAAGCTTATGCAGTCATTATAGCAGTATTCAATTTTCTAAACCTAACACGATTTTATCATCCCCTCTCATCAAAAAGTTTCTGCTTTTATTTTAATTCAGTGTGCCTCAGTCTTCCAGAGGCAGAGTAGAGAAACCATCCCAACTACTGACATCTTGAATATATAAAAGTGCCTTGATAATTCAAATCGTGATATATCACATATTCTGAGGCATTTCACATGTATCGCCCCTTCTAAATGTCCCATGAAAGTTCCTATTCTCTTCATTTGTTATGGTTAGGACAAATGAGAACTCTAGGTCACATAGCTATTAAGTATCAGAGTTTGAATGTGGAGCTTAAAGACAATGTGTAAACCTTCTCATTCATTCTTCCATTCATTTTTTTTTTCGGTCTGAAGTACTTTACCAAAGGTAAAACTGTTGTTTATGAACAAAGGAAACTATAACGGGCTTTTTCGGTCATGTTATGTCAAAATGATACATTAGGAGAATATTGTGTTGGTTTGGAATGAGTGTGAGAGTCCGCAGAGGCTCCCCAAATGATAAAGTAGATTGTTCCCCAGTCACTGCATTTGGCTTTTCAATAACACACAGCCCTGTGATGTGAAACTTACTTGGCAAAGATTCTGTAAGTGCAGGTGGTTGTGCTGGCGATGCAATGATGCGGGGGTTCCAAAGTCGTTCATTTGTACAGTGGTTTATGCCATCTTCTGATAATCAAAGAAGAGAATGGGAAGGTGGGTTTGCTGGAGATCAAGTCTGCAAAAAGAGAGGCTCCAGAAGATAGCCAGCCATCCTGCAGACAGGACAGCATTACGCTTCATGATATGACCTGCAAGCTGAGAAGGGAGCTCTTGGCTAACTGACACCTCCCTAAATTTATTCTGTGTTCTAAACAGGATGATAAGGTTTGCTTGAGACAATTTTAGGTCACTTGATAATGAGAGGGAATGAGGGGTGTGGATACATTTAAGGCTGTTTGCCTGCGATTAATGGAGAGGCAGAGCTTGCTACCAACACATCTGGTTTGTTGTAACCCACATGCCTTAGGTGCAATTGCTTCCCTCAGAGTGTTCTGAGTCCTTTTTCTGTAAATTCATTTCAGAAACAACCTCCTATAAAATGTCATTGTCAAAGGAGGAAACCAAGAGCTATGTTTCTAGTAGAACTGTTCAATTCAATTAAACTAGGTGCTTTAACTTAAACTTCTCCAGGTTTAAGTTAAAGGGGGAAAATACTCTTGGGCGAAAGGAAGGAAAAAGGCTGGAATGGATTCTCATCTAAATCTTGCCTCCTCACTATTGAGTTAACCTCCCTGCTCCTCTTGTCTATGAAAATCCACAGCTTCCCAGAACAACAGAAGGTGTGGATGCTGCTGGATACACTGCTTTCATAAATACCCATTTAAATTGCAGAAGAGAGTTCATCTAAATCTTGCCTCCTCACTATTGAGTTAACCTCCCTGCTCCTCCCTCCTCCCTGCTGCTGGATACACTGCTTTCATAAATACCCATTTAAATTGCAGAAGAGAGAAGTATAGACAGGAGCTCTGCAGGCAGCATTTGCAGGGCGCATCCTCTAACCTCCACTGGTTATGAGGTTGGCATGGAGCCTCATGAGAGCGAATGCACAGAGATTTCCAACCTGTGCTTTTCCATCAGGAAAGACAATGTATTAAAATGGCTTAGCCCTAGCTAGAAGAACTGGCTCTGAGAGCATTGAGCCTCAAGTTACTAGAGGTGTTGGAATCCGTTCAAAGCTTCCTGGATAATGCTGGCTGTGAAGGGCATCCTTCCCAAAGTCTATCCATCCTCACCTCTGGTCCCAGAGCCCTGCCCTGACTCCATTCCTTCCTGATATTCAAACGTTATCTGCTAACTGGCCCCTTTGCTTCCTCTTCCCACTCCTAAGAACTTCTCTTTTCCCTCCAGTTATTTCCAGCTAACAGGGAATTTGAGATTTGTTTCAAAGTTGGATAATCCCAGAGCTTGACCCCAAGAGACCCATTTATGTTATGCATTAATGTTCCTTTCAAATAAATCTGCAGCATGACCATCTCATCAACACATCTGCTACAATTTTTTTAATTTTTTAATTATATTTTAAGAATTTTATTTATTTTTATTTTATGTGTATGAATGCATTGCCTACATGTATGTGAGTGCATCTGTGTCATGCAGTGCTACAGAGGTCAGAAGAAGATGTCAGATTCCCCTGGAACTGGAATTAAGGACAATTCTTAGCCACCATGTAGGTACTAGGAATTTAACCTGGGTCCTCTACAAGAGCAGTCAGTGCTCTTAACTGCTGAGTCATCTCTCCAGCCCCACATCTGCTGCAATTCACAAACAGAAATAAAGCACTGTTTCCCAAAATGGAAGTCAAAAAGAATGACTACCCCTTTGCTTGATCCAGTATAAGAATTTTCTTTCCCCAGAGTAAAAATGAAATGGCAGTGAGCATTTAGCTCTGGTGGTCACAGGCATTGTCTGATAATCTCTTCAGTTTGGTTTGCCATTTCTGCCTAAATATTTCAAAGATAAGTGTTTCTTCATATAACCAGTCTATCTTATTTTTTAATGTGTAGAAGTGTTTTGCCTGCATGTACGTAAGTGCATCATGTGAGCGCACTGCCTGTCGAGGCCAGAAGAGGGCACTGGACTCCCCTGGAACTGCAGTTACTGATGGTTATTAGCTAGTATGTACTAGTAACTAAACCTGGGTCTTCTGCAAGAGCAGCCAGTGCTTTTAACCACTGAGTCCTCTCTCCAGCCCTTAACCAATCTATTTTTACGGTGTTTACAATTTTGTTCTGAAAACATTTAAGTATTTGAAATAGTACAGAGAATAACATATTCACCACTCCATTGAATCTAAGGCCAGCACTGATCAAACATGGTTAATACTATTTCTTCTATGTCTATCACCTCCTCGCTATTTTAAAGCAAGTCCAAGACATCATTAGTTCATGTATAAGTACTTTTGTGCATATTCTATTAGGACAAAATGCCATTTTTCTTACCCAGCTTTACCCTCTTAATAACTACATTCACATTATTCAGAAGCATCTTAGGCATACCTGATTGCAGTTTTGTGAATGAAGTGCATTGATTTGAATGGATTTTTCTCTTTGCTGAACTTGAGGACACCAATGAAAGGAAGCTCACACATACAATCAAAGCATCCATCTCCCTCTCTATGAGACGTGGTACCATGTGTGAGGAATGTGCAAGAGATTCAAACTGTCACCCTGTCTGGGAAGCTGAGTGAATTACTTCATCTTTCCTCAGTATCCCCATCTACAGGTTGGGGGTAATACTGTCTGCACTGTGGACTTCTCCAAAATTTTGTGAGAATCCCACAGGATGATGCACATGGACTCACTGTAAATACAATGCACTGTTCAACTGTAAGAAATAATTACTGAAGGGAAAAGAAAGGCACCGCAGAAGCAGCACGCAGCAGGAGTGTGTAAAGAATATGGAGATTTTCTCTGCCAGCCCTGCTGCTATGGTTCCTGGAGCCTCCTGTGAAAGCTCATAATAGACACATGCTGCGGAGCCCTGGAGGGCGCCAGCTGCAGAATTCTGTCAGGAGAAGCCTCCTCCAATATGATCACAATCAATAAACCCACCATCCCAGGCAATGCAAGCTTCTTCCTCCGCTGTTCAGTCACAAAAGCCACCAGAAAAAGTTTATTTTTCACCTTCTTTGAGACCCGAACAGAGGAACAAACCACTGCTCTTTCCCCTCAGAGGGAGAAAAATTGTCTAATAATAATACTTTTCTCAGCTGGCCAGATAAATGAAGGGACCAGCTGAGCTGTACATAGATGATTATTCTTTTAGGAAAACTATGATCGGTCTGAATTCAAAGACCAAATGTATTTTAAAGGCAAAAACACCCAGAGAGAAGAATGGACAGTGGATTTAAACAAAAAAATTTCCCTCACAGGGCCAGCCAAAAAGAACAGGAGGCAGAGCGGGCACCGGGAAGGAATGAAATAATGGTTGGTTATACAATGGCCCTTTGTCAGAGACACACGCTGGGGTGGCCATTTTTCCCTGCATTCAGAACTTGGGTTCTCCTGGGTCTTGATGGCTCAGTGAGGATGAGACAGTGTCAAACGAACTAATGAGGACAAAGACAAGCTCACAGAGAGGTTTTCTGCCTCTAGGAAACACGGCCAGAGGTATTTGTGGAGCAGAATTGCATTTATTATTTAAAGACTTCACTATTGGGCTGGGTATGGTGGCACATGCCTTTAGTCCCGGCACTCAACAGGAAGAGGCAAGCAGATCTCTGTGAGTTCAAAGCTAGCCCGGTCTACATAGAGAGTTCCAGGCCAGCTCGGGCTACATAGTAACACCCTGTCTCAAGGAAGAAAAAAAAAAAAGACATCACTGTGAATTCATAAGAGTAGCATAGTGAACAGCCTCCCTAATCACAGTGGCTTAACACAAAATATTTATCTTCCTTTCAGCAAAGTTTCCATTTGTCTAGGTGTTTCTTCAATTCAGATCTATTGCTAGCATTCTGAACAACCTGCCAGGATAGACAGTAGTTGGAAACACTGAGCAGCCATTGGTCAGTGACAATTCCACATGCTGGGATGGTGGCACAGACTACATCTTGTAGACTTGACAATCCTGAGTGTCTTTAGAAACTGTGGTCAGGACTGTTAAATCGGGGTAGAGCATATTGTAAGAAACAGATGATCAGGCATTTGCAAGTATTTGAATTATGGAAATATCTCTACCCACTATTCTAAGAGATAGAGATATCATAGCGATAGATAGATCCTTGGAACTCAAATGGCTGAATCCCTAGTGAGCATGAAAACTATACAACTAACCAATTGAGTAGATTGCATTTCATTGTCTTTGAATTGTTGAATTAATCTCATTTTGTGGAAAATGTATGAACATTATATCTCTACTTAGAAACAAATGATTTACAATATAGATGTTCAGAAAAGTAAGTTTTAATGAGGAATTTATTGTGCAGAGCAGCATATTAAGTGACACAGAGAGTCAGCATTAGGGCCAGAATTTTGAGCCCAAATCTTGAGATTTCAGCTTCCTGAACTGACCTGCTCTGTACTTGTTTGCTCATCTATGAACTGATGAAGGAGGTTGTTCCTATCCTGTCTGGTAATTGAGAGGACTGTGTAAGCTAATAAAGGTAAAATACTTAGACCTATGCTGGGCATGAAGGAAACATGATGTTAACGTTAGCTGTCATGACTGGGAAATGATATATGAAGACAGAAATCAAAAACAAGGATTTGTGTGTGTGTGTGTGTGTGTGTGTGGATTCTTGCTTGACTTGGTTTGTTGAGTACCAACATGCAAGGCTGGCTCCAGATGCATTCTTCTTGACCTCTTCTTACAGCTCTCCCATCCCCATCTTTTAGAGGCTCTGTTGGGGTTCATGATCCATACTGTCATCCTAAATGGCTTCTTTTTCTTACTTTTTGATACAAGTTCCATTTAAATAGATTTGTCTTGGTTTCCTAGAAGTGGAAAGAATTTATCTGCTCAAGGTTATCATTTCTTTTCCTAATTTATAATTTCATTTCCATCATCCTCATGTGACCAAGTTGCTTTCCTTCTCTACGTTATGCTGATGTGAGGGAGAAATGCATTAACGTTTGAAGGATTGGAGGGCCAGTTGATGGACTGTGGAAGGCAGAATCATGAATTTTTCCACAGCAGGTAATAGCTTCTATTTGGCCAGGTCTCAGTCCACCTGGTTCAGGCAGCTAAAACTGAATTCACCTAGTTCCACCACAACTCACCCATCCAAAGCCAAGGAACACTAGTCCTCCGTGTGTGTGACCTCAAGGGATGCTTACTTACCTACCAGCTCCTACCCACACCAATCTGTGCCTATTCCATCATGAGAATTTTCTTTATGGAAATACGTAAATATGGTTGAGGCACCTTCCTCCCCACACATGCATGCTCAATAAAACCCTTGAATGAGACCTCATCCCTAACAGGATAAGCCGACACAAGAGTAAGAAAGACTATTTCTACCAGCCCCACTTTCAGACCTCCGTCAAGTCTGACACTTACCCCATGCATACTCTGCACCCTCAGTACCACCCCCTTAATAGCCTAGACAATACTCCCCATCTTTTTAAGAAGAAAAATTTTATGAATCCTTTGTATGTGTGTGTGTGTGTGTGTGTGTTTGAAGCAAGGTCTCCCTGTAGCCCCAGTTGTCCTGGAACTCACTATGTAGACCATGCTGGCCTTGAAGTCACAGAGATCCACCTACCTCTGCCTCCCAAGTCCTGGGACTACAGGTGTGCGCCACCACACCCAGCTCAAGCAAATAGGGTCACCCTTGTCTATGAAGCTTTCTGGGATATTCCCGTTTACCTTCCCCAACCTATATCCAGAATACCAGGCACACATGTATTATTTATGTTTGTCGAATAAATGTATTAAGAGCTAGCCAAGGCTTCATATCTAATTAGATATCTATAACTTTTAGCTTTTTGAACTCTTAGGAGTTTCCATCTCCACCATGAGGATCTCCTTCATCCTCAGTCCACAGTTCACTTCCCCCAATCCAGTCCAGTCCAGTTTCATAAGCACTGCCTACACAAATGGAGGTTTCTTTACTCTCCCTTTACAGAACACCATGCTCTGTTTTCCTTCCACTTCTGAGAATCTCCTTGTTTATCTTTTCCATGAGAAGCACATAGTAGAAGAATTATACATGAGACATAGTCAACACTAAATGAGCCTTCAGCTCAAACATGGGCTTTGGTCAGGTGGTCAGAATACAGCATGGTAAATGGAGGTGAGACATGTAAGTCTCATAACTCAGATATGCTCTGGTGGTGGTGGTGGTGATGGTGTATGTGTGTGTGTGTGTGTGTGTGTGTGTGTGTTAGTGGTGGTGGTGGTGATGGTGTGTGTGTGTGTGTGTCTGTGTGTCTGTCTGTCTGTCTGTCTGTGTATTTCTATTGGTCATGGCTCTTCAGGGGAGCATAATCAATTGGATTGATAAAGAGATGATGATAGATAGATAGATAGATAGATAGATAGATAGATAGATAGGTGTTAGATAAATGGATAGATGATTGATAGATGACAGATTAGGTATATTTGTCTCTATGCAATATAATACATTCATGGAGAAAGAGTTACTAAGTTCTGTTATGAGAAATTGACTCACATAATAGTAGAGACTGAGAAGTTTCACAACTTGTCGTCTTTAAATGGAGACTCAGAAAAATCAAAGGTGCAATTCCACATCAAACCAGGGAGGTGGTTGTAAATTCCAGTGGAGGTTAAAATCAGGGGCCCAACACAAATAAGCAGGCAAGCAAGCAAATGGGATAAATGGATCTTCTTCCTCTAATTTCTGGTTCTCAATGGTTGGATGATGTCCACCACATTAGAAGGGAGAATTCTACTTCAGTCCACTGATCCCAATACTGATCTTATTTGGAAGCAGCTTCGTGGGGCATACGCCAAAATAATGTTTCTCGATACAGTCAAATAGACATATTAAAGGTAAAGAATATATATTGAAAATATATCTCAGTATACATTTGAACCTGGTGGGAGAGAAGAAAGATCTCTAGCATTAGAGTCAAAAATAAGTTTTCTGAAACTCATCTCCATTGATAAGAATAGAACTTGGGGAGGTCGTATGGCCCTCCTCAACCTCATTTTCTTCATCTATAGCATTTATGCTGGAGGCTATTACTTTGTATGATTTTTTTAAAGACTTGAAAACATGCTTGTAAAGCCTCCTACTAGTTCTTGATACACAGCAGATTCCTAATAAAAGGTAGTGATTATTAATAATTTTGTGATTAGCCATTGTCCATCTTTTCATTTTATAATCAGATAGTTTCTCTTTTACCATAATAGATAGATCAATTATTTCCCAGTAAGTCCTTCTTAAACACCTATAATTTTCAAAACACAAGATGAGTGAAATGCAGAGCCTGTCTCCTGGGGCTAATTACAGAGGAATAAAACAGTCAGGTCAGCAAATAATCACAGCAATGAGATAAGTGCTAAAGATGGGTATGTGCAAGACAGCAAGCAGGCTTGTTCCTGGAGAAGAAAGGCCCAGTAGAGCCTAAGGAGGCCAGGGCCCTTTGCCCAGAGGAGACAAGACTGAAGAGGTAGTATTTCAGAACAGAGGAAGCTCCCATGAGAGCTCCCATGAGGAAAGAAGGTTGTTTCAAGCAGAGGACAGGCCATGAGCTACAAGCACATTAGAATAGCATGGTGCATCCAAGAAACAGCAAGCAGCTTGAGGGAACCGGAAGTCATTGAGAGGTCAAGTTCACGACTGCCATCCAGGAGAGTCTGGACTTTATTGTACAGGTAATTTTCAGCCATTTTTGAAAGGCAATGACTAGATGAGATTTGTTTGCATTCAGAAAGTTTCTTTAGCTCTGGTAGAAAATGAGTAAGAGCTCTGCTGTTCAACGTTTCTCACATCCTGACTCATACAGACTAGGAGAGAAAAGTGACAGCTTCTTCTGGCCAGCTACAGTAATGCCTAAGGAGAGAGGCTGCCCTAAGCCTTGCAGAACCGCCCAGACACCTGAAGCTGTTCATAGCTTCACACAGTGATGGCATGTAGTTTAGGAAGCTCTGGATCAGAAGGAGGCAAGATTACCAGGCAAGAAATGTTGAATGAATTAACTACACCAAGGCATTTATGTGAAGGGAGGGGAAACTCATAATGAGCAAAGTGTAGGTAACAGCCAATGATGTAGACTTGGTATCGAGCGAGATGTTCCACGAGACTGAAGTTTGGCAGTCTAATAAGATGTCTCTTTTCAATAGCATAAAACTACCTAACAACTAAGATGGTGCAGAAAGGAGTTTTTCCCCTTCTTTAACTGATCTCCATTTGCAAATCTAAAGTCTGAATGGCAGATCAGTCCTCAGACAGACAGTGAAGATCATGCAGTTGGTGCTGGGAATACTGTCTTCCCTCCTTCCTTACCCCCCGCCCCCATATTTATTTCTTCTATCCGGAGCCAACTGCAGGATCCCCACCCCCTAGCAAACAGGGCTCTCTGAGACAGCTCTGATGTGTCACTCACCCCTAGGTATACCTGTCACTGCACATCTCTCTGGATTTTCTGCACTTGAGATGCCATCCCATCTTTTAACATGAAGGCCTGCCTCTGGTTAGAGACGTTCCAGGCCTGAGGGCTCAGGAAGGAGGGGTGTACAAGCACAGCCTTGTCTCCACAAGGATGCCACTATGGGATCTGCTACTGAGAGCTTTCAAGTGTTGGCTCCTTGGCCTTCTTTCTACCTGACCAAAATGCCGAGCAGACAACATGTGCTCCTTCATGGAGCAGTGATCTCAAACCCAGAGTTATATTAACTGTTTAAGATCACTTTGCAATTGGGTCTGGCTTGCTGGCTGGGGATGAGCAAAGCAAGGAACCTCAGCTTGCCACAGGCTCTTCTATTGAGTCACTGTTTCCCAACCTCCACTTCATTTGGAAGATATGGATAGTCCTGCATAGGGAACTGAGGTCAACACATTCCAGTGACCTCGTTACAGAGCTCTGTCTGTCTGCCTGGTGGCCTTGAGTCGGCAGCTCCCAGGCAGCTGGCAAGAGAGTGCTGCTAACAAGGACAGAGGTACATTGTCCTAAAAGACTAAATGTATCAGTGTTGAGACTGAGATGGGCCATCTGGGGGATAGGAACCAATGCAAAAGAGGCAGCTGGTTATCTCTTACATGAAGTAACTTCAAATAACCTTGTTCTGAATCTTTACCTTTTTTCTTGAACTTTGAAAGTTAGGTCTCCATAGTGACTGTGGTGGTGCCTGGGGATGGAGAAAGCTTAGGTAGAGAAGCTGCCACCTTGATCCCATTGATATGTGTAAACCCAGACAGCACTGAGACATGTAAACACAGGCAGCATGCCACTGGCAGAGAGAAGGAAGCTTGTCTGCCTTCAATATAGGTCACTGTGTTACTCTTCAAGGCTGCTCCTCATAATTTGAGAAATCAGATTACACTGGTTAATACGCATTCCATCTTTCAGCTTTATGACATGCTTCTTTGAAACTACAGTGTCATTAGCCACAGACACCCTCCACCTGCCCTCATCTGTATAGAACTGATAGCTGAGAATCTTTCCTTCAGAGTTTTTGCTCCTACAGATTTCTCAACTTGAAAGAGCTATTTTATCCATTGTTTGGGTTCTGTTCCCTTTAATTCTTGGGTCTCTATTGCCAAATCCTTCTCATTCTCCATGCTGCCCAAGTAATTCTTTGAAAGCAGGTCTCTGTGCTGCAGGTGCGCTCTGTCTCACACTGACTTCATACCAGAGGAGGCATCCCTCAGGGTCAGGCAGCGTGGGGGCTGCCAAACTGCAGCTGGCATGGAGTCAGCTGCTCTCTTCTCTTCCAGCCCTGCTCTGTGGAGGATGACAGTCAGGAAAAAGGCAAGACGACCCAGCTGAAGACCCTTTGATCTTCCTTATCTTCCCATCTTCTCCAAATCCCTTTCTCATCTCATGGCCACACTGTTTGGAACACAGCATCTTTCTACAAACTGTTCCTCCCTTATTAATTTTGCAAATCAATCCTGTTGAGATTCAACTGGACTAGAATGCAAAAAGATCACTGAGCACAAACATTTTCTCATTTTTTAAACTGTTCCCTCTTCCTGTGTAAAAGCCTTGATGGTTACAAAAGAGCAGGGACACAGGGCAGCTCTCAGAACAGCTTTCATGTGATGACTTGTTCTGAACTCTGAACAAACTAAGGGACTCTCCCTCCTTCCCAAGCATCCGTGGATCAGATGGTCTCTGTCTATCACTGCCTGTTCCTTCCCGGCACACACTCACATCACCCGAGCTAGAAGAAAATCGGCAATGACATGTCACAAAGTCAAGGGTACCTGTTAATCTGATCAGCCTGCTGGGATTCTGGAGGAAAGCAACTCGCCACCATCAAGGACCACTCTTGCTTGTAGGGGTTATTAGGTCTACAGAGCATTTTATAAAGATTAAATCTCCTCTAATCTTCTCCAGCTAGAGGTTGGCTGGGTAAGGACCTTCCCTGTTCTCCTGTCTGGCGTGATTACTGATGCTATCATCTCCCTCAAGCTTTTACAGACTGAAATTGCAAGGATAATGGTGAGGTCTCTCAACGTCTTTTTAGGGGATAAGGAAAACCACAGCCGGCACAGTCACAATAATCCATGGCTTTCAGGCTTTGTGGAAGCCAGAGGACTCAGTCACACTAAAAGGAAACAAGGTTGCTGTTGACCCTGACTCATTTTTTTCTCTAAGCTTATCTGTCCTTAGTCCAGATTTCATCCTAGGCAGACTGTGATTGTGGGCTTTCTTATGTCTGGTCTGGAACCTCACGGAAAGGAAACTGATAATATGTAGGTCAGTATTTCAATAAGACCAAGAGAATCAGGGACAGTCACTTTATTCACACCTCTCCTTATTTAACAAGATAAGACGAGGTGTCACTCTGCTGACAAGCCAACCACAAAATCAGGCCACCAGTTTTATGTGGACACCATCTCAGAGTGTGTCCTTTCTCCTAAGATGTCATGTATTGGCTGAACTCCATTTCTGGTCATGAGGACCTCTGCAAAGCAAATTCTGATCTCCTAGCTTTGGAGAAAAGCAGAAGAGGATGCACATGGACTTAACCTGGAGAGACACCTTTGTTTCTAAATCCTGTTCTGTAAGAATTTGAAAATGCTGCTGTTAGATGTGAATCTGTGTTAATTCACAATCCTTTTGTTTATGCACAAAGAGGATCTGGCGGCACCTCCATATCCACTCTTTCTCAGAAATCCTCAACTGTTCCCAGTTTCTCACAGGGAAAAATCAAAGTTACTTACCTAGAACAATTCTTCTCAGTGGGGCAATAACACCTCCAAGAAGACAAAAATTGGTTCAAGACTTAGGGGAGGAAATGGTTCTTACTCCTTGTAAGTATAAACAATAGATATACCATAGCACGTGAATAAATAAATAAATGTGCAGCATACCTGTGATAACAGACTTTCATGGAGGCAGGGAGAGGGAAGATTAAAGGAAAAATGTTTGTCTAAAGGCTCCCGAGGAAAACAATAATGGCCTTCATTCCACGCCAACCCTTGTATAGAGATCTATTTTTCAAGTTGGTTCTTGGATTTGTATGGCCAACTGCTCATTGGACATTGGACACTATACTATTGGCTTCCTAGGGTTGTCACAACAAAACCCCATAAACTAGATGGATTAAGACAACAGAAGGATGTTTCCTCATGGTTCTGAGGTAGAATTCCCCGAGGGAGCCTAGGTTCCATGCCTCAGTGTCCTCATGTGGAATTCTCCTTCATAGGTCTGTTTTATCTCTTAGGAACATCAGTCATATTATATATTTCATATATAACATCTCAGACAATCTTAATCATCTGAATGAAATACACAAAAATTCAATAAAACAAATTGTTAAAAATCATAAACATAATCATCTTAAGTCAAAGGTATTCTCTATCTCTTGGATTTATTAAATAAAATATAGACTTGGTAAAATTTTCAATTTCAGGAAAACAAGATGTAGTTTTTTGCATGTATGTATGTGAGTGGTGTGCATGTATATATAAGTGTCTTCATGTGTTTGGGTATGTGTGTGTGGAGTTGCACATGAGTGTGAAGGCCTAGGGTTGAGTGCCCCTCACTCTCAACCTTTTTAAAGTTGAGGGAGACAGAGTCTCTCACTGAACACAGAGCTTGCTGATTCCAGCTGCTTCATCTAGACAGCTTGCTCTGGGGATCCCCTGTTTCTGCCTCGGCAGTACTGTGATTACAGGCAGCTTCCACACCCACGAAACTCTCATCCTCATGTTGATGTAACAAGCACTTTCTCCACTGAGCCATCTTCCTACCCAAGAAGTAATTTTTAAAATATTTTTCTCGATGGGGCTGGAGAGATGGCTCAGCAGTTAAGAACACTGACAGTTCTTGCAGAAGACCCAGGTTCTGATCCCAGTACCCACATGGCAGCTAACAACTGTCTGTAACGCCAGTTCGAGGGGATCCAACAGTCTCTTCTGTTATCTGTGAGCACTGCACAACACGGGTGCACTTACCTATATGCAGGCAATACATGCATACACATAAAATAAAATAATAATAAATAAAATATTTAAAAACTATATTTTTCTCAATACTCATACATGCATATGTATAATGTGTGGATCAAATCCACTCCCATTCCATCCCTTTCAACTTGCTCCCTAACTGGCCATCATTTTTCCCTCCCACCTTCATGTTCTCTTTCTCTTTCTCTCTTTCTCTCCCCCCAACCCCCGGCCAAAACATACACTGAGTCAACTTAGTGCTGTTTGTGCGTGGGTGTGGGACCATCTGTTGGAGCACTGATAGCATCTCAGGGCCTGTATCCCTGAAGAAAAGTGACTCTGCCTCCCCCAGCAGCCATCAACTGCCAATAGCTCCTTAGATAAGGCTGAGACATCGTGAGCGCTACACAGTCCACGCTGAGATTTTGTGCAAGTAGTTCCAGCTGTTGTGAATTCACGTGTGTAACTGCACTGTCAGATCCAAGATATGTTGTTTTGCTATAGCCACCTACTCCCTCTGGCTCTTACAATCTTCCTGCTCCCAATTCTACAACGGTCTCTGACTTTTGGGGGAGGAAGTGTGCTGTAGATGTCCCATGTAGAGCTGAGAAGGAGTCATTTTTAATGTAACTATTCCCTGTGAAATACTTGGACATTCTTATTTTTTTAATTTTATTTATTTATTTTTATGCATATGAGTGCCTTGCTTGAAGGTAAGTGCACGTGTGTGTACAATGACTGCAGACACAAGAAGAGGGTGTTGGATCCCCTGGAACTGGAGTTACACATGCTGTTAGCCACCATGTGGATGCTGGGAACTGAACCCAGGTCCTCTGCAAGAGCAGCCAGTGATCTTAACTCTAAATCATCTTTCTAGCCCCCTAAATACTAGGGCTTTCTTCAAAAATAAATTTACCTCTGTGTTTTGCATATATGTATGTAAGTGAACCCACGCATGCAATGTTAGCAGAGGCCAAAAGAGGGCATCAGATCCCCTAGAACTACTAGTTAAGGATGGTTGAGCCACCATGTGAGTGTTGGGAACCAAACCCAGGTCCTCTATAAAAGCAGACAGTGCTCTTAAACACTGAGCCACCTCTGCAAGCCACTTGGGCATTCTTAAAGCAACCAACAAACATTGAAGTTATTCAGATGACCTAAATTCTACTTTGCAATATATTTTCCCAAATATATATCTTTATAAAAGTTTATTACATGAATAAATAATACAGATAAGCAATAGTAGACATCAACTACTAAGAAAAATTTTAAAAATTTGACAGAGTATATAAATTCAAATTTATAACCCTTATAAAATCTAAACATGCAAATTAAAGGACTTATTATTATTATTGAAACTAAATTTAGTCTCTTTTGAATTCTTATGTCTATGCAACAACATAAACTAATTGAGCCCAATGCACTAACATCATTATTGAGCTCAATGCACTAGCTTATCATTTACAATTTAAAACTCAGCTCACAATTTAATTTACTTTCTGCTTCCTTTGCTTGACCCAGCATCCCTTTAGCTATTTTAAGTTTCAGGAAGCTAGTGTGTTACCATGGGCAGTGGTGATTGGATATCTGCTCCTGAGCCTTTTCCTGTGTCCTGACTTCATGCTGTCTAGATTTTTCTCACTGGTACATTTCCATGGAGATGTTTGACTGTCACCTGGCAAAGGCAGGATTACAGACCCTCACCTGGCATTCCAAACTCCCCAGCACTGCAGCTCTTCCAAGGTAAACATGTCCTCCTGTCCTCAAGCAGATGGTCCACTCCTCCCTGTCTGCTGAGAGAATCTATCATCTTGACCTTGTACCTGAAAATATTAAAACCAAAATTTAAAAACTCCCTGGTGGGCTTAATAGAAGAATGAAGACGATAGAGAAAGGAATTAAAGGCTTAAAGCTAGATCAGCAGGAATTATCCATACCTCACTCAATTTGGATAAAAGATATAACCAGCAGATTCGAGACACTTGGAAAAACCCAAACTAGAAAACAATTTAAATCCATGCCTAGAAAGGTAGAACAGATGAAAACAGACAAGAGAATTTACTCAAAAACAGAAAAGAAAAAAAAGTGCATTTCATGTAGGGAACAGCAGGGCAATGACTGACTTCCTCAGCAGAATCTAATGCTGGAAAGGGCCATGGCGTTCTACTAAGTAGTATCATTATTAAGACAGTCATATGCCATTTTAGCTCATTCTTTTGATGTGGGAAATTCAGTGATTTCTGGTGTATTGACAAGGGTTTACAAGCACATTGGTATCAAGTCTTGAGTATTTTACCACCCCCGAGAGCAAGCCCACTAACAGTCTCTAGGTCCTCATTCCCCACTACCTGCTCTTGGCAACCGCAAAGCGACTTTTTGCTAATTCTGGTCATTTCGTGTACATATGATTATGTAAAATGTAGTCTGTTGTGTCTGGTTTCCTTGCTCTAGCAGGTCTGCAAGGTTTTCTGTGGCATCATCTATCAGTAGTTTATTATTTTCTATGGCCAAATCTGCAGCATTCTACCAGAAGGATGTACTGCATTTTGTTCATTAACTTAGCGATGTACATATGGGGAGTTTCTACTTTGTACTATTATGAAAAAGGGTTCTTTGAGCTGTGTGCTAAATGCTGTGTGCAGGTCCATTTTCAGTTCTCTTGGGTATATACATAGAAGTATAAAAGTGGGTTATATGGGAATGCAATTTTTAACTTTTCAAGGAATTCTCAATTTCTTTTACTATCTAGTTATATTATTTTACACTCCCACAAGCAATACCAGAGCCTTCTGATTTCTGCTCATATTCATCAACATTTATTTCTATCTGCCTTTTTCACTACAGTCATTCTCATAAATATAAAGAGGCATCTCCCTGTAGTATCCTTAGGTCACTGCTAAAGACTAATGATGTTAAGCAACTTTTCATATGTCTATGGGCCATTTGTATACATTCACCAGGGAGGTATATTTTCAAATCCTTTTGCCTATAGTAAAACTAAGTTGTCTTTTTATTATTAAATTCTTCCTATGTGACTGATAACTGTCATTCATGCTTTTCTAATATTTTCTCCAATTCTGTGATTTATATTTTTAATTTCACAAGTGTCTTTTAAAGGACAAGTGTTCTTAATTTTAATTAACTTCAATTTATCTACCTTTTAATAGTCTGTACTTTGGGTATCATATTTAAGAACAACTGGCTTATTCAAGTTTACAGAGATTGAATTCTTCATTTTCTTCTAAGACTTTTATGCTCTGACATTTTCACTTAGATATGTGATTCATTTCAAGTTGATATTTATAAATGATCCAAGATAAGGGTTGAATTTCCTTCTGTGGAATGGGCTTATCCTGTTGTTCAATGCATTTGGTTGACTGATAAATTGAAAAGTCTTAACATCCTTGACAAAAACAAGTTTCCAAAGATGTAGGCCCTGACCTCTGATCCCTCAGTTCAATTTCATTGATTCATGTGTTCATCTTTGTGTCCCTTACATGTGATCTTTGTTAATACAACATCATAGGAGTTTTGAAACCAAGAAGTATTAGTCCCCCAAACTAATTCTTCATTTTCAAGATTATTTGAGTCTTTATGCTTCCCTTGCATTTCTGAATGAGTTTTAGGCTCAAACAAGGTAGCTGGGATTTTGGGAATTGCATTGAAATTATAGATTAATTTGGGAAATACTGCTATCTTAACAACATTTAACTCTTGCACTCTGAAAACAATGATGTCTTTCCATTTATTGAGCTCTTTATTTTGTTCATCAATGGTTTATGGTTTTCCAGAGTATAAATTTAATAGTAACTGGATTAAATATATTCCTAAATATTATATTCTTTTACACTCTATGGTAAATGGACTTGTTTTCTCCCTTTCATTTTGGAAATGCTTATTGTAAGCATTTAGAAATTCAATTCACTTTTGTATGATGAGCTCATATTCTTGCTAAACATATTTATTAGCTCTAAGATTTTTATTGTTCTAATTCCTAACAAATTTCTATATTCAAGATCTTGTTATCTACAAATAGAGATCGTTTTACTATTTCTTAATGTGGATACACTTTGTTTATTTTTATCACCCAAGTGTTATAGCTAAAACCTCCAACACAGAATTACATTGAAACACTGAGAGTGGACGTCTTCATCTTGTGCCTGATCTTGGGAAGAAAACTTGTAGTCTTAATCCATTAAGTAGATTGGTAGCTACAAAATTCTGTAGATGCATTATCAGGTGTGTTTATTAGATATATTGAGGCTTGGGTTTTTGTTGTTATTTTTATTATCATTTTTTTGTGTTGAGGTAGGATCTTGCTAAGTAGAACAGGCTAGCCTGGAACTCATGACTTCTGTGGCACTTACTCAAGTACTTGAGCTATAGGCAAGAGCCACTATGCCTGACATTGCTGAGTACTTTTTATTATAAAGTAATTTTCTAAACTGCTTTGTAATACCTATTGAGATAATCACAGTCTTTCATCTGTTAGTATGGTTTTGTGCATCAATAACTATATGTCAAACCAATCTTGAACTTGTGGAATAACTTACATGAATATTGGTACATAACCTCTTTTTATATGTTGCTGTATTTAGTGTCTTAGTCTCCCACACTCTAGGCTGGCCTTGACCTCTCTAGGTAGCCAAAGATAGCTTTAAACCTTAATCATCCTGCCTCCATCTCTTGACTACTAGGATGACAAGGGTACACCGTCATGTCTCATTTGTTCGTTGCTGGGGATTGAACCCAGGGATTCGTGTATACCAGGCAAAGTCTCTACCAAGTTTCTGATATTTGTTGAGAATTTTTGCATCTGTATTCATCGTCTAAAGATTTGTCTATCTCACTTAGGTTTTCTTCTTCGTTAACATGCAATACTACGTTGTATTCACTTATAATGCTTTTATTATGATTTTAGTATTTTAAATCTTTTGTCTTATTCACTTATAATGCTTTTATTCTGAGTTTGGCATTTTAAATCTTTTGGTTTTTTTCTTCATTCACTTCAGCTGAAATTTTGTCAAATTACCAGTTTTTCAAGGACCCACCTATAAGTTTTGTCTGATTTTTTTCCTAATTCCCCTTTTATATATTTGTTGTAACATTTATTCCTATTTATTATTTCTCCTCATTCTCTCATCTCTTAAGCCAAAAGCTGAGGTTATTAAGAGCCTTTTATTATGTTCTTTTTAATTATTCTTTTTAATATTTTATTATTTTTATTTTATGTGTATGTGTGTATTGCCTGCACATAGGTAAATGCATCCATGTCATGCAATGCTTGTGGAGGTAAGAAGAAGGTGTCGGATCCCCTGGAACTGGAGTTACAGACAGTTGTTAGCTGCCATGTGGGTGCTGGGATTCGAACCCGTGTCTTCTGCAAAAGCAGTCAATGTTCTTAACCACTGAGCCATCTCTCCAGCCCTTAATTATTCTTTTATCATCTTTTTAATATAGATATTTTTTAGACAGGGTCTCATGTAGCCTAGAACTAGTTATGTAGCTGAGGATCACCTTGCACTGCCAATTCACTCTACTTAGTTTTGTGTGATGCTCGGACTGAACCCAGGTTTTTGTGCATGCTAGGCAAGAACTCTACAAAATAAGCTACAACTGTACTGCTTAATAGCAGCATCTAATTCTCTCAAAACATTGCTTTGATGACATCCAATAGGTATCAGCATGTTGTGTTTTTGTTTTCATTCTGAAGTTCTAAGATAAGAGTTCTTTCAACCCAGAATTCTATGGTCTATGAAAATAGTATTCAATAACAATAAGGCTGTATGTGATGACACATATCCATAGGTCCAGCATTCAGGATGTGGAGGAAGAAGGATCACACCTGTATGGCCAGCTGGAGTTACAGAGTGACTTGGAGGCCATCAAAAAGGGGAAATAAGACATCCACAAAAGAAAACTAAGAATTCATTGTAGACTAATTCAGAAGAAAATTTATCAGATAAAAGGAAAATCAAACTAAAAATGAACTTAGAACATCAATAATAAAGTAACAGTAACACAAGTGGTAAATATTCAAAATATATGGGAAAATGTAATGATTTTTTTCTTTCCTCTTTTTAAATTCTTTAAATATGTATGTGGTAGTTGAAAGCAAAAATCAAAACCATGTCTGATAGTGCTTTCAATGTGTATAAATTAAATGCACATGACAATTACAACATGAAAGGAGGAGGTTAAAGGGATGATGTGGTGGCAAGGTTTTTGCATTTCTATTGAAATCATAAAATATTCATTCTAAGTAGATTCTGAACTTTTAAGTGTGAATATTTTAAAACAACCACTTAAAAATTTATACAAAGATATGTGGCCAAACACAAGTTGAAGAAAAATTCAAATAACACAAAAGAAGGGAAAAAAGACTATGAAAAATTTTTTTAAAAAGACAAATTGGAAATAGTCAACTAAATCTAAATATGCTAACAATTACTTTATGTGTAAATAATCTCAAACTAGCTAAAGCTAAGACATTAAACTATACATTTTCTAAGATGAATCTACTCTATAATATTTTATAATATTTATACAAAGATTGGAATAGCCAGGCGTGGTGGCACACGCCTTTAATCCCAGCACTTGGGAGGCAGAGGCAGGTGGATCTTTGTGAGTTCGAGGCCAGCCTGGTCTACATAGTGAGTTCCAGGACAGCTGGGGCTACAGGGAGACCCTGTCTCAAAAAGACAAAAAAAAAAAAATCAAAGTTTGGAATAAAAGAATTTAAGAGACCATGTGAATACTAATGAAAGGAATGACAGAGAGGCTATATTAATACCTTGTCGATTTTAGAGCAGATAGCATTCCAGAAATAAAGAGAACACTGCAGAAGGGAAGATGGTCAAGGGGACTATCTCAAACTGTGCGCACATGGGCTGAGGTAACAGGTCAGTCATCAAGTGTTTACCTAGCATGTTGGAAGCTTGAGATTTTATTTGAAGAATATCACACACACAATAATAATAGCAACAATTATTATTATTAATAATAGTGTACATTTAATAACATTGCTTCAATACATATGAAGCAAAAACTGACACAACTAAAATGAAAAGTGAACAAATTTGCAGCTGTATTTGAGATTTTTTTAACAATCTCAATAATAACAAGCAAAAGAACAAGTAGACAGAAAATCAGCAAGAATACAAAAGAATGAACGTTATCAGAAAAGTGGATCTATTTGCTATCTTTCATCTCATTTTATGCAGACAGCATTATTTAATATAAAAAAGACTGGGATAGTAGAAGAAAAAGACAAATATCTCTCATGAATATAAAATCTTTAATGTAATGCTAGCAAATCAAACCCAGCAATATAACCACACCATACACAATGGCCAAATAGAGTTTATCCCAGGAATGTGAGACTGCTGGACTATTTGAAATGAAAACAATGTATTGCACAGAATATAACTAAAAAACTAAAGAAGAAATAAAACCGTGTTAATTAATGTAGAAAAACATTTGAAAATTGTGCAATATCTATTCATGGATAAAACACTCAGCAAACAAAAAAAGAAAAGGAAGCTTCTTGTTGATTGATTGATTGTTAATAGATGCTTGTCCACCCCTAGCTGAGGAGCCATTGGGAGGTGATGGCAGCTCAGAAAGAGAGAACAATTTTTGGGGGGGTGGGGTGACCACTGGTAGGTTTCCTATGCTCCTGTAGATGGTCACGTACCATACATGTAATTACTGTAGGATATGACCGAAGAAGAGGACATGAAGTTGAAAGGAGACAGGTTAGTAGGATCCAGAGGGAGCTAGTGGGGAAAATGGAGGTGGGTGATATGGTCATAGCACACTTGAATACATGAATGAAACTCTCAGGGAATAAATAAAATATTTTTTCCAAAAGAGTCTTGTTCTTTGACAATTTCATACACGTATATAATGCCTTCTGGTTAGTTTCCTCCTACATTCCCTCCCAACATTGCCAGCCCCACTTCTTCCTTACAAATCTCTTAGAAAGGAGCTTTCTTAACTTGATAAACAGTTTTTGCAAAAAATACCCATCGACAACACTGTGGTAAATCATGAGAGATGCGAAGCTTTGCCTTGAGATCAGAATGAAAGCAAGAAGGCCCAGCCTCAATCCTTCTACCCAGCATGCCCTAGAAGCACTCACTAGAGCTCTTGGACTCAACAAAGAAAGGCATTCATTCCATTCAGGCTGGAGAGAAGAAATAAAATTGCCTCTATTCATACAAAATGTGACTGCTTGTGAGAAGACCCAGTTGATATACCAAACATGCTACTGAATTGAGTTTTTATAAAGTGGCCGGGTGCAAATACACATGTGAAAATAATTCAAAATTGAAAATGAACAATTAGTAAAATGTAATGCTATTTAGAGTTGATAAAAATTTAACTGCTTAGGTATACACCTAATAAAATAGATATAGACCTGTGTCCTGAAAACCTACAAAACACTAAAGAGAGAAATAAAAGAAAATTGGGAAACACTGTGTTTGTGTCCTGAAATGAAAATTTCACTATAGTTATAAAGCCAATCCTCCCCAAAATTAATCTCTAGGTTAACACAAGTCCAATCAAAATTCCAGCAGTGTTTTTTTGTAGAAACTAATTCTAAAAACTATATGGACATGCTAATGAATTTAAATAGCCAAAACAATTTTGACAAACATGAGCAAAGAGAACTCATACCAGGACTTATTATAAAACTTAAGACTTACTATAAAACTACAATAATAAAAAAATGGCCCACACCAAAGAATGGACACATAGGTCAAGTGTCATAGACTAGATAGATCAGAAATAGACCCACACAATTACAGCTAGTTGATGACACACAGAGGTGCAACAGAACTCAATGACAAAAAGATGTCTGTTTTAAACATATATATTTAAATTTTGTATCTTATAAAAATTAACATATATTAAAACCTTTTGCTCCGTGTAAGCCACTATAAAGAGAATGAACAAACTTCAGACTGGAAGAAAACATTATGAACTTCAAATCTACAAAAGGATTTGGAGGCTGGAGAGATGACTCATTGGTTAGAAGCACCTGCTGCTCTTCCAGAGGACCAGAGTTCAATTCCCAGCACTCACCTGGGGGCTCACGACTGCCTGTAACTTCAGTTCCAGAGGATCTAATACCATCTTCTAGACTCCTTGGGCACCCACATGCACATGCACACATATATGTGCATACAAATAGGCAGATGCACACATACAAATTTTTAATTTTTTAAAAAAGAAAGGATTTAGATCCGAAATCTCAAAGCATTCTCAAAACTCAATGAAAGGAAAATAAGGAATTTTTTAAACAGAAACAAAACACGAGAGAAAAGACTGGATATTAAGTGTCAGCAAGGTGTTTGACATCAGTAACAGCTAAAGAATTAAGTAAAACCACAATGCATCTTTCAGAATAGATAAATATGCAAAATAAAGCATAACTGATACTACTGTCCCCTGTTGGTAAGGATTGTGACTCACCTGAATCATTTATATGTGACAAATGTGAAATCAATGCACAGTTCTCTGGAAATTAATTTAGCACTTTCTTATACAGATAAATGTATATTTACTGTGTACATGGAACATCTATTTCACTTGTAAGTACTTATCCTTAAAAAGTTATATTCAGGGCTGGAGAGATGGCTCAGTGGTTAAGATCACTGATTCCTCTTACAGAGGACCCAGGTTTGATTCCCAGCACCCACATGGTGGCTAACAACTGTCCATAACTCCAGTTTCAGGAGATCTGACTCCTTCTTCTGACCTCCACAAGCATTGCATGACATGGGTGCTCTTACACACATGCAGGCAATACACTCATATGCATAAAATAAATATAATAAATAAACATTTTTTAAAGTTATATTAATTTAAAAACCTACACATAAATGTTTATAAAAGCTTCATTTGTCATCATCCCTAAATAGGAACAACTCAAATATCCTTCAGCAGTTAAATAGATAAGTTAATTGTGATATATCCATACTATGGAATATCAGTGACGACAACCAAATATTTTATTGATCTACCTTGTAAAATAGATGAGTCTCAAATGAACTATATTTACTGGCAGAAGCCCGTGTCAAATGACTTACACTGTGTAAAACCACTTATGTAAAACTTTTTCAAATAAACTATAGAGACAGAGAAAGGATTGGTGGTTGGGAGAGCCTAAAAGCAGGAGGATAGATTTTCTTCAGGGGAGTTGTGTAGTTTTCTGAATTCTGATTATGCTAGTGGTTACACACACACGCACGCACACACACATGCACACACTCAATTTTATTGTACAATAGTTCTTAAAACCAACATGTGGCAAAGAGCTTTGGATAGTGACTGTACCTTTGAGATTCTCAAGAAATTGTAGTTCATTCCCCCAGCCCTTTCTTCCTCTTAGGCAAGGCCAAGCCCCTTCCAAATGGTCAGTGTCCTTCATAACCAGAAACCATGTGCTTTAAACAGTTTAGAATTAGAAAAGCCTAGGGAGACTGTGGATCTGCATCTGCCAGGAGCGACTCAGCACCTCACATCATGCATTGTTAAATTAGTCCAAAGACCTCTTTTAACAAGACCGTTAATTCCTAAGATCAGTGGGTGTTGTCAAACATAAGATATGTCAAAAGTCAAGATACATATCTCCTTCTTAGAGCAAGATAAACTACATCTCCATCTTCCAGAAGTTTGGGCCATGCTTTCTTTGTTAAGTTCTAGGTGTGATGTGGTGTCTTTGCTGCCCTGCAGCCTGGACAAGCTCTTGCTCAGTCACACATAGTTACCCTAGACATGACTATGCTTTGCAGACAATAAAAACAGAAAGATGACCTAAGAAAGTTAATGGTAAGATGTTTATTTTGTTGTTATTTCAGTACTTTTGTAATGAAAAGGCCTTGTGTTTCAGTTGGCATTGCTCTTTATTTCTACTAATTAAGTACTATAAAAGACAAATTTTTCTGGGTGTTGTGGTACATGCCTTTAATCCCAACATTCAGGGAGGTAGTTACAGATCTCTGTGAGTTCAAGGTCAGCCTGGCCTACATAGCAAGTTCTGCCCAGCTAGAGCTACATAGTGATTCCCTGCCTCAAAAACCACAAAACAAGCCTACCCATTTTTCTCCTCCTCTACTTAAATAGTGTGAGCTATTTATTTAGAACCTGCTTTATAATCACACTAGAAACCTAGAAAAATATGTGCTTGATAATTGCTTCATGCTCTTCAGATGCAAAGTGGAATTACTTAGTTCAATCTCTGCTAAAATCTCAGGTTCATATTTGAAAGAAACAATACTTTCAAAGATGTTTTTTCTTCCATCCCCACCAAGGATAATTAAATTTTCAGAAAACCTTTTCCCTTCCTAAAACACATGTCACTTTTAAAGATCACATGTGGATATCATCAGGTGATCACGGTGAAGTTTAAATCATTCTTCAGAATCCTAAAATAACATATTACTATGCTAGAATGAATTGGGATACAGGCCTCCAGCTCTGAGCACTGAATCTTGTTCGCTTTTCTTTGAACCTATTTTATACACTTGCTCTTGTTTTCATCAGACTTCATTTGAACATTCGACATTTACGTTTTACAGAGTCAGTAAATGATAATTATTCGATGCATCTGCTTTCTGATTAAATGTGTGAAACAACCAAACAGAAAATGGAAATGAGTTTTAAGTGTATTATGAAAGACCTGAGCTTATCTTCAGCTCATGGAACAGTGATCAGTTTTTCTTCTCATCTCACTGATGACTGTCGGCAATAGCCACAGTTTCTAGAAAGAAGCTGACTCACAGTTAATCCCCCTGTATCTGAGAGAAGCAACCGCAAAACCTACCATCGCGTGACAGCTGCCCTTCATTATTGCATCTTGAGCTAAATATTGTCAATGAAAATCACAGTTAAATCATATTGACATTATCAGAGACGACCAAAGGAACTGCTGTAGTGGCCTAGTATATTTTCTATTTTATCACACAGGGTCTGAGGTAATGGCAAGGCATTAAAATGGAATTCTGCTTATCTACTCTGACAGATTACAAGAAAGGAAGCCCTGGAGTCTATCAAGATCAAAACTCAGAACTGTAACAGTACAAATTCATGTCTGTAATAACTTGGTAAGAAGGTTCCCTGGCACTCAGTCTTGGGCCAGTGAGATAGCTCATCAAGTAGAAGTGCTAAGCCTGAGAACCTGAATTCTATCTCAGAATCCCACATAATGGAAGGACAGAACTGACTCCTGCAAGATGTCTTCTGACCTCCACACACACATGCCCTGGCATGCGTACACACGCATACACATACAAATTAATTAATTTATTTATTTATTAATTAATTCAGATGTTTTAAAAGGGTGGCTCTGTGAAAATTTCTGATCACATCTTACCTTTAACTTTCTTAGGTCATCTTTCTGTTTTTAAAACTCCTAGCATAGCATCGGAAAATTACTGTCTTCTTTGATTCAATTTACCTTTTTTACAAAGGACTCCTAAGCTCCAGCCCAATTTTGTTATCACACATCCTAATTTCCTTCACTGTAACGTTATCAGCCCTGAATCCCATTCTCTGTCCCTCTGCCCTTAGGCATGTGGAGACTTGGAAGGTCGACCTTTGGGGTCACTTGGGTTTGAGAACCATATCTACCACTTACTACTGTGACCTTCATCAGTACTAAACCACTCGGAACTCCATGCCCTCATCTATCAGTAAATGAGAATACAGTAGCCTGCTTCATAATGTGATTCTGAGGATCATAACAGATAATGTAATTGCAACATTTAGCAGAGTACCTCACAGAAAACACTTGATGCCGCCTTTCATTACCACCACGTTGTCCTGTAATTATTAGAAAACATATATGTTCCAATGGAATTAAACTTGGTAGAGAAGAAAATGTATATTGCTTACTTACTAGTCTTCTCCAGAACTTTAGAAAATGTGTAACATATGATAGATGTTCAAAAACTAATTTATAAGTAAGTAACTGTACATGGTAGATATAACCGCCACCCTTCTGTTTCTGTCCTCCTTCACCATACATACACACATACATGTGTCCCCTCACATGTATGCATGTATTAATGTAATTTTAAAGGGATTCTTATTTGCCCCTATTGTGTTACACATTATTGGCCCTCTCATTCCAAGTACTTGCTCCATAACAGCCTACTTCATTTCAGGCTGCTTCTCCCCGCTCTTATCTCTGGCTGGAGTGTAAGTTCAAAATGGCATGTGCTTTGGGATTTGTTTGCTGCCGTAGTTGTTGATTCTATGCTGCTAAGTCACCAGAGCTTAAAGCAACGCCTGATATTTTAATAGAAAAACACTAAATATTTGTCAAAAGAACCAATAGATGCTTGTGTTGCCCTTTCTAACTTATGGACTTTCTCTCCACGGAGAGTCCTCCTACTTGCGCTACTACTAGTAATAGAGGTTCTGAATAGCTCACATAGAGTCCTCTGCACCCTGATCCTGGCTCCATTACCCATAAACCTGCCTGTGCTGATCAAAGGAAGTCTCCAAGGCAATATCTACATACCTTATTTATTTGTGTGTTAATCACAGTAATGTATTAATTGGGAATCTCTCATCCTTCCCAGGTTGTCAAGGACTGCTTAGAGTGTTCCTTAACCATACTCTGAAAGAAGAGCAATCAGGGATAACACAGCTCGATAAAACCTTCCTGCCCCGTCATGCTCCTGGGTGCTGCCAAATCCTAAATTGCTGATCAGAGCAGCTTGCTGCAGGCGCTTTATTTCAGCCCTTTGAAGCAGGTGTTCTCAGCCTAACTACACATCTAAATCCCCCAGGGAGCTTTTAAACTAAAGATGCCTGATGGACCACCCCAGGAAGGAAGCAGAAGCACAGGCAGCATGTAAAACCTCCACCAAAAGACTGTAATATGTGGCCAGAGTTGAGAATCACTGGGTTCTAATGGATTCCAGTTCCTTCAGAATACAGCCTTTCAGGTACCAGAAATCCAAAACTGAATGTTCTAAAGCACATAACAGAATAGCAGCAAATACTGACCAACCAGCAGCTCAGGGCGTGTGTAAGGTGCCACCCATCACTTAGCTGTTGCCAAGTGTGATTGCATAGACTGCAGCCCAGCATCGCTCCATCTTCTGTTCTCTCAAGAAAAGCCACAAATGGGCAATTGTCACTGAACTCTCACAATTTGAAGTGCTGGCAACCAATTCAAATTTCTTTAAAATAGTGTCTGGGCTGAAGAAAGCATGCCTTGGACTGACTTCCTTTCACGGGCCAATAATTTACAGTTTTTTTCAAACTAACTGCTCTTCCATATCATAAAAATACTATTTATATTTCTATCATGTCTGTATGAAAATCTTAGAATGCTAGAATTTTTTTCATAATTCATAAATATTCTAGATGCTATTTAGAGAAAAATAATGTATGGGCAGAATACCTTTAAAGGGCCTAAAACTGTAAAAAATATCTGTAATTTGCATGATATATTCAGTTGACTTAAATATAGAACATTTGGATGTATAAGTACCACCACTCATCTACTAGTATTTATTACTAGTTGAAATACACAAGACACTGACTAAAGTGATTTGAGATCCAGACAAGTCCCTGCTCAATGGAACATCCCAGATACTTAAGCACAACTGAAGCCAATAAGTGGTAACAGTCTGGTAAGAGATGCATTTCTATGTGAGAAGTATTACAGCTTTTGATTAGAAAGAAAGTGGAGTTGGGCATGGATGGAGCAGGGGAAGTAGAACATGACCAATGAGTTTGGGTTTATAGAGGCACTGGTGAGGCTCTTTGGTTTTGTGGGCTTTTGTTATGTTTTTCTTTCAGGGGAAGAATGCGTGGCAAGCCCTGTGTTGGGGATGCTCCCTAAACATGATGGGTGAGACAGATTAGATGTAAGAGACCAGAGAGGAAGACCTGCGAAAAGATCCTAGCCAAGGCTGCAGACCAGGGCCTGAGAGGCTGCCCTCTATGAGGCCAGAGAGATGGGAAGGAAGAGATTTGGCCCTTGGGAGAGCAGAGAAAGTCCACCTCAGGAGACATTCGGTAATGAGCAATTAATACCAAATCATCTCTGTTACTTCAGCCAGAAGACTGACATGGGAAAGATCATGAAGAGGATTTTACTATATAACCACATTGTAAAATTTACCTTACAGTTTACAGATGATACTTCACTTTGTCCAGTCGTTTGTGTACTTTGCTAATGAAGGCAGACAGGGCTCAAACTTCTAATTGTTTTTACCTCAAGTGGCATTTTTCTTCACCATGCAGCCTCTTTATTCAAAGCTTTCATACATAAATGGGTTACAATCCAGGTCTGATACTTAGGTAAGGAGAGAAAAGAGAGCAGGGCATTAAATGTGGTGATGAGTGCAATTTCATAACCAGTCAGTGCAAACAAGGGAGGCGACAGCAGGAAGAAAAGGCTCCCCAACCTCGCTGGAAGGTTGCATGAAAGAGGAGATAAAGTCGGGCTTGATATACAGTAAGCAGTAGTGCCTCCATCCCTGTTATCAGTGTAGCACAGATGTTGAGATAAGGGCACAGAAATGGAAATAAAAGGACAGCAGGTTAAGAGCAGCTATTAGAAAGCACTTGTTACTGGGAAATGATAGATGTGAAGAATCATCACTCCAGAAAGGTTGTTGCAGAGGCCTCACAGACAATCAGGGAACAATGAGGTATGCTTGGACCTGGGACTGGCTTAGTGCCCACCTCCTGAGTTTCTATCTCATGAGCCTTCCTGAACAACACATCCTGATGTGAGTTGAGTGTCACAAGTGCCTCATCAATATGAGACAAACTATATGGTAGTCAAAAGGAGACTGAATGTCTAGACAATTGCCCTCCTTAAGCCAACCATCCTAGCATTATACAGACAATGCCCAAGGCCAGGTCACCAGTTTGCAAATCTTTCTTGGCTGTCTTAAACTGTGCCAAGAGTTAAAGTCAAGTTGTCCTCCATCCTAGCTTGCTCAACAGTCCGTAAAATAAGAGCTGAGTACAAGACAGGCAGGGACAAGAGTATTAAGAATGCTTTGGTTTTCCCCCATTCATTCTCTTACTTTGATTTTAAATACTGTTTCTCCCATGGACAGTGCATTAAGAGGATGACTAGCAGATGGTTTTCACTAACCCATAATCTATTGATCAACATAGAGACAAGTACATCCTTTTGACTCTTATTTCTGTGTTACCAGACGAAGCTATAGGCAGGCACCATAGCTGTTCCACTAATGTAGATGCAATGAAAGTCTGATGTGGTGCCATCATTAATGTTAAAGCTGTACTCTTTGAATCTAGTTAAGCATCTTTCTTCTACAGCGTGCTTCTGCTAGAGGCTTGGAAACCCAAAACTGGTAAGGAAGGAGGTGCTTCTTCTCCCTCGATTCACTTCCTCCTTTGGTTGCTCTAGTTTCTGGCCTCACACGAGTTGGGCTGAAGAGGGATAAAGACTGTACTCCACATAGCCATGCTTTGACTATAAGTTCAGTGTGCAGGAAAGTCCATTTTCCCTCAGGACAAGCAGCTCCCTTCCGTTGAGTCTGGATCTGTCTGTAGAGAAACCCATAGCTTTGCCCAATTGTCTATGGACCAGAAGTTTTCTCCCAAAGCAGCTGGGCCCTTTACTGGTCACAGTCAAGTCATGTTCTAGTTCTAGACAGGAAATGACTGTTAATCCCTTTAAATAGCTCTCTTACTGCCTCCCACACTTGGCTTAAACACTTTCCACATCACAAAGAGGGCTACACAGAACACTGGAACCTCTCTTCAAAATTCTCCCTGGGAGAGTTTAAAGTCTGCATTAAATTCTTTGCATTTTCATACAAAGCCTGAAGGTGGAAAAGGGTTAGTATTGACTAGATCAATTTCCATGTGTTTTACAGTGGGCAGCACTTCACAGTACACTACAGACAGGACATTAGCACCTGTCATATTACCCTGGGTGTTTGGAATTATATTAAATGTGGTAGATTTTTACAAAACTATTTAAAGTCTATCATGGAAGAAGACATGGGAAGATTGTACACTCCAGAGGACCAGGACATTTGTCCCTAAACAGTGTATTCTAGACAGGAAAGCTGAACGCATGAAACCTCAACAATATGGCTGTATAAACAAAATCCTCTTAATGACAACAGCGGTTAGCATGCTAATGTGGATGGGGGGAATTTCACAGGGCCCCACCTCCAGAAAAAAGAGCAACAAGAAGTCAGTGGATGCTAAGGGAGAGAGAATCAGTTATCTCCAGGGATGAGCTCTTTGATAGGTTATCCAATCCCAATTGGTTATCCATCAACACATGCATGCATGAGTGCCACTAAATGAACTCAGTGTAATATACTTGTGTATGTCCATGTATATAAATATATGCAACAATAGTAATCAAAGAAGACAAGGGATGGGGGGACATAGGGAAGAGGGAAGGGTGGGAATATTGTAAATACAGTACTCACGTATCTAAAAATATGTTTTAATATTTTATTTATTATTATTTTATGTGTATTTTATGTGTATCATGTAATTGCCTGCATGTAGGTAAGTGCACCCATGTCATGCAATGCCCACAGAGGTCAGAAGAGACTGTAGGATCCCCTGGGACTGGAGTTACGGACAGTCATTAGCTGTCATGTGGATGCTGGGATTCGAACCCGGGTCTACTGCAAGAGCGTTCAGTGTTCTTAACTGTTGAGCCATCTCTCCAGCCCCTCAAAAAATTGTTTTTAATCTAAAAAATAAATTTAAATTCAAGACCGGGGAGGTGGCTCAGTGGGTAAAGTATGCTTGCCACACAGGCATGAGGACATGAGTTCAGATCCCTAAAACCCACATAAATCTGGAAATAGTAGTGCAGCTTTAATCCCAGAACTTCTGTGGTAAAATGAGAAGCAGGACACTGCAGAACTTCATGGACCATCTAGCCTGACACACACTGCAGCCAGCAGGAGACTCTATCTGAAGCAGGGTAGAAAGTAATGACAGACACCTGAGGATGTCCTCTGACCTCTGCATTTGTGTTTGACATGCAAGCACATGCACAAGCACGCACACATACACAATACACATATGTACACTATCTATCCATCCATCGAGCTAGCTAGCTAGTTAAGAGCACGTTGCCTATGGTGTTATGGAAATCAGGCAGTCAAGAGACCAAGCACTCACTCAGAGGGTTGGAGAATTCAAATTTGAGTCATGCTGGTTGCCCCAAAAGTGCTCATGTTCTAAAGTTCTGGGTCCGAAGTTACAGAAATCCATAGTTTTTGTAGTTTTTCCCATATCATTTCTTAATGGTTACACCATTAGTGAGTTTAAACTGTGACTATATGCTTTCTAATGCACATATTTCTGCACACTGAAACCACGAAGGAAAAATTCCTTCTGCAGTTAAACCTATTTACAGATAACAGAGAGCAGGGCCTGAGACGTTCTTGACAATGGAATTTGCTGTAGCAATCAAGACGATTGCTAACAAGGTGTTCTACCAGATAACTGATGTTCACTTCTTAAGACAGCTCTGTGGTCTTTTGTACTTCACAAGTCTTAGAAAACATCTACAGTATAATTCCTAACAAATATCTGTTCCAAAAGCCATTACAAAATAACTACTGTATCCTAAGGTATATGATGCTTATAAAAGAATGTTAAATGCACACTAAGTACTATTAAATCCGTGGGTATGTATTCTTCAGTGAAAACACCTGGTCCTACCTAATAACTGCTCCATCTGGCTCTGACATTCATGAATAACAGCAGAAGAAATGTAACCAATTAAATGTCCAAATGATTTTAAAATCATGTTCATGTTCTGAGTTATGGTAAGTAGTTAATTCTAGTTACCTGCACTATTTTTTTCTAATTGAACTGATTATTTAGTTCAATTTCCTCTTTGGATAGTTTCCCTAAACACATTCCTGCAAAGTTAATTAAGGTAAGAGTGACCTAAAGAGTGTGAAGCATGAAAACTCATGGCATTTTGAGGTCAGGAAGATGATCAATGTCTTCCCTGAATATCCTTTGCCAAGCTGTTCTCACTTTAATTTTTAAACTTGTGTGAAATTCAAAGAACACTGAGCCCAGTGTCATTTACACTTGGGTCATCATAAAAAGCAGCTTTCTCAGAAAGAATATTGGCTGTTTTCCAGGCAGCCAGAAAGCCTTTTATGGAATCTTTTAAAGCATTCTGCTTTAAACCGGAAAGGGAAATTAAATTTGGCCAAGGGTGAATGAACTGCTCAAGATATGAATTTCTGCAGAGACAGAGTTCAAGGGAATTCTAAAACTTCCCAAACTTAGGGAAGAAGAAAAGCAAATCCCATACAACCATTTATCACCAAAGAGCATTATACTATAACCAAGAAAATGTTCTTTCAGAGCTCTCTTGGTGATTTGTCCATCATTACAGAAATCTTTCATAGATTTTGTGCCCCTTACACACTAAAATAAAGGTGCTATCCCACAAAAGCGGGGTGATGATACTTGTATGAAGTTCACCTTAAAAACAAACAAATGGTGCTTAGGATACAGCCTAGTGAGAATCTCAATCTTCAAAGGTTAACATTAAAATATTTCAAGAATAAAGAATACAGAATAAGAAATGGGCCATAGAGGGTAGAAGGATAAAGACTGATCTCTTGGAACAACTTCAGACTCTAGGGATTAGCAACTATCCCTAGTGATCTGATACCCAGCCTTGGGGTGATTTGAGCAAGGGAAAGGAGGGTAAGGATCCCAGAAGGAAGGTGGCTAGGGACTTGGTCTTTTGGTTTGCCTATGAAAGACACACTTACAGCTCAGTAGTAGCTAGTGCTAATTAGCTGGCTCCTGGGTCAGCAAAGCTCCAAGTTGTCAAAGACTCAAAACAGTAGCAAAAAAAAAAAAAAAAGAGGCATGATTAAGAAAACAAGAAAGGGGCTGGAGAGATGGCTCAGCAGTTAAGAACACTAACTGTTCTTGCAGAAGATCCAGTTTGAATCCCAGCACCCACATGTCAGCTAACAACTATCTATAACTCCAATTCCAGGGGATCTAATAGCCTCTTCTGTCCTCAGCCCATATTGCACGACACGAGTGCACTTACATGCAGGCATAACACTTGTACACATAAAATAAAACTTAAAAGAAAAGGAAAAGAGGACTACTTAAAAAAAGAAAACAATAAAAAATATATTGCATTGTGCATATTGTTGAACCTTATAAAAATCATTACACGCTGTTCACATTACATGAATCTGAATATAGCTCATCATTTTTCCCTCTTAATGTTAACTTTGGGGGAGTTTATCCAGATTGTTCATTGCAGCCATATTCAGTCAACTCCTATCCACTTCCTTATAATTTGGCATTGGGGCAATGTAGCACAATATTCTGATGTTTGTGCATGCTCTCGTTCATGAGTATTTGTTTCCAGTGTTTTGCTATTCCTAGTTATGCTGTGGTGACTAACCTTTTTACCTGTCTCCAGGTGTGCGTGTGTGTGTGTGTGTGTGTATGTGTGTGTGTGGAGAGAGAGAGAGAGAGAGAGAGAGAGAGAGAGAGAGAGAGAGAGAGAGAGAATAACTGGATCCAAGGACAGTTGTATTTTCAATTTTAATGCATACTTCCAAATGGTTTTATAAAAATATTTATATCAATACCCCTTCTATGAAAAGTATAGGAAGCTTCCCATTTTCTGTAATGTTTAAGAATTGAAATCACATGATGAGCCTATGCAGTAAGCTATAGTATACTACTATACCTAGAACCAATTTTGCCAAGTTGAAATTTGTTGCATTATAGTTGATCTTATAAATTGACTAAGCAAGAAATATTAACTAATATACCCCCCCCAAATAGTACTAAAGGATACAACCTTAAATCTCAATGAAGGATATCTTATTCTCAAGAGCCAGAACACTCTGCGACTTCTTTTCCAAAGCAGACTCAAATGGACATCCGATGTCTGTGTGTTCCTAGGTTTATGTCACAGTCTAATGCCACACTACAAAGCAGTTTACCTCATTTATCATTTTGAAATTTAATGATAACCATGTAACAGCTCCCATATAAATAGGGAAGTTATTTCTTATTTGAAATTATCAATGTAAAGTGGGTTATATTAAAAATGAAGAAATGTCAATTATGTTCAGATTAAGTAGTTTTATTTTATATTAGTTTAAATCTGTAATATAAAAGATTCACTCATATATTTATTAAGTTGTTTTTGGAAACCTGACAAACATTCAGGGTTATAGGTCCTCATAAAGATCTCCATATTAAACAAATATAAATTTTTTAAAACTGCAGGAAGTAGGGCTGGAAAGATGACTCAGAGGTCAAGAGCACTGGTTGCTCTTGCATAGGACCTCGTTTGGTTCCCAACACCCATGTGGTAGATCAAAATTATTTGTAACTTCAATTCCAGGGGATCTGATGCCCTCTTCTGTTCTCCCCAGGCACCAGGTATGCATGTGATACACATACATACATAAATGCAGGCAAACACTCATACTTGTAAGAGTAAATGAATCTTTTAAAAGGAAAAAAAAAAAAAAACAGAGTGAAGAAAGTGTTCTATTGTCCCAGTGTCTTGACAGAACTGATACTGAGAAATTTTACTTTTAGTTGTTTCCAATATAATGGTGTATAACTGAATCTAAATTGTTTAAATTTTTGTTTTCTTGATTACTAGTTGAGCATCTTATAATGTTTCCTAATCATTTACATTTTCTTTTTTAATTTTTAATTTCATTTTATGTCTGTGAGTGTTCTGCCTGCATACATGTAAGTGCATCAATGAGTGCAATGTCCACACTCATTGTCAATGTCAGAAGAGAGAATCAGATCCCTTGGAACTGGAGTTCCAGATGGTTGATAGCTGCCATGTAAGTGCTGGGAACCAAATCCAGTTCCTCTGGAAGAACAGCCAGTGCTCTTTACTGTTGCAGCATCTCTCCAACTCCTCATTTACATTTTTTCTTCTATGAATTATCTGTTCATATCTCTTGCCAATTTTTTTCTGCTAGGCTGTTCATATTTCACTTACTAGTTTTCAAAGTCATTTATAACAGTGTATTTTATTTGTCTGTATCTGCGATATCTTCTCAGTTTATATATCTTTGTTTTACAGTAATTGTAAGTTTAATATAGTTTTTCAACTTGGTACATGACTTTTTAAAGAAAATCTCCTGAGCAGAATCATCCATTTTATTTAAAAGGTTTAAATTTTTTATTCTTCCCCATTACCTAGGTAAACATGAAATTGGGATTTTTAATGTGCTAATAAGCAAAGGCCTTATTTCATTTTTTCCCCAAAGTTAATCAATAGTTCTAACTTCCTTTATTTATCTTCCTCCATTGATTTTTAATGATGCCATGCCATTTGTCATTTTCTTTTGTTTGTGGTCCACTTCTATGTTCCTTAGTCTCAAACAGTAGTCCATTTTTTAATCCCCATCAATATCACAGAACTTTAATCACTGTAACTTTACAAAACGTTTATGCCAAATTGCCCTCTCTTGTTCTACTTCTGTAAAATTGTGTCAACTACTCTTTGAAACCTTCTCTTCTACATAGATCAATCAGCTAGCCCATTACTGCAAACACATATAAAAACAAACAAAATCCATAATATGCCTTAGATGAATCTTGAATTTACATGTTAATGTGAATTAAAATCAACATCTTCACAATAGTGAGATTTCTCATTTATAAACCTGTCATTTGTGTTTATTGAGGCGTTTTGAAATTTCTTTCAATTAAGTATTGGACCTCCCTAAATCCTGTAGTCATTTTCTTCGTGCTAATTTCTTAATATTGTGTAGGCTTTATGGTCATTGCGATTGATATGCTTTAAGATAATGTGAAAGAATTAGAACATAGGAACACAAATTATTGCCTCCCCCCACTTAATATGGACATCTTTCCTTTCTACTCTATTTCTCTTCTTTCTACAAAAGGAGTTCTGTTTTGCCGATCCTCTGTATTGTCATTGTTTTGGAGACAGGGTCTCCCTGTAGCTCCAGCTGGCCTGGAACTTGCTATGTGGATCAAGTGAGTGCTGGGATTAAGAGTGTGCCACCACACCAGCCCTACTGTCATTTGTGACACACTGGTGTTCTTGCTTCTTTCTCGCCATTCTCTTTCCATTTACTCTCTCAAGAAAACCTTAAATGTTGCCATGTGTTTTTAAGGCTAATCTGTTAGAATTCATAGTTTTTATTTCTAAAATAAAAATTCATCAAGAGTAATTTTATTTTTTCTCCTGACTTAAAGGATATCTACCCACACCTTTGGAATCAGTTGAAGAGAATTAGAGCAACAAGGTCATAATGAATTTTCATAAGTTGCTGGTTAAAGGAAGCTTTGTATGATAAACAGAACTTATAGCATTAGTAAATTCAGTTTTTTAAACAAACATTCAAACAAATGTAATTCTCTCTAATAATCATTATTGATGTTAGAATTATGAGTTTTTAAATCTACTATAAGAAATTTTTGAATATTAGGAGAAAAGTCCTTGCTCATTTTAGCAATATAAATAGAAAAACTTGACCTTACAATAGGAAATGAAAAGTTCATATTGATTAAACTTACATTTTGTCAATACAGATTCTTGTTGATTTACATCTGGATAAATGCATTCTACCTTGACAATATTGTAAATTACAAAGGCATTGAGTACACTTAACCTGCATCACAGCTTAGCCTGGCCTGCCTTAATCATGCTCAGAACACTTAAATTGGTTTGCAGCTGGACAGAGTCATCTAACATAAAGCCTGTTTAATAACCAAGTGTTGAATAGCTCGTGCAATTTATTGAATACTTATGAATCTGTCCAGAAGAACAGTAAAAGCACAGAATCATCAGGTATCCACATCTACAGACTCAATCAACCATGGATCAAAAATATTTTTAAACATGTTTAGACCTTTTTCTTATCACTGTACCCTAAATAACACAGTATAACTATTTACATTTTATTAGATAGTATAAATAGTCTGGAGATAGTTTATACAGAAGCATACAGGAAGACATATATAAGCTTTATGTGTACCACTTTATATAAGGTATTTGAGCATTTATGAATTTTGGTATCCTGGAAGGTGTGGGCTGTCCTGGAACCAATCCTCAAACGATACTCAGGAGCAAACATTCACTGTAAAGTGTCTGCTATTTCCTTTCCCGTTCTCATGGCTCACTTGGAGCTGTAGCTCCCTTTTGGTACTCATATTGTTAGCCCAGGAAAAGATCAAAATTCGAAATTTGGGAGTATTATTTCTATTGAATGCACGTTGCTTTCACACTATCATAAAGTATGAAAATCAAAAGTCAAACTACCCTAACTCTAGGACAATGTATCTAATGATAGTGTCTCGGAGTGTTTCAGCTCCCCAAACTTCTTTACTGACACTCTCTCATTTCATCAACTGTATTATCAATCATTACTTTTCTTATTGCTGGGATCAAACACCTGGCAAAAAAGAAAGAAGGGCTTATCTGGCTCATAGTTTGTGAGGCACACAGTCCATCACAGTCTGGAAGCCACAGTGGCATGAGCAAGAGGCAGCTTGTCACATTGTACCTGCCGTCGGGAACTGGGCGGAGATGACTCTAGTGCTCAGCTTGCTTTCTCCTTATTCTGCACAGGAACTCGGCCATGAAATGGTGATGCCCATGTTCAGAGTACATCTTCCCACACCAGTTAACACAATCTAGGAACCCCTTCACAGACATGACCAGAGATTTGTCTAGCTGATTCTAGCTCCTGTCAAGCAGACAGTCACTATTAGCCACCAAACCAACATTTCCCATTATATTGCTTTTGAATTTCACTTTAAATTCTAACCAGGAGTGTAATAAGGAAATACTGCCTTTATTGTTTTCTGCTTTCATAGTTCCATTCATCTTTTACTAGTTTTTTGTGTTGGAAGCTTAGCTCATTAATTTCACATATTTTATTCCCTGTTCCGCTATAATAATTTAAAGCCAAAAAAATTCTCAATAAATAGCAGTGTAGCTTTTCATGTTGTATTTTCATTATAATTTACTCAAAATAATTTCTGATTATGATTGTAATTTCTTCTCTGACCCATGTATGATTTTGTTTTGGTTTTGCTTTTCCAGATGGGTGTACCTGTGTTGAGGGAAAGGAATTAATTATCTTACTACTGGTTTCCAAGTAACTTAGTAATTGCATCCTTGTCAAAGAAAGTTATTTGTTTTTATACTAATTTGCTTTGTGACCTAGTTCATGGTCGATATTTTTAGCAATCCTTATTGACTTAATGGGCTTTCCGGACAATATGAAATCCTACCTACTCAACAAGGAATGCTGATTTCTTTGTTCCTTCATGGTGTGTGTGTGTGTGTGTGTGTGTGTGTGTGTGTGTGTGTGTGTGTGATGTCCTCTGGATCCTACTGTGCTGCATTTTCTTTTTTAAAATTATTTATTTAATAACCACATAATTAGAAGAAGCATTTTATTACAACAGCATTGACATATTCAATAACAATTTCCTGAGCTAAGATGCATCTCTTTCAAAACTGGCTGTAAATGTTTAGGTTTACAGTTGAATGGACACAGTTATACAACATTGTACTCAGTATAAACCCTATAAGACATAAAATTAATGATGTTTTAACCTTTAAAAAGATCTCCATTTCATTATTAAAATACACAGTTTCATATAGAAAAATTCTTTTTCAATGCAATTGACATTGGATGTTTGCACATGCATTTCTAATCTCTAAATATCTCATTATTACTAGTCACAGTCGCCCA